>NW_023494797.1:12490000-13037500 GCF_904425465.1 Colossoma macropomum
CGCTGGACTAGCTTACTGCTATTACTGTCATTCTCCATTCTTGCAGAAGACCTCAGAGATGTCTTGTTTTTTTCCCATGATGTTTTTCAGTTACTATCGGTTATGACAAGTGCCTTATGAATGTTTTTTCTTGTGAAGCCTTTAGGTCCACTCTAGTATCAGTGAGAGGCTGTGCCTCTCTTCCCCAGCATTAGGGGAACTTTTGTAAAGTGTAATCTTGTTTTCATCATTTATGTTGTCATCAATGAACTGATAAAACAGTAGAAGATGATACCCTGAAGTTGATTAGGAACTATTAGGATCTCTCATGCAAGCACAGAAACTGATTGTTCTTTGGAAAAGGGGGTTAATCAGTTCACCTTCACACTGGTTATGACTTTTTCAGTGAAGGACACAAAGCCATTCAAGGAGCAGATGCGTTGAAGTGAGACAGAGGTTGCCATGAGAACAGTTGTCTTTTGAGATAATGTCAATGTAGTCACAGATGACATCACACAGCTTGTTTTTGGTGGAATAAATGTATTACCGAAAAGGAAAAACATGACAAATTGCCAAATAAAACATTCCATACATCACTTTTAATCCAATGCAGCGATTCATTGTGTGTTCTTGATAAAGTACAGACCAGCAGTCGAGAGCAAAAGTCTGCTTTCAGTACTTTTACTCAGAGACGTTATTCACCGTTCACAGGTAATGGAAAGTGTTCTCACCTTGTCCAACCCAGTCTGGAAATGCATGTGGGGTCGGCGAAAAGCAAACAAGTTTTCTTTCAGTAACAAGACTGTAAAATTACAGGAGTTACAGTTTGTTCAGTGGGGTGGAGTGCAGGTACTCAGCTGGCCTTTGACTGAATGGAGCCTTTTAGGGCTCTTCTGATGCACAGAGCTTTTTCTCCTCTCTGGCCCTGAGCTCCTCCATGTCCACTGAGGACACTCATCAGTTGAGACCCCTACTGGCAGGATCATAGCATGGCATCTGTTTCCAGAACTTTTGAGGTGCAAATCTAAAATGCTTTTCCCCATATTTATCCTACAAAGCTTCTGTTGTAACTGTATTCCTTATGGTGTAAGAGACAAATAGCTGAGCCAAGATCAGCTCACTCTGCAAATAAGGGCCCAAATATGTATCCTGAGTACAGCATGTAAATGATTTACATTACAGAAATTAGGACTGTCACTATTGACTAGCCATTATTTGTGATGATTAACTGAGCAATCAAAAGGTAAAAAAGGGTCAAACAAGCTACTTAAAGTGGACTTAAGTGAACAATAACAAACCAAATCTGAATTTGTAATAAGTAGGAGACTTTAAAAATAAAAATACTATGTGGCTGAATATGCAGATAAGTGGGCGCGTCCATCAGGCTATCTACTACTGTAAAAGAGAGCAGTAGCAGAATTTAAAATATGCAATATTATTTATCTTGTTCACTCAATGAAGTGAAAATTAAGTAAACAAGATCAATTTTAATGAATCGATCCTGACAGCCTTATTATAAATAAATGATTTACAGTACAGTCAACACATGTAGATAAAAACAGGGATTATGTAATCTTTTTAACATACAGTATTATCCAAAAGTTTAAACTCCTCTGCCAAAATTACGTTTTGTTTATTTTCTAATTTTCAATTTCTATTTTTGCTGAATTCATATAAATATTTAAAAAAAAAATATTTAAATGTGCCATAACGTCTGCACAGTCCACATTTTATGTTTTATTTTTTTCCCAATAGGTTAAATTCAGCAAATAAACAGTACTTGTGCATTAAAATGTGCAGAAATGTCTTCTCTGTAGAGGACATGTGAACAAAATGTTTAATTTGGGCACCCAAACCTTTGCACACGACTGTACCTATATACATAGCTATTACAAAAGTATGATCATTACTTGCATTAAAATAAAGCCACCACCTGTGTAAGCACATGTTCCTGTCTCAGGACTGTCAGGACTGTCAACCTAGAAAGCTAATTCATAGAAATTTAACAAAGTACTTAATGATAACATATATATGCTCCTGATTATTTTATAAGCAGTCTTCCAGTTGAGAAAGTGCTTTGGGGTTTGGAAGCTCTACCAAGAATGATGATGAGCAAACCAGCAACCCTATAAACCAGAGCTTACCAGAAAGAAGAGGTGTATGTAGTAATTATGTATTGTAACTGGAACTGGAAATATTTAGAACATATTTTTTAATTGTACATATTTTGGCCAGTTTATGGGAACAAAACTACAAATGTTTCAGCTCTTGCCCTCTTCAATGTGACACAAAATCTGGATGGCAGATATTTATTATTTAATGTGTGTGAACTACAAAAGCATAGTGACCATATTTTGTTTTCATAATAACTTACCACCTATATACTTTCACCTACATAGTATCACCCCTGCAGTCTTTTAGATCGTTATGGAAATCTGAGCATGAATCTCCAAAAGAAGTGAACAATCTGTAAATGTTTAAGCCATACTGGAAGTTTTCCATTCATGTCTACAGCTCCCAGCTTGTATGAGGTGAGTTCAGACATATACCTTGGATTGAAGACATTTTCATTCACATTCAACAGGCAAAGGCAGATTCTCAGTACACTTCAATTAGCTTTTACCTAGAGCTATAGCAGTACACTCCATGCTTGTGGTGTGGGGAGGGGAAGCCAAAGCTGCGGACCCCCGGCTCATTTGGGCCACAGTTTGGGCGAGGGTTAGTTATGGGGTAGCGCAGGCTCCCATCAGCCAGCCAGCCAGCATCACAGCGATCCAGCCCCAGGAACTTCCATGCTGCAAACAGCTGACCCACCTTGGCTATGTGTGCACCATCCTCAACACAAGCCTGGACAGCCTCAGTGAAGTTCAGCCTCTGAGGATGCTGGAGGTAGTAGACTCTGCCTGGAAGAGGATACAAAGTTAACAATTATAGGTAATTTTAAAATCATCATTGACTGGTTTCCAGACCGCTACACTCTTAAAAAGATGGTTCTTCTAGGGTTCTTTAGTAAAGAAAATGGTTTTATAAAGAACCATGAACACTCAAAGAGCCCTTTGTATGATTAAAGGACCCTTTAATCATGCACAGGGTTCTCTGAGTGTTCGTGGTTCTGTATAGAACCATTTTCTTTACTAAAGAACCTTTAAAGAACCATTTTTAAGAAGGTAGTTTTAGACTGAATATGATTTTTATTAGTGATGTACCATATGCACTGCAATTTAGTCCAACACTAGGTTTAGTCGATCCACAAGAATCCACACCATGCATGCTTAAATGCATTCAATGCATCACTTAACACAAATTAGTATTAGTCTGTGTGCCTTAAGATGTCTTGCACTTCAGTGAAATGCTTGTCACTTGAAGCTAACTGAAATAATAAAACATTTCTGTTTTATGCAAAGAAACAATATTTTATTATGATTTAAAGGGCCCATATCATGGAAAATCAAATTTCCTTTGCCTTTTTTAAAAACAGGAGTTTGAAGTCATTTGTAAACGTACTTAAAGTTTCAAAATGTACCGTTCACTACCCAGTCCACACAGTCCGTAAATAGACACTAAGCTGCAAAACCCTGTTTTCATTCATTGTGTCTGTGATATCACGAGAACCAGCTCATTTACATATATCACCCTTTTCAGCCTATAGCCGTTTAGCCCACCCATTCATAATGAAGTTGTAAGGAGTGTTTCAGCTCTGTGTGTTTTTTGAATAAGGCACAATAAAGGACAGCCAATCATTTTTCTTATTCCTGCCTTAAAGGTAAAGTAACAAAAACAGCCTGTTTAATTTTAAGGGATAAAAAGAGGATGGAAATGGTGTCACATTTGCTGCCCATTCTCCTCCTCACCATCAGAGGTCTCACTCTCCTGAGTATTGAGTTTCATGCCACCCCTGGTCCTAATCAGTGGCCATTCAGTAAAGTATTTATTCAGACATAGGTTCAAGGGCGAGGTCTTGTTTTGGTTTTTCCTGATAATTCTAAGTGGTGTATTTTGTGTTTTCTTCCTGGTTATGATCTGTAATTTTGGTATTTTGGTTTTCAGATTTGGATTGTGGTTTTGGAGTGTTTTTCTTATTGTTGACACCATCTTGAAGGATTTAACTTAGCCTCAATAAATCTGCATCTGACTCCAACCACACCCTGGGAGGGTCATTGTAACAAATGGTCATGTAAAACTGAATTATGACCAATTTTAGTACATAAAACCACACAAATGTTATAATTAGACCTTGAGGGGAAAAATTAAATACAAGAAAAATGTAGGATATGGACCCTGAAATCAAATTTGACCTTTTTTACCTCACTAGTTTAAATCTCTGGTCATACTAAACACTAAAGGCCTTTCAGAGCCAGATCAGAGAGAAACAAAATTCTATCAAGTTGCTGGAAACACAGTGCAATCCAAGTGGAAAAACAAATACAGAAATTATAAAATTCTTTCTGACCCCTGATAGAGCTGGAGAAACAGAAGACGTCGTAGCGGTGCATGTGCTTGTGTCTGGTTCCATAGCTGCGCAGCCCGGGGGCCAGGTCGAGACCTCCACAGGGGGTCCGGGGCTGAGTGATGGGGTACTGCACCGTCCCGTCTGCCAGCCAACCAGCGTTACACCAGTCCAGCCCCTCCTCCCAGGCTGTGTAGAGCTGGTCGAATGTGGCCACTGCAGCGTCCTGTTCCTCACACGCCTGCCGTGCTGCCTGGAAGGTCATGTGGTAGCGGCCGTGCCGAGGCTGGTAGGGGAACACCACACCTGAAGGACATAGAACGGGTCAAAGGTCACTACAGTTGTAGTTTGTGGAGCCAATAACCACAAGTTTAACCCCTTCTTACATTTTGTTTCATTGTTTCTCAATTGTAGCTGTTTTGTAGGAAAAAAAGTGAACAATTTTGACTTATTTTTGCCCTTCATTATGTAACTACTCAATTATGTAATTACATAAATGCATTCAAACAGTGTAACAATAATCAAAGTGATGATTCTGCTCTTCTAATGATTAAGAAAAGTAATAAAAAAGTCTTTATGCACAAGTTTGTGAAGGTTAAGTCAGGCACCTCTGAGCTCCAGATGCACTGTTGCACTCTCATCTTCCAGCCCATCGATGACCTCACAGCGATACTGCCCACTGTCGTTCAGGCTCACATTAGTGATGACCAGTGAAATTTCTCCTGGGAAGTCCTGCTGAAGGTACACTCGATCTTTGAAGTCCCCAAAGCTGCGATGCCGGTGACCAATAGCAACCAGGACATCAGACTCACTGTCCCCAAAGATGGGTAACCAGGCCCACTTCACTCGCACTTTCCGAGGGCTGTTCAGCGGTGGTTCATACCAGAAGTTGCAGGGCAGGGTGATGTTATTGCCCCTTACAGCGAACACAGAGGGCAGCTGAGCCTCGATCCGCAGTTTCACTCCATTGAAGTAGACTGCACCCAAAAAAACAGGCTTCAAACATTACAATAGACATTCTTCAACATGTCTATAAGTACAAAGCTTTTACAGGTCTTTGTATCCTGCAATTGGAAGAGCTACCATTTGTATTATATGGACAGGATTTAGACTGGCACGCTAGAAATATTGAAGTATGTTATTTTACATGGTATTGACTTACTAAATACTTTGACGTTCTTGAAGGAATAGCTTGGTGAAAAATGTAATTTACACAATTTTCTATTGACAAAAAATGTAGCTGGCCAAATCACGTTTGGTGTCCAAAATTTACTTCTCTAATTTTGCACTGGAGTTACAAGATTGATGTAGCCAAAAAATAACAGAAGTCCATTTCACCACAAATCTCCTATATTAGCATCATAGCGCCAGTGCAAAACTCAAGAAGCCCCAGACACCAAATATGTCTCAACTACAAGGTAAAGAAAAAACTGTAAATTCGATTTTTAGTGAACTTTAGCAAACATTCCTTTAATCATTAGTGCAGAATCTAGTCAGGGATGGGGGATATTTTGTCTCAACGTCTTGAAATTATGTGATTTAATTTTTCACAGGATGGTTGTCAAAAAGATACATATTATTGATCATATTTTCCAATAAATTTTCCACACATGTCATACTGTGTTGCCATCACAATCTAAAACAGAGGATGACTGTGTAAGTGAAAATGCACTGAGTGCACATGGAAGAAAAGTCTGTCAGTGTGCAGCAGCGCTCAGCGTATTGGCTAGCCAACTAATGTAATGTTGATACAAATTAATTAGTATCAACATTACATAATTTTTTATCTACCTACACTACAAAGCTCATATGCATTTCTTGTTAATAATATTGTTTGTTTTTGTACTTTAATGTTGACATAAAAAGCATCAGATATTATGAAAATGTGGAATCTCAACATACTTTATCTAGTTCTATGTATTAAATATGCAACTTTTATGTGATGCTAGCATTGTATGAAGATCATAGAGTCTCACCGTTGGTCCCCCTCTACTTGTCAGATCAGATTTGCACTACTGCCCTAAACATTTGATATTCCTTTTTAATAATTACAAAGGTTTCTTTAATGCAAGTGCATCTAAGTGCTACAGAGCCTCTGAAGTGATGGTGATTTTTAATAAGGCATGGTCACGAATTAATATATTGTGGCCTCAATATTGTAATGTGTGGCCTAAGTATGGTAATTTGTGGTCTCAGTGTAGTAATTTGGGGCCTCAATATAGTAACTCGTGGCTCAACATTTTAATTTGTGGCCACGCCTCATTAAAACTAATCACCATATCACCTTAGCGGCGCTGTAAAGTGCAATAGCGATTCTCAGAACATACTTTCTCCGTTGCCGTTGCCATTCATGATGTCTTGGTAGAAGAAGCCGTTGGAGAAAGTCGAGGCCGCCTGGCAGGAGCAGAGCAGTTGCAGGAAAAAGACCAGCAGAGGGCGCGCTTTGTCCATTTGTTGCAGTTCACTTTGAAAATGTGCTAAAACTGAAAAGAAAAGAAAAGAAAAGAAAAGAAAAGAAAAGAAAAGAAAAGAAAAGAAAAGAAAAGACTATTTTTCGAATGACTGACCAGTTCACACTTCATACTTAAAACTTTTTTAGTCAAAACTTAAACTTTATTTTATCCAAACACGATACACGGGCAGCATACGGCATATGTGCTTAATTAAAGCGTTAAAATATCATGTATATGGTACAAATACAATTTATTAAAAAGCAATCAAAAGCAATCGATTAAAACATCACCACATGCCGATATGTCACATAAATCCGTAGCCTTCCAAGGCCATGATGGCTTGTCTCCATTGATCATACTACTTCTTAAAGGAACAACACGACAATAAACATAACGTCCCACTGACCTCTTCGCTGCTGCATTCACTTCACCTGCAGCCAAAAATGATCCAAACGAAGCTGAGAAGTTTCCTCTCAGTGTCTTCAGTCTCTGATCCTGGAGTTAAACACAGGAGCACAGCAGCTCCAACTCTGAGGAGAGAAGAGGACAGGAGCTCCACTTAAGCTGACCAAAGCTGACCAGAGGAGGCTATTTTATCATGGTGGGAAAACGAGGAAACCTCTACAACCACAGGAACTCCATTGTCTTCTGAGGGAGGGGTGAAACGTCACCTCTATTACTTTATAAACTCATAAACTTAAAGCTGTAAATGGGTGAACATGTGGCATCATCTACAACTCTGTACAATTAAACATTAATAACAATAACAGCAGTAACACCCAGGAACATTATATGCTCTTTAAAATTACAGTAATTTGACTAATCATCTCTTCCACTTATCAACCATCATAAATTCATAGACATTTGCAGAAATGTTGCAATTGCGGGAGAGTGTTGTACACATTAGAAAATGAAATGATCATAAAAAAATTAGTAACAAAACAATTAACACTATAAACGGCTCACGAATAGGAGTAACAACTACAGTTAATTACAATTAGGTAATACATTTAAGAAGCATTATGGACTTAATGTAAAGATCTTTACATTAAACCAACAAAAAGGGGAAAAAAGGTCTGGTGTGGGGATTATTTTCTACCTTTCAAGACCTTCATTCTCTAGAAACACTACTTTTGTATATGAGATCATTGTATGGTCCATTTATCACTGCAGTCTAAACCATAACAAATGAGCTCATCAGGAAACAGCTTGAAGAGAAAAGAGCGCCTCACCACAACCCTGTCCACGCTGCGCTGATCCAAGCACAGGTCAAGATTCTGGCAACAAAGATACACCCTAAAAAGTGACGTGTTAAATAACAACACATTTGTTTTACCCGTCTTAACACTTTTTTGTGTCATATTGTTTTCTTATTTAACACATTCTGTGTTGAAGGTAACACAAAATGTGTCGTCTCCAACTGAACACACTGATGTCTCTAGTTAGAGACAGAATGTGTTGTTTTTTAAACACATCTGTTGTCCGAGTGTAATGAAGGTTTTTCACAATGTCATTCTTTAGGTGCTCTGGAGTTTTTAAAGCTTACCTGTAGTTCCTTTTATCATTATAATCCTGAAAAACTACAGTCCAGGTTTTGGAGAGACAAATGAAGACCAGCCTCAAGAGAACACTGCAGCACCTGGGCAGATACCAATCTGAAACTACAGAAAAATTGGGCTTAGCTATTTCGTCAGTCGCCTGTTTTGAAGCACGTCTTGATTCCCCCTCTGTCCTCAGACACTCTGGGCCATTGCATGCATGTGGAGGGCAGTGTGCGTACACCGGCGGGGCAGATGAAAGGCCTAGCTCCAGGCTAGGAATGCTGAGCTGGTCTGAATAGCGGGGGGCTGCTGGATGAGGCTGTAATTTGGGTAACAAACTGTAAGCTGGAACTGTGCTGTGAACGTGAATGTGTAACATTTGCATATGTACATTTCCACATTAATTAAATATATTACTTCAGCGCAGTTACACGTTTAACTAATATTGGAACAAAATAAAGCAGAATATAAAATGTGCCTTAACTTTTGCATGTTTTATTTCATCCCAAAATGTTACATTTGGCATATAAAAGTAATTGGGCATCAAAACATGCTCTAAGTTCTAAAGAATAACCCTAAAGTTATAAGAATAACCCTTAGCTTAATACAGAACATTTACATTATATGGAGGTTCTTTAAGCTTTCAAAAGGTTCTTCATACTTCTTCATACACTTCTCATTCATGAAAATGGTTCTTTAAAAAAAAAAAAATATCCATTGAAATATTCTATAAGGAACTAAAAGTGGATCTGCTATGGCTCCAAAGAACCCTTTCTGGCACCTTTATCTTCAGGGGTTTACGAAGTAGAGCCATAGAAATCTATACAGTCAGTTAATGTTTATTAAATACATAATCAGGCTTGTATTTAAACTCTTATTAAAGTGCTCCTCTTGTTTCACTGTTAAGTTTTGGATAAAATCTAAAGAGTTCAATTCTTGAAACCAACGCTGGAAAACTGGCCATTCAAAAATTGTCTTTCCCCATGATATTTAGATAGATATGTCAAAGCAAGATTCCTATTGGCCAGGACATCAACATTCAGCATGATTGCTAAGTTATAGAGGAATTAACTAATCATGTTTTAATTTACAATAGGTGGGATCAAATTTCGTGAGACAAAACATCACACTAGTCCTTCTGGTCCTACTAGATAAGTCAGCATCCTTATCAATGGTTGCTATAAATGGAAACAGCAGCAGGTCTAAAGTAGGCCTCTCTAGTGAGTCACTGTGAAACCGCTACAAGTTAAAACATACGCTGCTAATATGTCTGTCAGAAACCTCAAATAAAACGTAAGTCTTTTAGAAGCTTCCAGTGTCTGTGTCTAATCTAGAAAGGGTAAGAATGATGAAGTTCTAGTATCACATAGGGAAACTAGCATAATCACAGTGCTGGGATAATTACTCATGTTTTGACAGTTATATCCCAAATTCAAGGCCAAGCTCTAATAGTCATGGTTCATCACTGGGTGCCAATAATTATGGAGCTGACTGTATCTGGCAACTAGGCTCAAATCTTACATCATTCCAAGCCTTTTGACAATATTTGTCATCAATGAAGGCATATTAAATAAAGGTTGCAAAGCATCACTAATCAATCATTAGATTAAAACACACAAAGAGAGTGAATACGAGGAGAGTCCTTAAATCATTTATTAATGATGTATTTTACAAAAAGGTAGAAAAAAACAAAAACATTCTACAGTGCGGACAGAATTTGGTTGTTGAAACTGTCAATAAATAAAAAGTAATAAATTGCAATCTATATTAGAAAACATACTAAAAAGAACAGAAATGTAGGAATACAGGTGCTAATAATGCAAACGTTGCTGCTTCAGTGTAATATGCTGAGACATTTTTGAGACCTAGCAACTGATTAAAATAATAATAGCAAATGTTTATTTCTCCCTTTCTTGATCAAACTCTTTTTACAATATTTATTTGTTGTTTTCTATCCATTTATTGCACAATCCCTGACTTTATAGTCTGATTACAAACATCATCAAAGAGCTTCCACTCTTTAAAATCTAAAGGTAAAAATAACCACAAGCAAGGAGTCACTGGACACCATGCTGATAATGGGGGGTCAAATTTGGATGTGCTTGAGGCACCGTCAGGTCGAAGCATCCATATCTGAAACTTTTAGCATAAAAAGTGAAAATTACACTCTTAAAAATAAAGGTAGCAGAAAGGTTCTTTGTGAGATGCAATAGAAGAACTACTTTTCATTCTCTAAAGCAGTGCTTCTCAAAGTGGTCTTCAGGGACCCCCATGATGGTCCACATTTTTTGTGTTGCAAGTTATGTTGAAGCAAAAATCTGGACCTTTGGGAGTCCCAGAGAACCACTGCTTTCTTTAGAGAACCATTTTTGTAAATGAGATGTTTAAGTGTGAAGAACCTTTTTAAATTTACAGACCCTGCAGATAATGTAAAGTTTCAAGGAAGAACCCTCAAACTGGTGAAGAACATTTATATTATGTGTTCTGTAAATCTTTAAAAGGTTCTTCACACAAATCTCTTTTTTACATGATGCTTTAGGTAATCGAAAGCAGTGGTTGTACAGCATTGGTCAAAGAACCATTTGTGGCACCTGCACAATTTGTTTGAACACTCTTCAAAATAAAGGTTCCTAAATGGTTCTTGGCTGGGATACAGCGTTGCGAGAAAAAAGTTGGGACAGAACCATCCATTATATAGAGGTTAAGTTTTAAAAAAGTTCTTCACCTTCACACATCTCACTTATAATAATGGTTCACTATAGAACCACCCACTAAAAGGTTCTTTAGAGAACAGAAAGTAGCTTTTCTATGGTGCTGCTCCAAAGAACCCTTATTGTACCCTTTATTTTATGAGTGCATGGTTGCTAAGTATTATAACATAATTGTAATACGTATCTTTCATTAGATAAAAGTTCATACTACTTTCCTCGTGTGGTAACCTCAGCAACGTCAACAACATACAGTACAAAATTGGTAGAAAGTGCAAATATTAACATTAGAAGCATATTAACAGCGTTAGGAGGATAGAAAAAGGAAAGCTGTTATGTAATTCTGAATCTGTTACAGGCTTTAAGCCATCAAGACAACGCAGTCAGTAGAGTTTACTCTAAATGCATTAACAAACAGAGACTGTGCTACCCCCTGTGTAGAACACAGGTTAGCAGGAACATGAGAAGTGGGTCAGGGGTCAAACGGAGGGGTCAGACGGCCTCTGGTCCTCCACATGGTCACTAAACATCACAGCCTAGGAGCTCCATCCGCAGGGTGATGCGTTCGTGCCACTCCCAGGGCAGGAAGCGCACAAACCGGGCGATGAAAGGCGGCTCAAATAAGTTCTTTTTGTGTGTGTTGTTGTCGATGTTGCCTGGGAAAACCTGAAGCAAATAAATGAACAGAAAAATCTATTGTCATGTGGTGAGCCTATATTGGGTGGAGTCCTCGTATCACACATAACTTTTAAGTTAAGAAATGCTGCTTGCTGGAAGCATGAAAGACCAACAAAAAAGACAGCTGGGACCAACATTTACCCACAACAACAATCCATAAGATGGAAGTTTCAACATAAGCCTTTCCTCAGGGAAGCCGCAAACTAAGCCATGATGAGAACCTTTAGAAGGAGGAACTGACCCTGAGCTCCCACAGAACCCAAAAAACATCTCACAACAGGCATGGAGAGTCTGAGCCAGAGCTAAATAAGAAACTGAGGATTGATATACCACATAAAGCAGCACTGGCATGGGTGAGGCTGCTGCTACAGGTCCCACAGGCTTTCATAAGCAGCAAATCAAGAACACAACCCAAGCTAGGCCTGAACTCCAAATTTACAGGGACATTTCGGTCAAAATGACCAGCACCACATCTGTTGTAAATGTGCCTACGTACCTCTTAGTGGCGGAGCATTAGAGTCTAGAGTGAGATTTTCAAGTTTAAAGACTAGAAAAACCCCCTTCTGATTAAGTATCCAGAAGATAGGAGCAGCTTTTTAAAACCATAAACACTTTGGGGTAGACGCTCTACAACAGCTGTTGTAAAACTGTTTTTTTTTGTTTTCCACCTGCTGGCTAATTAAATGCTGAAGCCAGATAGCTAATGAACTTAATGTCTGTATTTATAAGCCTCTTCATTAGTGGTTCATCAGTGGATTTCTTTATCACTGTTGGGGTTTAGGGGTTCCAATAGCTATATATCGTATTCATGTAACACATGCAAGGTACAGAGAGAACACTGAAGGACAAAAGCACAAAAAGGATACAAATTGATTGAACTGATGAGGCTGAGGGATGCAAAGCGGAGCTATGAAACACTACATAACAGGCCTGTCGCAACCATGGAATTTTTATTGTTATATAAACAATTGTGATTAACAAGTTAATTGTCTGTTTTGTTTATTTTATGCAATTAATGATGTACAAGTCTAAAGCAGCTAAATTGGCTGATCAGCTGTCTTGCTTAGCTAGCTCTTTACTTTGCAGATAACAAAAAAGGACACACTGCACTGTACTGTAACGGGTGTCTGCAGTAACACAGGCAACAAAATGTTATTTTTCTCTCAAGCCTGTCAAAATGTGAGTGAAAAACACTTGTTCTGCAAGCATACATGATGAATTTAGCATTAACTATACTTCCCATCAAATTGAGAAGTCAGAAGAAAGAAGTTACTTAGTTACATTTATTTGGCTCAAGCCAACTGATAAAATTGTCCAGCTCACACTGAGCTTATACAATATGATTGTAAAATCTGATGACTATGCAAAATAACTGTGGTCAGGTGATCAGGCAATTATATAACATAGTACACACCTACTACATAACATGACAAATGGCATATCAAATGCTTCTTTTAGGCTGGAATGCCCCTTTTAATCTTTTAATCTATTTCTTAAAGTGCCCTTGACGTCATAAATTAAAACCCCAAAAAGATCATCTGTGTTGACTAATAAAATCGTTAATTATGATACATTATATGTATGTTTTATTGTTATGCTGAAGCAAATACTAAAAATGGCAAAAGTAGTATCTCTAAACGTCAATACTCATTAACACTAGTGACGTATTTGGAAAAATATCAGTCTATATAATCATAAAATGCCACTCAAGAGAAGGTACCTATATAAAAACGCATAATATAAAAAAAAACATGATTATGATAATATGATGCTGTTACAGGTACTTAGATGGGCAAATAACAAGATTTTTATTTTATTTTGTGTCAAACTAGAATTCTGAGCAAGAAACAAATGCATAGGAAAATATTGCACATTTCAAGGTCCACTTAATGTTACTCTGGTTAAACAAATCAAGCTCTTAGCAATGTGATTTCTACGGAGCCCCACTGGTGACATCCTGTATAAATAAAATAATGCATGGCCACGACTTAGTAAGGCGTGGGAATGAGATGATTAAGTCGTGGCCACGACTTAGTAAAGTGTGCGAACGAGATCCTAATGCGTGGCCACGACTTAGTAAGCCATGATCTCGTTCCCACGCTTTACTAAGTCGTGGCCACGACTTAATCATCTCTTTTCCACGCCTTACTAAGTCGTGGCCACGCATTAGGATCTCGTTCCCACGCATTAATAAGGCATGGCCACGCATTATTTTTATTTATACAGCAGGGCTCCGTAGATTTTTCAACAATAAAGGCAGCATGGAGCTTCTTTTATACATTAAAAGAAAATACAGTAGCACACAGAAAGCTCCAATTCCACATACTGATCCATTTTACTGCCCGGCTACTCTGAGGGCACATTAGAATGAGTTAAAATAATCAAAGATAAAGCCTCTGAATGTATTGCCAGGTGTGACGGGGTTAAGGTAAAGATCATTAAGAACAGTATAAGGAATTTAAAGCACTACTTCAAATGAAAATAATGTTCACTGACCTTGTCTGTTTTGTTGCTTTGTTGTTCTTTTATAACTGTCCATGATTGGCCATCGTCACTGTAAGCAACCTTAAAGGCAGACACAAACTGCACAACACCAAAGTCTTTGGCTCCTTGAGTGATGATGCCTGTGATTCGTTTAGGCTTTTCCAAGTCCACCTAGAGACAACATGATATGAATCATGATGTGTGGTGTGACCTGGGTCAAAGCAAGTAGGTTATTCCCTACAACACTGCCATATGTTTCCCTATGTAAACAGGAAACGCGACTTTCAGAGGCACATTGGAAACAGTAGTACATTAAATTGACTTGATTTAAATGAGTACATAATTTCCATACAAATAAAATAAATTACACCAGCAGAAACACTGCCAAAGGTAAGTAAAATGAAAGACAGAATGTATTAATGTGGAAATGATGTAAACATTTGAATCGAGTAAATACAGTGCTTTTTTTTAGTGCTAGCAAATAAGCTTGGACAATAATCTAAATTTAGACAAACGATAACTGCCTGCAGAAAAAGCTTCCCCAATAAATTATACTGTCATGATCCAAATTGAGTTTGCCTTAGCCTTTAGCTTAGATTTTCCCTGATGGTAATATAACTACCACATAATTAACAATAGGGCTATCTTATAATATATCTTAAAAATTCATAATGATAACTATAATCTGTGGTTCTATGTGTTTGTTTTGTTGGAAACCAAACTGCTGCATTGGTGTCCTTCTTCTGGATAAGCTCATCCTTTTTTACTGTAGAGATTAACAGAGTATCAGAGTTTCTTTGTTTAATTTGCATGTTTCCCAGCATTCTCTGCCAGGCTGAAAATCAATCTTTCCAAAGTGCATTCAAAGTATGTATTTGTGTGCAGTTAATTAGTTTGTTATGTTCTGTTTGTACAGCCTACAAATAGGTATAGTACTTAACTAATTGAGTATAGTATAATTAAGTATAGTATTTTGTATAAATGTTTAATCTAATGGTTGAGTACAATAATACATGAATAAAAGCTAAGCAATAAAAAAGTCATGTGAAAGAGAACAATAATGTACTTTTAGGCAATTTTTTATAGAGCTGTTTCAAAAGAAGTCTGGGTCACCTGAAGCCAGTCTGAGCGGTCATTGAAGTCTGCAGACCAGGCATTAGTCTTGCCCTGCTTGTCCAGGCGAGCAAAATGGGGGAGCCACGTGAATGCATCTATACCCCAGGTGCGGAAAACACTAGAAGCTGATATCTGGCCGTCTGAGATTAGACGAGACTTCATACCCAGAGGCTCAACGCAACCAACCGCACCGGAGAGCACTGTAAACAAACAGTTGGAAGAGACAGGAAATGAGAGACACATTGACAAACAGAGACAATAATATACCTAAGACTAATGAGACTGACGAGAACGAGCAGATGAGATATAAACATTTATTTCAATTGCACAATGAATAATAAATAAATAGAAATAAGTAGAGAATGTGTTCCAATTTGTTCCACTTTGGCTCTTTGAGGATTAAAATAAAATGTTACTGTTTCTTGATTAAAGCAGATTACCATTGAGCTCGCAGCCAATCAGCTCCATGCGCAGGGTGCATGCTTTGCGGCACACCACAGGGATGATGCGGATGAACTGGGCCACAATCGGGGGGTCAAAGAGGTTTGTCTTGGTACTTTCATTATCAGCGTTCCCAACAAAGACCTGCAGGAACAGCAGCAGAGGAGTAAACAGTAAAGGACGTATTAGTGTTTTGAAAAAATGTAAACTGAAAGGTTTCGCCTTTGCTACTCACCCTGTCTTTCTTCTGGCCGTCATTTCGATACATTGTGTAGACCTTGTCATCAAAGCTTGATGCCACCTTGAAAGCCTTGATGAATTCAGCGGTCCCTATGCGACTGGCCCCTTGAGTGATGATGCCAGTGAGACGCATCTTCTTCTGCAAGTCGATCTAAAATACAGTCAAAGTGTTGAAGCAGAAATTAACAATTAGCACATAACAGTGGTTCCCAAAATAAGTCCTGGGGACCCCATGCTCTGCACATTCTTCCCCACCCTAACATACCTGACCCAGCATGTGGGAGGCTTGTTAACTAGTTATTGAGTTAAATCAGGTGTGCTAGCTGAGAGAAAGCACAAGAATGTGCATTGCATGGGGTCCCTAGGACTGTTATTGTCAAAAATAATTTATTCCTTCTTAGGGCTGTCACTATAATATGAGTATGTTAAGAAATCTAGCAATTATTCTGATAATTATTTGAATAATCTGTTTACAATTTGCTTAACCAAACAATAACAAACTATGCAGAAACTTTCAAGGATTCCAGAAAACTGAAAAAGACAAAAAAAAGCCATTAAAAACTGTAAAAACACTAAAAAACAAAAATGCTATGTCAAAAAATGCATGTAAATGTCCAGTAATATTCACCAGGCTCTGTTTCACATGCTGCGAGAAGTGTTTTAGGCGGGGGTGACCAATCCTGGTCCTGGAGATCTACCTCCCTCACACTTAATCCAGTTAATAAAGGCTTTCAGGAGCATCTGAATATTAGAGCCAGGTGTGTTGGATCTTAACTTTTCAGGATGGTAGACCTCCAGGACAAAGATTGAGCACCACTGCATTAGGGTTTCTGTAGGTATGAGCAAATTTAATGGGTCCCTGCATTTTATTTTTCCCTGTGAGGTCCACTTATAATGTTAGTGTAGTTTTACGTACCACAAACAGTCATAATTCATTTATACATGACCATTTTCCCACCTCTCTTTATTCCTCAGTATTTAAAAGGCTGTCTTTGCTATTGTGCCTCTTTTAAAAAGTAGCCCGGGCTGAAACACTCCTGTTAACTTATAGCTTAATGAGTGGAGCTAAATCGCCTTAGGCTGGATAAGTGGACAAATGTAAAAGTGTTGGTTTTCGTTACATCACAGAAACAGGCTGCTTTTCCAGCTTTGTTTCCATATATATACTGTACGGACTGGGGAGTGAATGGTGCATTTGGAAACTTTAGCAATGTTTACACTCCATCAAACTATTTTATTTCAAAAAAGTTAAGAAAGTTTTGAGTCATGTTAATGCCATCTTACATGCTCCATCGAGCCAGTCATTTCAGTACTTGCCATGACTGCACATATTATGATATAGCATATATGTTTACCATAGAAATCTGTACCACTGCTAGAATAATTTCTGCTATTGTTTCTACAAAACAAAAATAACAAAATATTATGTTAGTTTCAAGATAGTAATGGTGTTCATTCACTTTTCATATTTGTTATAAAAGCTAGCACATATAAGGGTAAAATGGCAAAAATGTATGTACAAAATGCATCAGCAACACAGTGGTGGCACATTCAAAGAAGGTTATGACTGTGAAGATAAGAGTAAAGAATAAAATAAGAGTAAAGAGGAAGAAGAAAATGCTGTTTGATTTAGAAAAAGTAAATAAAATAAAATCCTAATGGTCTGACATCCACTCTGCTTCATGTAATTGGCAGTTCATGTCATTACTCTCTACTACTTACTCACAGGCTCTCTATAACTGGCCTAAATCTTTTCACATGAAACAACCTTCAGTCTTCTAAAAGTAATGACACTACTTATAATACGGGTACAAAACAAGCAAGCCAAAAATGGAAAACTCTTTCAGAGATATTTGTAGCTAACCTCAATCCAGGGATTTTTGTCATGAGGAGCTGAGCTCCAGGCGTTGACCATGCCCTGATTGTTGAGGCGTGCGAGGTCAGGACCCCAGCGCTGGAGCCCCAGAATGCCAAAGTCTACTGAAGACGCTGAGATCTGGGACTCCACAATACCCCCCGCTTCCATTCCTAACAGAGAGATACAGCCTGCCACAGGCACAGACACATATCATTACTGAGCAATGTAAAGCACTTTGTGTAATGTATTTATTTTTTTTAAATCAGACACTGTATTAATGTGTCCGACTCCTTTAAATGAATACAGAATGACACACTGGAAGTTGTTTCTAATTCGTAAAGTTCAGTGTGTGGATGGTAAGGGAAATGTCTTATTATTATTTAGCATTTATACTTACTTAGTTGGCAATTCTTGCCTACATAGGGCGAAGGGCACTGGCAGGTGTAGTCTCCATCCAGGTCTCGGCATTTGCCCCCATTCTGACAGGTCTGGTTAGTACAGTCATTCACATCTATGGAAATTGCACAAGATTCTTAAGTCCCCCTAAAAAGTTCATTTCAAATTTTAATCCAATTATTTTATATAGTGCTTTAAAAGTTTCAATTTCAACTTGAAACTGTGAGTCTTATAAGTCTTACATAATAGCTTTTTTATTATTTTCACATAGTTAAGTCAAAAGTTCACAGTTTCAAGTTGAAACTGACAGTTTTAGTACTGTATCTCAGTTGACCTAACTTTGAGCTTCCTCAATTTTTTTAAAATCCATTCTTTCCACCAGTATAGTCATTGCTAATTCCCTCCTACAGGCTACATACAACTCCATCACACAGTGACCCCGGGTCTTCCTTCTTTCAGATGTCTGACCGCAAAGGGCTGTGTTGTCACCGGGAATAGAACTCATGATCAACAGTTACCTATTCAAATAAATACACTGTTAAACTGTTAAAAACTGTTGAAAAACTGTTTTGTCTTACTAAAAATTTTGAAATCTTCTCATTGTTTCTTTCTGTAATTTCATAACATCAAGTGGCACGACTGTCTAATTGCCAGATCATCAAGATGAGTTAAAATCCCGCCGATGCCTGGGCCCCCCACATCCCAGAGTTTGAGGGGGGAAGCCCCACTCCCACCATGCCAGGGACACTGTGTGATAAGAGGAGTGCGAGACTGTAAACAGACATTAACAATGACTCAGTAGGGGGGAGGAACTGAGTAAGCAATTTCAGCATATATGGAAGTAACCACATTGTTTTGTTTTGTTTAGGTAAGCTCAATGTCAACAGCATTTTTATTACTGTGTCTAATTTAAGGCCTGTAAAATGCAGTTTAAGTTGAGCTTAAAAAAAACCAACAACAACAATGAACGTGGTTACTTCCATATATGCTGAAATTGCTCACTCAGTTTCTCCCCCCAGGCTGGGGACACTGAGTGATAAGAGGAGTGGTAGACTGTGAGCAGACATTGCCAATGACTCGGGGGGGGGACTAAGTTTTTTTTTTGTTTTGTTTTTGTTTTAAGTAATCTCAACTTATACTGCATTTTACAGGCTTTAACTTAGACACAGTAACAAAAAATGCAAGTTAAGACATCTTTTGACTAAACTAAGTTAACTAAAGCTATGCTGTAGGACTTAAAATTTCAAGTTTTTACAATGTAGCTCTACAGAATCTGGACCAGAGCCCTAAAAAGTCTCTTTAAAAGTCTTTGCTAAGTTAATATTCTGTGATTTATGTATCCACAAGGTCACATTAATAAAATAAAAGCACTTTAAAACATCAAAACATACTGGAAATCAGTAACACTGAAAGTGATCACCGGTCCTGTTATTAATAGTGAAAGGTTCTTGAATTTGCTGCTAGGAGCATTTAACTGAGCAGGTCGGGAATGCATATGAATATGTGTGAGATGAGTGAGGTAGAAAGCAGCACAATGCGAAGGCTGTCTTGTTTTGCAGAAAGATGCAGGTGTGCTCTCCTTCCTTTAAAGGAGCCTCTGGCTTGCTAGGACAGTGGACGCTCTGTGTCCAGCTGGGTGGGATAGTCGACCCTCTAGAAAAGTCACAATAGACTGTAAAAGCAGCATGTTTGGGGAAAGTAAACGTGTACCAGTGGTTTGTTAAAGGACTTGGAAGTGGTGTTCTCAACCCTTTCCTCTTTACACACAGCAGATGTTGTGGAACCTAATTACTGTTTTCAAACAGGCGGCACTGTAGGAATGTGGTGACGCACAAAGAAAAGCCTGGGAATGCACAGCACAGACAGAGGTCATGACCTCAGATAAAACCCTGGATAGACTCAGGAGCAATCCAACACCTGCAGAGGGCAGGATGAGCAGGGGTATTAAAAGATCTCTAGAGGAGCTAACATTTAGCTCTAACGTGTCATTTACAGGTCAACATGTAGGACACTGACTGTAAATTATGATGTGAAAGATACTTATTTGCCTTAAGTCAATACATAAATGCACCTTTCTGGAGTCCTACTTAAGGGGCGCATTGTAAAAAATAAACTGTGATCTTTAGAAAGCCCTTTCTTCAATGATGTCCATGTTAACACTGGCCTGTTTTAAAGTAGAAGACAACATTTCTTCAACATTTCACAGCATAGTTAATGGCTAAGATGTAAACAAAGTCATTCAGAGTGGTTTGATATAAAATGTGCCATTCTAGAGAAACCTAACAGGTCAGAATTGTTCACAGCACTGATAACCAGAGAGTTTAATGCCTGTCACCTCACAGAAAGTCTTGACATTATACAATTACAAATACACTGCCTGATGCCTGAGACATTGTTTTCCAATTGTTTTTGATGGAGTTTTGTCCTAAAATGTATTTTTTAACCCATCCATGGTGGAGAGGTAAATGCAGAGTGTTGTAAGGTTAGTTAATTGCCAAAAAATATTTTTTTCCACTATTTTACCTTTATCAGAATTACAAAAAGAAACTCAGACGTGTAGGCTCAATGGTCATTTTGATATCATGACCCCTGGTTCCTATTACCAGTCTTCTAGTTTCTCTACAGCGTGCCACTTCAGCTCATATCAAACCACTATGAATGCCTTTATAGCTCAATGTTTATATCTCAACTTCTGAACTTCTTGTGGAAATCAGTACCACTCCACTTTAAACCACTGTCCTGCAGTTCCTCATATTCACCACAGGGGGGCAGATTTTTGCAAGGGTCACTACAATATTTATCTCATATTCAGACCTTTCATTCAAGTACTGTCATTTAAGATAACATTAGGATTTGACCTATGTTGCTGCTTACTATATTCTTAAATTAGCTGGTTTTCAGATTGTGATTTAAACATACTTAGTTCACACTGGTATGGGTTTCATGATTTCTGAACCTGAGCCTTATTTTATAGACCTAGTTATGCTATGCGTTTATATATTTACTAAAATAAATAGTGGCATCAAACGATTTGTCAGTGTTTGTAGACTTCTGTTAAAGGGGGATAATTGTATAATGAAATGAAAAAAATGTAAACAAACTCATTCAGAATGGTATGATGTGACAAGCTCTGTTCTAGAGTCAGAATTGTTTACAGTGGTGGTGATTAGGAACCAGACGACCGAAGCATTTAATACCTCTAAAAGCTCCCTCACAGAAAGCTATGGCATGAAATGGAAATTAATACATGGCCTGTTTTACAATACTTTTGAGAAGCCGTTGGACTAAAATATTTTTTTTTTATATGCAGGGCATTGTAAGGTCAAATAATACCCCCAAAAAATTTTTTTCTGATTTACTACTATTTTACTACAATCAACATTGCATGTATTTGCATTGTAGACAACATGACCCCTGGTTCCTATCATCACCATTGCAAGGCAATCCAATCTGTTAAATTTCTTTACAGTGCTATTCAATTCATTATAGAAGGCATTGTTAAACACACTGTTTTGAGATAGTTTTGAGATAAAGTTTTGGCTTAAAACACTTTTTTTTAATCATGGCAGAGAGGTATATACAGGGCTTTTAGAGTCATTAAAGTCTTCAGATGTTTGGTCCACCACTGTGAAAAATCTAACTCAGTAGGCTTCTCTAGAACAAAGCATTTTCCATCAAACTACTGTGAAAGGCTCTGGTTACATCTTAACGACTTAATTCTGAAAAAAAAAATTGGATTAATAAATGTTTGATTAATGTTTAAAGAAGAAATTCTAGGCTAATTTTTGCTGGAACATGCACAACACCCATTCTACCTTGAAGTACTCAGTGTGTGTTTATCACAGACACAGCAGTCAGAAGTCCAAACACAACACTGAAAGACCATAATCTAAAAGCCAGACAGCACCTTCGCGTCAGCACAGAGGGCAGTTATTGAGCACTGTTCTCTAAACTGCTAAGAGGATTGAAGGAAACTCAAAACAACTCGGCCTCAAGCCCTCATCTCAGCAGCCTCCCACG
This sequence comes from Colossoma macropomum, assembly GCF_904425465.1. Lineage (NCBI taxonomy): Eukaryota > Metazoa > Chordata > Actinopteri > Characiformes > Serrasalmidae > Colossoma > Colossoma macropomum. The sequence goes on from NW_023494797.1 coordinate 12,512,362, forward strand.
CTCAGACACAGTCTCATCCAATCTGGGTCAGAGGTGCTGCTAAAGGTTTACTGCAGAGTAAGACTACTCCTATGAAGTAAGGGGCACTAAGTGTCAATTTTACTAATGTTTTGCACCATCACAAACTTTATTTTGCCATTAAAAAGTGACCGATTTACTAAATAGGTGCAATGACCCATAATGTGTCCCATAATAAGATGAGAGGGGCGGTCGCGGTTCTCCTGTGCTTCTGCCTCATTGCATGCGCATTTATGTAATCAGTCACAGTTTGAGCATATAGTTGTGGATACAGCACAGGTCATATGTTGAAGCTACACTGTGTATGTTTCGGGGATTTGGACCTCTCTGGTGAAAACGTGTAATTGCAAGCAAAGTGCAGAAGAACCTATTGTAACATTGATCGTGCTTCGGACGAATGACTGTAAGCATATTAAAATAGTATTCAAAAAGAACTCAGTCAAAACTTGGTGAAGAACATGTCTTCCGAGGATGTAAGTGAATTATCTACTACTGTCGTCACATCTTCATCAGTAATGTAAATTTATTTTGCATTTAAGATCTAAACATCAAGCCGGACCTTCATTGTAAGTCGGTGGGTATGATGTTAATATGTAAAGATATATATGTAGGCCAAAAACAAACAAAAAAAAAAACAGTGAGTTTTATAATACTATTTCAGGATTTACAGGGTGACTTGCAGCGCATGGACTACATATTTCTGACTCTGTGATGATACGTCTTTTAATTTTAACAAAAAAATCTTTCATAGCCCATCTTTAATTATGAAGTTGCGCTTGTGATAATTTGCATGGATGTTCTTAAAAGAAAACCTACTAAACTGGCCACCCCCACCAGAGCAAAGGGTCAGCAGACTGTCAGTAAAGTAGCACTTCTCTTAGAAACACTGCCTCTAAAAGTAAAGTAGTAACCTTATTACTCTGTGATTTACAGAGTGTTGGAGCATGGAATTAAATCAATCCCATTATAAAACAAAATAATCTGACAGCTCTTCCCACTCTGGTGTTTAGAAGAAAGATTACTTAGCTCATCTCAGCACACCGAGACCTAATGTTTGTGGTTTTAGATTGCACTGTGACATGTGACCACCTTGTTTTTGCATATGGCATCAGTAGTCGTTTAAAAAGTGTTTAGAATAAAGCTTTTTACTGAGCTGTTCTTAAGGTGTTCCTGGACCTCACCTCAGCTCCTCATTAAGTTTGATGAATAAACATATTCTGGAACCTTCTGGACAGCCGAAGGCCCAGACTGGGATGTACAAGGCTACTTTAGTATAAAACCTCTTAGAGGTTGATTAGAGCTTGGCTAATTGTACTGAAGGTGCCTCTATGGTGGCTGTTCCTGGCTAAGACTGGAGCTCTATGACTGCCAGCAGCTGGGACATTAGGATGCTCTCTAAAATCTACTTGCCATTCTTAATCCAAAGGAATTTTCCATTACATAGGTGAAGCTAAGAAAATTCAAAATATCGCTGGAGTTTAGATAAACTGTTTAAACCCTTAACTTAACTATTATGTGCCTATTAAAGCTTTGAGCCTCTGCTAACAAAAAATTGTGCCAATGCATGCAGACTGCTAGACTTCAAGCTACAGTTCTGTAGTTTAATAGGGGAATTCCACTGATTTATTAAACGTTATGCATAATTAAATTGCTAAGATGTAAATAAAGTTATTCAGCTTGTTTTGATGTGAAATGCTCCGTTCTAGAGAAACTCACCAAGTCAGAATTATTCAAAGTGGTGGTGACAGGATCCAAACTTCTGAAGAGTTTAATGCCTCTAAAAACTCTCTCACAGACAGCCACTGCATTTGCACACAGGGCATTGTAAGGCTAAACAGTATATTTTTCTGAATTACTACTATCAAATTATTTACCACTATCAACAATCACAATTGCATACATTTGCGTTGTTGACCTTATAACCCCTGGTTCCTATCATCGTAATTGCAAAGAAATCTGTTCTGTTAAATTTCCCTACAATGCTATTCCATTTCACGATACTATTTCACAGCAAACCACTCTGAATGACTTTGTTTACATCTCAATAACGGAGTTGCACAATGTGGAATTCCCCTTTAAGTTTGCTGTACTGGCTGTGGAATACCTCAGACTGTCTTTAAAATCGCATGCAAAGAGCACATTGTCACAAACAGCGCACAGCTTGCCGGGACTGGAAAATAATAACAAAGCCTATTTAAACTCCCCTTTAGTTATAGTCCTCCCTAACCACAAGTGTATGCTCTGCATCCTGGGTGTGGCTGTATGACTATAGTTATGGCTCCATCTGAGCAGCTGAACATCTCAAACTGAAATAAATATTTCACAAGCATAAAGCAAATTACTTGCAAAGAGCAAAATCATGGTTTCCTTTGTGTCAGCAGCAGGCTTTATTGCCTTCACTGCCACAGAAACAGTCATGTAGTAGAAATGCTCCTGCTATAACTGCCATGGAAAACAGTGCGTCATAGGAATAATGCTGATCTTAGAACTGTGCCCAAAAGGGGGTTCTTTCAGGCCACTGCCAGTTGAGTCCCTGGTGATTCATGACATGAATAAGCGATGTAATGTAAGCCATTTTTAAGCAGGAAACTGGGTCTGCCTAATATTCAATTCTATTCCGTTCCATTTTAACCTTTAATATTTTATCTGATGCTCTTACAAAGCAGCTTTAAAGGGCTCATATCATGGCAAACCTAATCTTTCTCACGTTTTTGAGCTGAAAGTGTTTGATGTAGTATGTAAACACTGTTAAAATTTTAGAACCTTCCGCTCGCTCCCAGTCCAGTCAAATAGGCTGCAAAAACAGCTTGTTTATGTCACGAAAATCAGCACATTTGCATATATCCACCGATTGAGCCTACAGCAGTTTAGCTCTGCCCATTCATGCTGAAGGAATGTTTCAGCCCAAACTGCCTGCTCGATGAGGCACTGGGCAGTCAATCAAAACAGAGACCTTGTACATATATCAGGCTAAAGGGCACAGCAGCCTGTTTATTTATATGGGATAAAGAAAAGCTGGGAAATTGTTAGGTTCCTATCAATCATGATTATGTTAGGTACATAAACCTGCACAAAAGTTATAAGTGGATCTCAGCAGGAAAGAAACCTAATACAAGAAAAATGTAAGATATGGGCCCTTTAAAGAAACCCAAGTGGGTCTTTGGAAAGCAGAACGACACATCAGTGTATGAATTTGTGCTGTTGTGGTCAGTTTCTTTATTGTAGTGTTTAGAAGATGCTATACTCACTGATCTGGCAGTTGACGCCCTCAAAGCCGGGCGGGCACTTGCAGACGTAGCCATTAAAAACATCTCCTCGTCTAGACCTCTCAATCACCTCACATTCGCCATCGTTTTTACATGGGCTGGGGCTACATGGACCTGCCAGAGCACAATCATAGAGACATCTAAAACCAGAATCTTTTTAAAGTTTGTATATGGAGCTTTAGGCAGTGCAGGGTGACATATTCTCTATACTGTATCCATACTGGTGTCACCCAACAGTACTGATTTTTAGTGGTACTGATTGGTAACAAAAAAAAGCTAACTGCAATGTGTTTTATTCCAGATTTGAAACGTATAAATACTAAATAAATAATAAATTTGCCTTTAAAATTTGGTTTATGTCTGGTTTACACAGAAGAAGGAGAAAACAGTTTAAGCAAAACAAGCTTTGTCAGGTTTTTAAGGCATTCTTTTAGCATAGAGTACCACTAACAAACCTATACTCAGGACGTATGGGGTCATAACAGAACTCAATTATCATCTGATACTGAGATATACATAAGAAATATCATGATATAGATCTAAAGACTTGCTGCGGTTAATCGTATAAACATGACATGACTGTTACCACTCTCTGTGGTGTTGCAGGTGTCTCCTGCAAATCCTTCAGCACAGATGCAGATGAAGGGCTCCTCTCCTACACCAGTCACACACGTGCCTCCATTATGGCACACGTTCACCTCGCAGTAGTCTCCTACGAGGACACAGAAACATCAGAGCATATAAACAGGAATTCCACTGATTTCAGGGTTGATACACGAGCAGGCCAGTCACTGGAATCATTCTGGGTTTGAGATTGACTGGTCCTGCATGTTAAGTTTTGTGAGATAAAGACAGACAAACAGGAGGGGAATGCTTTTCATGCTGCTCAATTGAAGCGGCACACAGGACAGTACAAAAGGGTCCGAGCTGTGAGCCGCATGGCCAATGGGGCTACTGCGTTTGCACAATGCTGAGACTGACCACAAGCATTAAACGCAATGTATAATAATGCCTATACGATAAACAAGAAAAAGAAGACGAGGGCATTTAAAACTGTACGTTGAAGGCTGGTTAGGTAAAAAAATACAGAATGTTGTGAGAAAAAGGGGGATACATTTGGTAAATTTCTAAATTTAAGCATTATGTACATGCTTACACATAAAGGTGGCAAAAGGGGGTATTCTGGTTCCTGTGAAAGAACCTTTTTTATATAAAGGAGAACCCTTTTTAAGTTTAAGAACCGCCACATAATGTAAAGGGTCCAACAACCTTTTTTACATAAAGGAGAACCCTTTTAAAGTTTAAGAACCTCCGCATAATGTAAAGGGTCTATGCCAATTAATAGTTTTTCCTAGAACCGTACATCCGATCTGAGAATCATTAAGGAGCCTTTATTTAAAGTGTGTACAAACACAAACAACGAGCTACACAACACGTGTGCAGGGCTGTTTAGAAAGGATTTGTGGAGGATATGTATACCTTCTGAGCTAATTCAGGTTACAGCACAGAGCGTTAAGCTCCAGCAAGACAGAGCTATAATTTTGACCGAAGACTAAAGGGAAATATGTTGCTTTAATTCTCTTAAGAAAGGTGCTCAAAGAAAAAGATACAGGGAAGACTGGAATAACACTAAATATAGTGATGCCCAGTGAAAAAGCTCAGCAATAACTGTAACAAAAGCACAAATATTATTTTGGGATAAAAACATCTTGTTTGTGAAAACTACCTTAACTTTAAATAGTATATTAAGACTGAAAAGAAATTACCAAATTATCAAGTTAAATCAGACAAGCTGGGCCAACTGATGCCTTTATGGACCAGTTCAAGGTCTTCAACTGAACTGAGCAGTAAAACAGGATACAAACTGCCTGACACAAATCACAACCAAGCACTGTTACAGAGTGAGAAATGACTTACCATTCACACTGCAGATACAGCAAAGGATTAAGCTGGCGAGAATAAAACCAGAGGAACGATAGACACTTCTGAGCCTCATGCTGGTCCACTGCTACTGACCGTTTCTTTCCACTGAAACGTCCTGAGTGTTTAATTTTCCAGGATTCCTGACGTCAGAGCGCTGGGCTCCTTCTGCTGAGGCCCGTTTTTACTGAGGATTAATCTGTTCCAGTGGGGCTGCTCGATTCTCGAATTCTTGGAGTCGACTCGAATCCGATTCCAAGAATCGATTCCACACCAGAATTTTCTGCATTCTCACTTCCAAAAGCAAAACTTAAAGGAAGACAGTGGGCAAAATTAATTATGTACATAATACTCTATTATGACTGAGCGTATGGGTGAGAATGGTTCTTATTAAGCTGAAGTCTGCTCCTTGTTGAATTTTCCCGATCCACCTTAAACTGAGATGAGGCGCCAGAATGTAGCCAGCTAGCTAACTGCTGCACCATTTAAGATGGAACCGAAGAATTCCAACAAGCTGGCGATAGGAAGACAATTTAGCCTCGTAGGGATCCTGATATATTAACTTGTGCCACCACCACCTCAGTTGTTCCTCAGGAACACAAGATGCCAGTTTACGTAGCTAACTATATGACTCATTAGATCTTAGCATGACAGTCTGAAGGTTTGGAAAGCTAACGTTAGCTTTTAGCTGTAATTTGTACCTGTTTCTCCTGTCCTCGGGTGGGTAAATGTTTAAGTTCTCGCGGAGCAGATTAAAATGTCACACATTTACCTTATTTTCCGCGTTTCTCAGAGTAGCCAATCTCATAATATGTGTTGTGAATGGTATTTTTCAAACAGTATTCCTCCAAAGTCTGTATATAAACGAGTCCAAAGCTTTGGAGTCGAATCTCTATTCCTATGAATCAGAGAATCGACTCGCTAGGGATCGACTCCCAGCCTTATGTTCTGCTATTTTTGGATTGATGGCGGTAATAATCAAGCTGGTAGGCGAATTGATACGCACAGATTAGTTTTGGGGTCTCAGTGTATTCAGTAAGCATTTGATTTCCACGTATGATATGATACGAAGCGAAGTTAGCGACTTATTTGCCGCTTCCGATTCATTTTATCATCTTCATCATCGCCGGCTGAAATCCGCTCCTTATTCGTGGCTTCTCATTCAGCGAACGACCGTTAACCAAAGGGTCTGTTCACGCTCGCATTTTTGCTGCGCAGTTTCCATTCAGACACATACACTTAAAACAATAATGAACACATTGTAATAAAGGAATTAAGACTTTGAGCTATGTTTGCCTTACCCTTAAAGAATATGACTGAAACGTAATAAAATATTTAATTTAGCAGAAATATTATGTTTAGTTTAAAGTGTGAGACTGAAGGAACAGTTCAGGCTGAGTTTTTTCAGTTCGGTTTAAGGCTAATCTAAATTTATATTTAATCGGTTTTAGATTTTATAGTATGAATCGGAAGCTGCAAATATAATGGCTAATTTCAGCCTCGTCCACAAGATAACCGTGAACCCCCAACACACACAGCCCAGGGTCCGTTTTTTTCACACGTGCACTTCTACTCCACGCCGACGGATGGCGTTGCTGTTCTCTTCACCGAACCCGCCTAGTAGCTGCAATATGTGGCGGAGCCGCTATTAGCCTCGGAGCTTCGGTGAAGTTGGTAGCGGTAACCAGAAATAGTTCGCATTGAAAACTGGCAAATATAAAATAATCAGAACTGATTTAATGTCTTGTAGTTAAACGTTAACTTAGCGTTGCATTTGAGCATTAAATAAAGCGGCTGCAGACGAAGTGAAGGTGAGTGACAGGTCACTGCATTAAGTAAACAACGTCAGCGAGTCCGTATTTTCTACATATTAGTTGATTCATGTTACCTGAGTCGGTTGTGCTCGTTCACGGTAGCTTCCAGCCAGCACTACTGCAGAAGGAACTCATTGATAATTTGATGGTATTATTTAATCTGCGCTAATTGCCAGTAAAGGGTCCGCTTTACTCATATTACTGATGGTACTGACTGACAGTACCGCCGGTTATATAGTAAAGCCCTTTAAATTTCCACGACTGCTTTCCATAATTCAGCCACGCAACATAATGATATTGCATTTTGTTCTAGCATCTTGATTCGGTAAAATCCAAGTAGCTCTCTCAGATAGGACCATGACAAAGAGGACAAGGGCTCCTTTATAGCCAAATATAGATGTTTTTTTAGCTTACTCCATAGGTTGCCTTCACTTGTGTAAATGATGGTCTTTGTGCTTTTTACTGGTTTTGTCCAGAAATGCAGGCTTTACATTGGCACTGCGTGCATGAACTTTAGCCTAATTTCTCCCGCTCTAAACCCTGTTGACATTTCTCTTGCTCAGTGCTGTCCTCTGGTGACCCTGGGCCCCAGTCAGCATGGCAGAAGCTCATCAGGCCGTGGCCTTCCAGTTCACCGTCTCTCCAGATGGTATTGACCTGCAGCTTAGCCATGAAGCCCTGCGCCAGGTCTATCTGTCTGGTCTCCACTCATGGAAGAAGAAGTTCATCCGTTTTAAGGTACACACCCACTCACTTGGATATCGCATTGTTTGTGCACATACTTGATTCATTCATGCATTTCAAGTCAATAGAAATGGAAAATCTTAAATCTTAAATGTCCACAGAATGGGATTATGACTGGAGTATACCCGGGCAGCGGCCCTGGGTTTATATTGGTGCTGGCAGGGTACCTGGGGAGGGCAAAATATGCTCAGTTGGACCCTTCCTTAGGCCTTTTCCTTAAAGTCGGGAAATACATACCAGTAAGGTAAAGCTGTCGCTCTCATCTCAGTTCTCTTTATCCTCATAGCAGATTGTGCCTTTTATCATCCAGACATTAATATTAGTGTTCACAAGATTCATTTTTGAACAAACGTTTATATTAAATCACTAATTTTGTAGTTCGCCTCGTTTTGGATAGGAACACTATATGTCTGCTCTTGTTTCTGCAGTAAGTACATGTCTCTGGACACCCAGAGGAGAGTGGGTGGCGTCCTGGTTGGCACAGGGCTCTGGGTGGCAATCATATTTACTATGAGGAACGTCCTGAGGGGCCTGCTGTCCTGGCATGGCTGGATGACTGAGCGTCAAGGCAGAATGTCATGGAAAACACGCATTTGGGTGGTGAGTCTCTGACTTGTAGCTTCATCATTTGTGGACTTTATGCTTTTCATGCAAAAACATAATGTACACTGTACAGTTCAGTACAGTTCTTTGGTTGCTATATATCCATTTTTGAACCGATAATGCTGTGTTTTTAGGTGCTTGTGAAGATTTTCTCTGGGATACAAACGCCAAATCTGTATAGCTTCCAGACATCACTTCCAAACTTACCTGTGCCATCTGTGAAGGACACAATGAAAAGAGTAAGACAGGATATTTTGAAGCTTTTAAAAAACACAATTGCCATTTCAGAATTCAAAATTATTGATTAAATATTGGTAGAGAATCAGTCAGCACATGATTTTTACTGATTTTTAAAGCTTGGTTAATCTGTAAAAGTCCAACATTACTTTAATTTTGTGTTTTCAGAGTTAACTTGGTATTTGTCGCAGGTATTGAGGTACAGCGTGTGTGATGTGTGATGACTCACTAAAATGCACGCTGATGGAAACTGTATTCAAGTTTGAAGGAAAACTTACATAAGCTTGCATGGAGCCTGGACCTCAGTTTCACGTACAGATGTTGTGTGCTGTTTTTGCCCAAACGGTGTCCTGGAGGGCCTTGACACTGCACTATTTAATCAGTGTTTGGTCCTCTCATACTGGAGTTGTTCTCAACTGCACTTGGGCACTGAATGAAAACCCTTGTATCCACAGTATCTGGAGTCTGTGCGCCCTCTTCTGGATGATGAAGAGTACAGAAGAATGGAAGAACTTGCTTTAGACTTTCAGAAGAATCTTGGCCCCTAAACTCCAGTGGTACCTGAAGCTGAAATCCCTGTGGGCCACCAATTATGTAAAGCGACTTTTCATTTGTTATGTTTAATAATTCAGAAACCAGCATTTCATTTCTTTTTATGGCAATTAAGTGCAAGTTGTTTATTTTTTTCTGTCAGGAAAAAAACAGGAAATGCATATTAAACAAAGTTATTCAGAAGCCTCAACAAGTGTACTGCACTAGTGTCTTTCTGTCATTTAATCAGACTTGTTGGTTCTTTCAGGTCAGCGATTGGTGGGAGGAGTATGTCTACCTTAGAAGCCGAAGTCCAATCATGGTCAATAGCAACTATTATGTAATGGTAAGAATCTCATCACACACCACATAATACTAGTTCTTCCAAAATATATAATGCCGTTCTTCTTTTAAACTCCTTGCCCTTCCCTCCCTCCAGGACTTCCGCTACATGTTCCCTTTACAAAGTCAGGCAGCGAGGGCTGGTAATACCATCCATTCCATCATGCTGTATAGGAGGAAGCTGGACCGAGCCCAGATAAAACCGGTTTGAACACATTAATGATTGCAGCTTGTTATTTTGATTTAAGAAAGCATATTAAAACTCCAGGACCAAATACTTGCAATAGTAGTAGTAGAGTAATAATGACTGTACTATTATTAATAGTAAACTTCGTAGCTAGTGGTGGGCAATATGGCATTATTTATAGTTAACAAATTACATCACATTATTTCACAATATGCTTTTCTGCACATATCGTAGAAATCATCGCAACTTGAAGTGGAATTCCACCGATTTGTCAAAATTTCTGCACTATTCAGTTGCTGAGTAAACTGTTTGATTAAAGTCATTCAGAATGGTTTGATATGAAATGGTTAATTGTAGAGAAACTTACAGATTTTCTTTACAATGGTGGTGATAGGAACCAGGGACGTCTACAACGCAAATATAGCCTCTTTATTTAGTATTCGAAATAGTCAGTGAACTACACTTGTCTTAGCCAATTTTAAATGTGATGTTAATAATAAAATAATGTCTTTTGTTTTTAAGTACTATTTTGCCTTACACCATTCTGCATTTACCTCTCTGCCTGGCATGTGTGTTAAAGATACGTTTTAGGCCAAAAACTTTAAAATCTCAAAACTATTTATAAACATTGTCTCAGAAATCAGGCAGCATACCTGTAATCATTTTATGCTATTCATATTATTCTATTATGTCATTAAGAATGGCTCACTGGCATTGTCCATGCTCTGAAATAGCTTATCTTGTTGCTGCTATTGTAGCTACAGCCCTGCAGATGGATGAAGACCGCTGCATCCCAAAGCACACATTTCTTTACTTTACCTACTACAATAATGAGTGTACTTCTAAAGGCACTGCACTGTTTTTTTTTTGCATACTATTTAGTGTGCTAGTATGCGGTTTGGGACACAGCAGAAGTAATGCAATGCTTAATCTCAGCCATTCAGCTTTTAGCTTTCTTTTGTTATCACTACAGCAACAAATCAAACAAAATCAAGGCAGTACCCTCAAATATATTGGTTAACATGCTTTAAAAACTCTGTATCCTCCGTCCCCCCCAAAAAAATGTTTTACTGCCTTTGCTGGATCGGTTATGGTTTTATTATCTCATAACAAACTGCCACTGCACTGCTGAATGAACTTGAAGTTGCCTACCAAAATGGTGGCAATGCAACTGCGTGACATCATCAAAATACTGTGATTAACTTCTGTATGAGGTAGTTACTGAAGGTATGAAACTGACATCTGGTTCCATAGTATACAGTGTTCATAGTATATATCATGTTGATAGTATTTTTGGTACTACTAGGGCTTTGCCCGTATGCCAGCTGATCAAACCTGAGAAGAAAACAATTGTAATACATATTGGATATCTTGAAGATGTCTTGAAGTATTATGGCCATATTGCCCACCAGTTTTCTATCTGTTGTACTGACATATATATATATATATATATATATATATATATAAAAATGAAAACTGTTATTTTGGCTAACTGCTATAAGTCACACTAACCAAATAATGGGCTTCAGCCTTTCGCTCAGAAAAATCATTTTAAAAATGTTTTTTCTGAATTTGGTAACTGAATAATCCACTGGCCTTCTTCACAAGAAACCTTTATCCTTACTTAACAATGACATGTACTGTAATAATAGCATGTTGTAGTTATGTAGTTGTATTGTTCAGGTTTCTTGGATTGGTCTGTTTTTTTTTGTTTTTTTTTATCTTTTTCTGAATTTCCCTGCTGGTTTTTGTTCCATGCTTCCTGATGTTGTGTTTGTGGTGGTGCAGTTCTTTGCCCTACCTAACACAGTTCCATTCTGTTCTGCCCAATGGGAGCGGCTGTTCAATACCAGCCGTATCCCAGGCCAAGAAAGGGGTAAGATGAGCCAATCAGAGGCCCCTGCATCAGCCCTCAGAGACCCCCTGCACTAGTCCTGTGCTACCCGACAATGATTAATTCAGAATTAGCTTTACGTTAAAATAATCAACCCCATTGATCTGTTCATTGCCTTAAAACACAGACACTGCTGTGTACTGGTGATACAGGACTATCCCCCAACTCCTGCTCTCCCCATCCCTATTACATTCCTCTAGCATTTCAGTTTTCTCTTTGTGTTTGTGTGTGTGTAGTTTTTTCTTGCATTGCCACATTGATCCCCATCTCTTTATTTTGGCTAATTAAGTTCAGCTCAAACTCCTCTTTCTCCTCCGTGTCCCAGCAGTGACTAGTGACCTCATTCTCTCCCGTACAGATTTCCCGTAGGACCTCATTAGCCACTCTGCCCTTTAAAAGCCCCTCCTCTCATCTTTTGTTTGACCTCTTCCTTTCTGCTTTTCAGCTTTTGCTTCAAAACACTATCCCCATGTGCTCGGCGCAATATGAGCGCGTTTTCAACACCTGTCGCATCCCAGGCATAGACACAGGTACTGAACCCAGACACCTCACTCCACAGCCCGCAAGCTAAACCCAGCACTATAGCACACCTCACAGCTGGCTGCTGTCGACCTAATAGTTTTGCTTCTGTTCCTTTTTTTGTTTAATTATTATTACTCTCCTTTCTTAAGATGGTTAAACAGGCATATTAACATATTTCCGCTGATGTTTCCTAATTTCGGTTGATTGTGACATTAGAAAGATTTGTAATATGAAACGCCTACAAAGAACATACAATAAGGCCAATGTCCTGTAATTTAAGTACACTTGTACCCAGCGGAACTCAAGCCATATGACATTTTTTGGTCCAACTGTAAATCTGTAATTCAGTATCTTCATTCATGGCTTTTGTGAAAGGTCAAACATTTGTTTCATGTCAGATTACTTTAAATATGCACTGTGAGGGGAAAAAATAGGAACCTGACTTGAGCTGTATGTATTGTACATGAAACAAAGGTGTTGACCTAATATCACTCCCATATATACCCCTCTTTGTTGCATGTTGTGGTATTGCACTGTTTGAAGTGTTATTAATAATGGATTCAGCATTCTTGGCATTTTACTGTTTTCTTTTGTGATACTTTTTTTAAAAAAATGTATTTTTCTTACTGGAAATTGCTTTTTCTATGCTTCATCTTCCCCATCACTCTCTCCTCTTTGTGAGTGTAGACACCCTGCAACACGTCTCGAACAGCAGACATATTGTGGTGTACCATAAGGGGCGCTATTTTAAGGTGGGGATGTTTTACGATGGCCGGCTGCTCTTTCCACGGGAGATAGAGCAGCAGATGGAGAGGATCTTAGCAGACACCTCAGAACCCCAGCCGGGAGAGGAGAAGCTTGCTGCCCTCACTGCAGGAAACAGGTGCTTTTCACACACCTTCAGGCCAGCACAGAGGGTCTTTTTACAGTGCTATTCAAAAGTGTGGAATAACTTGCCCTATTACTCTATAGAAAGTAATAAATTATGAAACTCTACATAGTGTACATTAAAATATTATAAACTAGAAATGTATGTTTTACGCTATTTTGGTATTTTGAAAATGAGACGTTTGATAAATATAAAATGATAAATAATCTTTCCGATCACATTTCAAATATGAGGCATTCTGGATATGTTAAGTGAGTAGAAAATTAACTGATGTCCAGCAGGCATTAAGTTAAAGATGAAATATACTTTTCAACATTTTAAGCAAGTGTAGTCTTTTAGTGTATTATTTTTGTTTTGTACAATTTTAGAGTAAGTTTTGTACAATTTTAGAAAAAGGAAAGGAGCACCATGCAAATATTTGGGCACCCCAAGAGATTTGAGTTATCAGATAACTTTTACCAAGGTCTCGGACCTTTATTAGTTTGTTGGCACTATGGCTTGTTCACAGTCATCATTAGGAAAGGCCAGGTGAAAATTTCAAAGCTTCATAAAACTCGTCAAACCTTGTCCCAACAATCAGCTGCCATGGGCTCCTCTAAGCAGCTGCCTAATGCACTAAAAATAAAATAATTTATGTCCACAAAGCTGGAGAAGGCTATAAGAAGATAGCAAAGCATTTTCAGGTAGTCGTTTCCTTAGTTCATATGGCAGTTAACAGGAACAGTGGAGGTCAAATTGAGGTCTGGAAGACCAAGAAAACTTTCCGAGACATCTGCTTGTAGGTTTGCTAGAAAGTAAATTGATACCCCTGTTTGACTGAAAAATACCTTCAGAAAGATTTAGCAGACTCTGGATTGATGGTGCACTGTTCTACAATGCAGTGACATGGACAAATATGACCTTCAAGGAAGAGTCATCAGCAGAAAACCTTTCCTTTATCCTCACCACAAACTTCATCGAAAATCTGTGGACAGAACTCAAAAGAGCAGTGCATGCAAGGCGGCCCAAGAATCTCACAGGACTAGAAGGCTTTTGCAAAGAGGAAAGGGTGAAAATCCCCCAAACAACAATTGAAATGTGCTGGCTACAAAAAGTGTTAAGTTGTGATGCTTGCCAAAAGGGGGTGGTACTAAGCACTGATCATGCAGCTATTCACTTAACTATTCAGGGGTGCTCAAGCTTTTGCATATTTATAATAATTTCATTCTTGATGTTTTATAGCTTTTTTAATCATTTTCCATCATCTACAGCTCCATTTATTGTTCTCACTTACATTTATATTAATGAGACACTAATGAGATTAGAGCAAAGGGGCAGGATTAGTGTGGCATATGACGTAAGAATGCTGGAATGAGTTGTTGATTGGTTTGCAAAGTTTGGTGGTCAAACAATGCCGTTTCATCATGGCATAATAAATAGAATCCCTGTTCTTCACGATTTTGCATCACTGTATCATAAAGCATTGTTACTGGGAATGCATAATATATTGATATTGCCGATTTGATGGAAAACTGTTACTATTATCTGTCCCATATTAGAATTATAACTGATAATTATAACCAAAAACTTGATGTTCTGTTTTAAGCTTGTGCATGTCCTGAAGCATGTGTAGCAGTAAGTGTAGTCACAAATGCTGGAAATTTCTAGATGCCCTCTGCTGGCCGCTCTGAATTTTCCTGTAACAGCCACTGGCAGGCATAATTTATTTACCACTTTTATCACAAACTGTATTTTAGTTCATTAGATATTTAGATATTTAGTTCATTTTTTTTTTTAATTTACAACAGTGTTACACATTTATACATCAGATTAATGCTCCCAAAAGCTAAGATGTTCAGATGTAAGGATTTCTGGTAACATAGACAGCAGCGATGACGTGGAGGTAAGTAAAACAAGTGAATAGGATCACTAAGGTATTCCAGTGTCTGATATGAAGTTAATTTTATCTAAATTTATAAAGACAAATCAGATAAACGAGTTGCAAAACCAGTCCAAAAAAGTAACTTGCAGGGGCCGTTTCCCTTTACGTAAGCCTTTTTAATATTTTTCACTTCTATCTTTAGTCTTTCAAAATACATGGTTATGTTGCTGAGGGGAGTTCTTTTAGTGTGCAGCCATTAGCTACATGGGTATATAATAAAACCTTGTATCAAGGTTCATCGTTAGGTAATGATAATCACAGTAAGGTGTTAATTATCAGTTATTGCATCAAACCCAGAAATTTGGTTTGTGTGTATTTGCTACACCCCTAATTGTGTGGTATTCTTGCCCTATTCTGTCGCATCAAGAGCAGCGGTGTCGCCCAGTATGCTCTGCCAACAGCAACCTTAATTTCATAAGTTTACTGCTTCCCAGATCCATTCAAATTATTTTAAACTTGTGAAGCACAGAACATTTTGTGCATTTATCTAGGACCTATAGCCTGATATCTCATTACTTTGTTCTTCTGCGTGTCAGGGTGCCCTGGGCGTGTGCCCGTGATGCCTATCTCAGACAGGGCAAGAACAGGCAGTCTCTGGATGCTGTGGAGAAAGCAGCTTTTTTTGTCACTCTGGATGACACCGAGCAGCGCTATGACTCAGACAACCTAAGTGATTCTCTTAGCAGCTTCGCCAAGTCCCTGCTGCATGGCAAGTGCTATGACAGGTAAGGAACGTGCAAAAATGACAAGAACCTGTTTTGAACTTGTGTGAGAGTTTGGAAGTGCTACCTGTTTTGCAGGTTGCTTGGCCTGGCTTAGTTTTACCTTTTGCCTTTTCAGATGGTTTGATAAGTCTTTAACCCTGATCATATACAAGAATGGAACGATGGGCCTGAATGCAGAGCACAGCTGGGCTGATGCTCCAATTATAGGCCACCTCTGGGAGGTAAATGCATGCATAGTCACACGCATCAATAACCCTAGTTTCATTAAGCATTTATTGGCATTAAGTCCCGGCTGATGTATCGGTTGCCGATACATTTATTGGAAATAAACATGGTTGTTGTGTTTTGACATTTTTATTCTGTATTATGGATGCAGTTTATCTAAAAGTCTGAAAAATTGTTGAACGTACCAAAATTGTCATTTCGGCCTGTAGCGTTTTGTCTTAAGACTTGAATTTGTGCTGTTTTTGAGTTTAAGAAATGTGAAAAATGAGAACTGATAATTATAACTGACAATTCACAGCTGACAACTGATAGGCATATCAGTTAGTAAAGCCCTGTATAACTAAGACTGTAGCAGTATAAAACGTAATATAAAATATATTATCAGTTATCTGAATTTTTAGCTCCTTATAGTCTGTATCTTTGTCACAAATTTTTGTTGTCATATTGTTTAGGCCCTCGTTGGAAACCCAAATGTAATCGGTGCAGTCTTTATATGCCCGTCCTGATCTTTAGTCTCAGATACTAACATGAACTGTGGAAATTTTTTTTGGTCAAAAGCATGTGTTGTCGATGGACCTTAAACTCAATTACGCACCTGACGGCCACTGCAATGGAGAGCCTCACCGCAGCCTCCCTGGACCACAGAGGCTGCAGTGGAATATCCCATCTGAGGTCAGTCCCTGGAGTAGAGCTACCAAAACCGCAGCCCCACATGTTCCCCCTAATTGATCTTTATTGTAAACATGGTAGACCAAAACCTGACTCACCTTTTGGCTGTGACTGACATGCTCTCTTGTTTCTTTGCATATTTTTCTTAGTGCCAAAGTATGATCACCAACTCCCTGGCTGTGGCCAAGGCTTTGGCCGATGACGTGGACACCCACCTCATCCTCTTTGACGATTTCGGAAAAGGCCTGATCAAGAAGTGCAAGACCAGCCCGGATGCCTTTATCCAGATTGCCCTGCAGCTCGCCCACTTCAAGGTCAGGATTATTAAAACACTGTTGCTGTTTGTCAGTATCTTGAACAAAGTTAGTGTACTATAGTGTACTATACATACATCATAGTTCCCTCACCTAACATTTATATGTGTTCTGTAGGACAAAGGGAAGTTCTGCTTGACGTATGAAGCATCCATGACTCGTCTATTCAGAGAGGGACGGACAGAGACCGTGCGCTCCTGCACCAAGGAGACCTGTGCCTTCGTCAGGGCCATGGTCAACAACGAGCCGGTACTACACTCTGCATGTCATTTTAAGCAATTTGAATAGTTTTAATTGGTTTCGTTCTTTGTGTTTTCTTTTTTTTGTTTTATTTTGTTTTATCAAAACACTTGTTTCAGCTAAAGCTAGACAGCTAGCTAAAGCCCCTTTCACACATGCACATTTACCCAGGAATTTAATGGTACTTAAACAGGGGAAAGGGTTAAGTGTAAATGCAAGCTGGAGTCAAAATCCTGGACATGGCGGTTTACCTGCATGAGACTTTCCACAATTCCCAGGAAATTACCAGGACAGTTCATGTGTAAACAGAAGCTGATACATTACTGGGAAATACAAAGATGTCTAAATACTGCTGTTAAAGCTTACTGTTTCCTTTTTTTGTTTTTACAGTTTAGTTGTGCAAATGAAAATACCACGGGATTGTGTTTTGTACATAATTGTAGAGAAGAGCAGCAAAAATCTACTATGTGCGTGTGTATGGTTGCTACTGTGCAAATGCGCTGCAGCATGGCCGGCAAAGCAGAACATTTGTTTTTACAGAATGTTAGAGCTTTCAGATTTTGCCAGAAAAAGTTGCACAAGTGTATTTTTTGCACATTGAAGAATCCAAACCTGTCGTAAACCAGGGAGTAGCCATATGTCTGGAGAATTGAAGTTTATTTCTTGTGGGCAGGTACCAGACATTTAGCCAGCTTGTGAAACTGTGGACTGACACAGTTTTATAGGCTGGACTGATGCCAAGATTAGGCCCAGCCAATACATGACAAGTGACAGGTGTGACACACATGAGCATGTAGGGATAAACAAAAATAGGCAGAACAGAACATTCTAGGTACAATCACAGCACATGCACCCACAATATATACTGAATATAGTAACATATAACACAGTATTAAACACATTACACAGCAGTACATTCCTTCAGTATGATTAAGAACTGAAGGAGCCGTTGGCCTTTTATGTTGAGAATGTTATCTTCTGTTTGCTGGGATTTTTGTGGCATGTAAGAACATGTGCATCACAGTAAAATACCCTAAGAAAAAAAGACTTTTCGGGGAGAAGGAATGTTCTTAACTTTGAATGTTAGTTAATCTAACAAGATTGGGCCTCATTCTCAAACCGTTCCTAAATACACAGTTTTCACAAAGATTCTGACATTCATCAATATTTTCTTATTTGGGATTAGTTCTTAGGTAAGAACAGAATCAAGAGCGCAAAGGTGCGAACAGTTCTGTGGTTTAAGAACACATCATGAATCTGACGTAGAAATTTTCTTAGGACTTTTCTCAAGAACAAATTTAAGAAGAAACTTAGGAAGATATTGGTGAATGTTTTCCAAGCCGTTTTGGAGCATTTGTGTTGCTTCATTTATTATGAAATTGTAAAACATTTTGAGAGGCAGCTGGCATTTTTAAATCCTGAAAAAAAACAAAAATTGGCATACAAGGTCTTCTTCAGACAGTGACGATAAGTCTCTAATTTTCTCCTTACTGTTGTTGTGAGCATTTGGCAGCCCAAGAAAAAACTAGATTGCCTTTGCCGAGCACATAGTGACATTCACACTTCATCGTGCACTTTTTGGCAAGCACACAATCTACTCTGACATTCTGACACTTGCAACTCCTTTCACACTTCCACACCACATGAACTGCTCCTGCATTTTGTAAGTCTTTCGAGCTGCATGATTTCTTCAAAACAACCTCAAGTCCTAATCACACCGCTTAGCCAGCCGTGTTATACTACTTCACTTTCTCTGAAACTCATGACATCCACATGAGCAGTACGCATGTTGAAATACAGTGATTCCCAAATTTTTTTTCATTAAGGCTTATTACGCAACATGAATGACGAGTCTAGTTTTTTTTCTGTCACAGAAGCTCATGAACTTTGGAAACCAGGCCAACACTGCAGCTCTAAGCCTTTGAAATCAGAAGCAAACATGTCCAGTCATAAAGTATTTTATAGGCCCAATGGCCTTAGCTTGAAATAAAAGAAATATGCTCACATTCATACTACAAAGCTTTTTTTTTTTTTTCCTTTCCATTCTCCTGCTTTGCACCTAAGCGACTTGCAAAACTCAGCCAACGTGAGTGGAATTTGCTGTCTTGTGTTGGGCTGGTTACCATGCTTACCGCTTGAAAAGGCTAACATTTTGGAACACCCTGGCTTCAACGTTTCAGCCAGAGCATACATCAAGAGTGCACGCGGAGTGCCTTAAGCTCAGCACTCTGAATGTCTGAACCTGTATTCTGACAGTGCTCTGAATTTACAGATGAACAGAGTGTGCTTTGGCACTCTGAGAGCAAATTTACAAACACATGTCAGCTACAAGGACTTGAATCAGTACATATCATCCAGTGTAGGGAGTGAGTTATTGTACAAGATAATGTGTATTATATTGTAACAGCTGCCAACCTCTGCTATGTCCAGATATTTATCGTTATGATGATAAATTGTCAACGTTGTGTCATGATTCCCTTTTTTTGTGCAAATCGTGTATATTGTCAGTACTTCAAGAACACTGTGAAACTCCATGTTTCATCACAAAAAGAGCACCTTTAGGCCTGGTTAAATGGATTTACTGTGGCGCAGTATGTTTAACTTTGAATAAAAATTATTGTATTTGTGGTCTTTTTTTTTACCCAATCTATCAGACCTCAGAAGCTAAATCCTGTCATGCATATTGTGCAAATGTCTAAGTATTGTGCCATATGCTTTAATGTCTACTCAGTATTTTACGCAAGTTGGTAATTTTTCTGACCAGTGCTCCCATGGCATTTATGAAAAGAGCCAGGCTAGCACGTTCAAAAAGCTGCTTTGGAAACAAATGAAAGACAAAGTTGCTTTATGACTCTCATATAATACTTGCTATCCATCTTTGTGGATCTTTCTCAGTGACAGGTATTTTCTAAAGTTTGGATGTCAATGTGGCATTACTGTGGTGAATTTTCCACAACTCACTGACCCTTCTCTATCTCACAGAGAGAGAAGAAACTGAGCTTGCTGAAACAGGCGGCTGAGAAACACCAGCAGTTGTACCGTCTAGCTATGACTGGGAAAGGCATCGACCGTCATCTCTTCTGCCTCTATGTGGTGTCAAAGTACTTGGGACAGGACTCCCCCTTCCTTCAAGAGGTAGGATGAAACCAAAGGTGACCAGATGTGATTCCAGGAAGTAGGAATGCAGTGTTATCGGGATTGTGGGTCAATGCCCATAGGCAACATGTAGAAACTGGGAATAAATTTACTTGGATTAACATTAGAGAAATAGCACTTTTATTTTTATTAGGTTATAAACACAGTAAAATTAATAAAATGCAAACATTTTAGCGAAGTAGCCTAGCATCAACTAAATGCTCTGCTTTTACCAGAGAACAATCAATACATCATCAAAAATCAGTTTAAAAATCTGTCCCCTGGCAATTATTTTATTAAAAGCAATTATTTGCTGATACCAATATGATTCCAATATCATCATGTGTCCCTACCTGAAAGGTTAGTCAGGGGATGTTATGCTTTGTCTTATCTAAATATGCTCAGGTTGAGTAATGATAATCTGCTGTTACATACAGAACATGTTGCATTATTATGATTATTATGATTACTATTATTACCTTTTGGTAGTATTAGCAATGCCTATATTATCACAAAAATCCTTTTGTTCCAGACCTGTACTATTTTCTGTGTCAGTATAATACATAGTAGATAAAGGTGATGTAAGGTAGTAATAGACTTAATAAAACAGCAGTATTTTTTTCCAGTGACTTGTCTATGTTCACATATGTGCAGGTGCTTTCAGAGCCATGGAGGCTATCCACCAGTCAGACTCCCATGCAGCAGGTGGAGCTTTTTGATCTGGTGAAGCATCCTGAGTATGCTACCAGTGGTGGAGGCTTTGGTCCGGTAAGTTCCATATGAATAACAAACTTCTATCAAACTGTGTCAATTTCTAATTACCTTGCATATAGCAAAGTGAGTGTGTTTTAGGTCCCCAACCAATAAAATACACGTAAATTGATTGCCTGTTTGTCTGACATTGTGTCGTTGTCTTAGTGTTATCTGTGTTTAGTAAAAAAAAACTCCACAATGAAATCTGTTTGGAACAAATAAATCAAACATAGGGCATTGCCAATTCTCCTGAAACCCATGGAAATCATGTTCACAGAATTCTGGATGGTTTTGTTTTGCTGTGACAGGTGGCTGATGACGGTTATGGTGTGGCCTACATTATTCTGGGTGAGAACCTCATTAACTTCCACATCTCCTGCAAGCATTCCAGCCCAGAAACAGTAAGTACAAAACCAGAGGTTTTGTTTTACATATAATGCACTCTTTATTGAGTATACTGATGGTGTCAGAAGTGAATCTCGGAATCTTTGGCTGGCTGTTTGAAAATCTCTTTCATGTCTCTCTTTTTTTTTTTCCCTCTCTTCAGGACTCTCATCGCTTTGGCAACCACATCAGACAGGCAATGCATGACATGTTGGGTTTGTTTCAGCTGGAACCACAGGCTCTGAAGTGAAAAGGCAAATGCTTTACATTCTTCATTTAATTTTGGTCTGTTGCTTTTTTGAACATGATACGAGTAATTCTAAGTTGAAGGATTTGAAATTTTTGATGATGGATGCGTCTGAAAGAATGAGGGAGACTGTGTGTGTGTGCGAGTGTGTGTGTGTGTGTGTGTTTACGAGAGTTCTGAGAACTGATTCAAAAACAGGGATGTTAAATACACAGGTGCCTTGATGAGAGTCTTAACTGAAAGTGGAAAGAGAGGGAAAAGTAAGGACCAAGCATTAGGCAGTTAAAATGAAGCAAATCACCTAAAGCATTTAGACGTGTTACTCTCGGTATTTAGTTGTATATACTTAGCTTTGAGAGATACTGCATATCCTCAAACCCCACTTAACAGTCTGTTGACAACTTATATTTCAGTGGGAAAGAACCTCTTGACCATAGGTGAGTGAGGAAGTAGTTTATTTACATTACCTAAGCTCTGCATAGCTACACAGTCTTAATGTGGTTGATGCCATCACTGTGGTAAAGCTGTTTTGAAGTGTTACCAAGCGCTGATATTGTGATTTCAGTAGAAATCTTGCTAGCCTTACTGGCTTTCCAACTCACAGCATTGCTGTTGCTGTGCTGCACTCATTTCACAGTACAGGGTCATTACAGAAAGCCAGTGGTGAGTGGTTTAGTGTACAGTGCTATAAACGATAAAGTATTTTAATTTTTTTGACCAAAAAATTAGGGTAACATAGGTTTTTGATTAATTTTTTTTGTTAAGCCTTGCCATAAGAAATTACCACAGTATTGCTTACAAACCACAGCGAAAATTAATAATAGGGAATATTTTGGAATTTGTCCTGGTCCCTGACCTGTTCACCGCACATAATGTCAGTGTACATTTCTTTTTATTTTATTGCACTTAATTTTTCTTTTGTAAAAAGAAAAAAAATGAAATTTGAAAACATTGAATGCAGTCACATTATTTATTGTCTATTCCTTTCATGCAGTTTATTGTATGTGTGCTTGATGTCAATATGAAGATTATGTACAATTGTGAATGAACATAATGCTCATACACCAAAATTAAACTGAATGTGAAACATTTGTCTCTTTGTATAGCAAAACAATGTGAAATATTCACAGCTTTTTCAGAATAAAAATACATACCATGTATTTACTGTATCCCACAACAAATTAGTATTAAAAAAAAACACAAGAATCACATTGTGTTATTGACAAGACCAGTCTTTAAGAAAGTGCATCTTGTGCATGGAAGAAGTGTATGGAGCCGCTTGGGCTTCAAGACCGTATCCGTAGGAAGACGGCTACCTTTTCCAGTCCGACAGAATAACTATGTAGTAGAGTCCCTCCATCAAAAACTTGGCCATTCCACCGATCTCTCCACTGAATTCCATCTCCTGGTAAGTAAATGTTCCTTTTAACTTTTCCCTGATCAGTTACAGGTGCTACCAGGACCTAGATGCATTTTAAGAAAGATGGCGTTAGGAAGAACTTGCGTTTGAGAGGAAAACCACACCTTGCGTGTCTAATTTCATATCTAATTTCAGTCTACCTCCTGTTTCCTGTGACAGTTTTCATGCCCTACCAGCCCACATCCTCCTTGTTTTTCAGTTCTGGACTAGTAAAAGGGTTCAAAACTGTACCTTTCAGAGTTCAAACCTCTACTAGGGTGGTACCTTCAAGGGTTACAATATTGACTCTATACACCTTGTATTGCTCCAAGCTTTCTTGTTTATTTTCTACTTAAAAAAAAGTCTGTTCATGATTATGAAAAGATACATTTATGCACCTTTCCTTTGGAAACCCACTTAAGGTACACAACTGGATCTTAAGGACTGTTGTTATATCTTGGGTGACCAAAACGCACTCACGCTTCACCCTTCTTTCGTGCTGTTAACGTCTAAGTCCTACCCCTGTTCCTCGAAGTGGGGTCCACCTGTTAGCTTGAAGCAGAAGCCCCCTAGACTCCAGACTCTTGACTAAATCTACCCTATTGTGTGGTACCATGCTCATGTTTCCTTTCAGATGCATGAAGCCTGCCACTGAACCTTTCCAAACAGCTGCTCACACATTATAGGGAAGATAAACACTAATGGATTAGAGCACTGACTGCCCAAGTTCTATGTACAGGAGTCTGTAGATGCCCATGATTTGACAGTACCAATGTAGGCTAACATGAAGAAAAACTAAACGATCCTTTCCACCCAGAAAGCAGGGTTGTGCCATGGCAATGGTATCAGCACTCAAACCGAGGTCTTAATGATGGGTCTTAGGGACTTGAATGATGCCAGTCTGGAATCATTCAAAATGTTTTTTTAAATTGAACTTCCTAATATCTGTTGCATACCTCAGATCCAATGAGGAATTCATCATCAATAGTAAACGTAAAGGGGTCCTCTGGACTGATCCACCACAGCGGCCTGTAGATTGGATTTGTTGTTTGCCTCCATTCATGAGCGTACTTCAGTAGGAGAGGAACCACAAAGTCATGGTGCAGTGACAGATAGGACTTAGTGAGGTTCAGAACCTAAGGCAGAGGAGTGAGAAGACTGGTTGTCTGCCAAGAAAAATAATATTGGACAGAAAAATGGGTATTTGAAATGTTTGCTAGTGGCATACCAAAATTCGATTAGGTTTTCTGCCTTTGTTTTGTCTTTGGTTTGTTATATACACACCCAGTATTTGCTAAAACTCCATGGAGGTGTCTGGAAGGAGATAACTGGGAGAAATGAGACAATTTCTAGCCAACGGATAAAGAGCTCTTCATCACTAAACATGTGATCAACCAGTGAGCCACCTGTATACAGAAAATAGATCAGATGTAAAATAAATAAATAAATATGAATCTAACTAGTAAGAATGTAAATATCTAAGAATCTGAGACTTGCCAATGGCATCAGAAATGAAGAAGTTATATCCTAGAATACTGTAGTGCAAGATAGATGGAATGATGCCCTTAATTCCTGTGTAGCCCCAGCTGCCTTGCAGTGGTGACATCATTATGAACAATGGTACATCACTGGTCCTGACAAGGCAGAAATATACATTATCAGTTACTAAGTTTCAAAAGTCAAAAAGTTTGTTAAAGAGATCTCAAGTTTCTTTGTACCTTGACCCTGAGGTCACTATAGCTGTCCTTCCAACCCTCATAGCAAGGCCAGCCAAGAGCGTGATGTACTCTTGACTGACCTGAACCTCTGGAAGGCCACCAGAGAGGCTCCCTTCCCCTCCCTCCAGAATGACGTACTCTGCGTCCAGCTGGGCAGACCAGTTGCCCGCTCGCTCCAAGAACCACCTGACTGCTGCTGGGTTGGAGATGTTCAGCTTCACACAGATATCTCCTTTCCATGGGTTCATTAAAGGAACCTGTGGCAAAAGGCCAGCAGACAGCAGACCTGGCTCAAATGGATGCAGCCAAAAGAAGTAAATGATTGACAGTGTACAGTACATTTCATTGTTAGACATGTATATAATGTTACAGAGTTATATATTTCCAGCTGTATGCACAATATGTCAGGTACTAGTGGCTAGCAAAGGCCAAAAACTGGGTAAACTTGCTGATCCAGTTTGTCCAAAAATAATAAGAAATTATGTAATATGACCACCTTCATTTTTATCCTCTTACCACATGTCCCTGTGTGGTAGTCAGCCGGCTGAGCCAGAAGGCCTCTTTTCCTTCCTGAAGAGACATCTGAAACTGCTGGTTATTGACGCTGACGTATGGCGTAAAAGTGACAGAAATGTTGAGGTGTCTGACCAGTGGAAGGTTCCTGTTCCTTCCATGGGAATAACTGTGGCCCTGATTAAAAAGATGTTTAGGTTGTTATTTATAGCTGTGTTTACATGCATTTATTTAAAGTTATTTAAATGTGCAATTACGATAGTCTCAAAAGAATCTACCCTCAAGAAGCTAGAATTAAAACAATTGACTAATTTTCTAGACACTAATAATAACCGAGTTTGGCTCAGACAGTCCAGGACTATTAGAAATGTGGATGAGAGGTTGTGGAGACGGCATCTAGAACTGATCGTGTGGATGAAAGCTGTATAGTAGCTGCCCAAGTCTGGCTGGCGTGCTGACCAGAGGAAGATTCACAGGGTCAACGTGAAGCAATGTGAGGCCCGGAATGAGGTGGGCCTTTGGTATTTCTAGAAGCAGAGCCACAACTTCCCACCCTCCTCAATGCTCACATGGTCTAACTAAAACCATCACTTTGCCTTATTCTTACAAATAGAATTTTCATTTACTTTAACCTCTTAATAATAAACATTTGGCTTATTATTCAGTTATTAATCCTAAGGCTTATTATGCAGTAATTACTGTGATGCTAATATGCAAGTTATGTAGTTACAAGGCCTGTCATGATCATTTAATTGTTATTTTTTGTTAATTGTAAGAAATCAAAGTACAAGCCTGAAGTGGCCAAACTGGCAGATTAGCTATCTTGCACTCTAGCTGCCAATGCATAGTAGCTGTTAAATAACAACAGACACAGCTTAAGCTAAATAAATAAACAGTACTCCCTGCTGCCCTCTAAATTATTTGCGTAACCAGTGTTTTTCATTTTTTAGAAGGCAAAAAATGGGCTTATTAAGTGAATAATAAGACTAAAGAGTCTTTCAAAGAATCCAAAATACTTAAAAACATGTAAAAGAGGCCTTTGTAAATACTGCATCTAAAAACTGTATTTGGCAGAAAATGAATAGAACTTTGTGTCCATCAGGCTTTGTTTCTTACTGTAAGAGACCAGTAGGAGATGTCTGAAATGTAGATTATCAGGGTAATTACAGGTATCAACAAATTCAATTTAACATTTTCTAAGTCTTTTTAATGCCACATTTTGAGAAATTTGGAGAAATGTTTAATGCTTTAAAGCCTGCAGTTTTGTACGTTAACATCCCACACAGGATTTAGTTCTACTTAAACAGAGACATCTGAAGCACTGAATGAAGACATTCAAGTAGCATATCCTTTACTTTTAGTATTACAGTTTTGCTTCAGTAAAGCCTAACTGAATATTACTGGAGAGGATTTTACTTCATATACAAATATTGTAATGACAAAAATTAGATTTTACTTCATATACATAAAATTTGTAATGACAAACATACACTGTTTATTATACAAATTGCAAACAAGAAACGCATGAATTTTAATTGACTTTAATCAAGTAATCGTGATAGCCCTAAACTTTTCCAGAGATAACCAGATAAGTAAACCCTTAACTCTTAAAGTCACTGCGCTCATTGAAATTTACAGACCGTTTTCAGTAGCAAAGAGGTGGAATGTTCATCAAGGCTGATAATGCCCTCATTAAGCTGGTGCCTCTTCAGCCGGTTGGCAAACGTCCTCAGCTCTTTCTCCAGCTTCGCGCCAGAGTCTGTGTTCACCACCAGCTTCCATAGAGGTGACCTAAAATGATCATCCAAGTCAAAACATGCCAAAAGACCTGTGTCTGAATCAAGTTTGACTCACCACTAAAAGACAGTGAAGAACGCATGGTACTGACATTTTTTTCACATCGTAGTACGATTCTGAATGAAAACAAATGTTATGTCAATGAAAATATCTGCATGGCAGCTTTATTGGTAGCACACGTCTCTAGTTTCAGAAAGTGTCCCAGTCTCTAAACATGTATCAGATACGCAGCACATGAAGAGACTGTGAACAGCTGGTCTGGGATATTAGATATCAGAAATCAAGAGTAACATAGCTCATGTCTGTGTAGTGCAACTATAAGTAAAGTAGTGTCAAAATAAACCAGTTTATCTGAATTTGACATAGAAACCAGTGGTGGCTCTGAATGAATTTCCTACAAAATAAGACTAGCTTGTGCACTAGAGAAACATCTTTCTAAAAAGATATTCTTATATTGGCATGTTTGTTACCTTAAGATGCCCAGGTCAGGCAGCTGTGGTGAGTGGAGCCTGCGTTCGTGTGCTATTTTCTGATGAACAGTTCTGAGATTGCGACCCACGCAAACTCTGTACTGTAGAGGCTGTGTGACCCGTATTTGCTGTGGCTGGACACACAGCTTCAGATTACTGTCGATACCAACATTCAGGGGCACATCTGGAGAAAGCAGCACTGCAACACCTGTCAGGAGAAACCATGTAAAGTACCAGGCTCACAATACTCACTGACCTATAGCATAGCCTATTTTTAAATCAGACTAATTCTACAGAATGATATTTCAGACGCTTAAAGAAATTCCTGATTTTGAGCATAATGCAATCATTAAGATGTAAGCCAAGTCATTCAGACTGTTTTGATCTGAAATGGTTCATAGTAGAGATTTTTACTAAGTCAGAATTATTCACAATGGTGGTGATAGGAAACAGACATCTGAAGAGTTTAATGCCTCTAAAAGCTCAAAGTTATTACATTAAATTGTTAGAAATACACTGCATGGTGTCTAAGACAATGTTTTACAGTAGTTCTGAGATCAGATTTTGGCCTCACATATAATTTTAAAACTCATGCAAGTGGAGAGTTACATGTAGGGTGCTGTAAGGCAAAATAGTCCAAAAAGAAAAAACATTTTTTTTTGCAGATTTACAACTGCTTTACCATTATTAACATTATATGTAAAATCTCAGCAGATGTGTATGTTTCAATGGTGAATTTGTATAGTAAACAAAATAGTTACACACATTATGAACACTGGTTCCTGTCTCCACCACTGTAAAGAATCACAGAGTCAGTAAATTTCTCTACAGTGAACCATTTCACATCAAGCCCCTCTTATTGATTTTGTTTCAACTGTTGAATTATGCAGAAATTTTGCAAAATCTGTGGAATTCCCCTTTAAGCCAAGTAAGCTGAATTTCAGTTAAGTAAGTGAGGGATTCCATTGAAAGTGCTTGACTGTGTGCAGAACAATTAAGCAATTTGTTTTCTTGAGTTGTGGAGACACTGAGATAAAAAATCTGTTTTCCCAATATAATAACAATTCGAAAAACTTTCGAAAAGACGAATGTGCAGAGGTCTACTGATATCTATTGATATTTACCAGTACTTAATGCTTAACAAGCCATAAGCCAACTGATAGAAGGCTACCCTGAACACTGCCTTGACATACAAATTTTTATATTTTTCTAATGTTCTTTTATACTGTTCTTTTCTAGATTTCTATTAAATTAATTGTGGCCTTAGGCTTAGGCTAATGAATGTCAACTATCTTGTTATCTCAGAAAAACAGCATTTAACTTTTTCCAGATGTCAAACTAATCGTCATTATTTAGGAAAAACTATGTTTTATTATCTCAAGATGTTCACAAAATCATCGCAGGAAAACAACATTTTTTTATCTTGTGACAATGACAACTTGAAATCACAAGAAAGTGAATTAATTAACGTTCTCTTGAGAAAACAAATATGTTAACCCTTGTGTGGTGTTTGGGTCTGTGGGACCCATTTTCAATGGTTAGCAAAAAGATTATGCTATTTATTATTATTTCAACCTCATATTCCTTGGCCTTTGCTCATTTTCTGTGAAGAACATATAACACATTTTAAATAACTTCACACTGTACAGCCCCTACACATTTATAAGTGTGGAGGTGCTGTGTCCCTTCACTTTTCTCCTCATACATGGCCTGCTGTTAGTGTGTGTGTATGTGTTTGTGTATGTGTTTGTATATGTGTGCGTGTATGTGAGGGTGGACAACATGGACAGGCTGCTGACTGGCTACAGCTGCTAAAGGAGAACCCTACGCTGGCCTCTTGTGATATTTTAAACATCTGGTATTTTTACATACATTGTTTATGGCAGTATTGATTTAAAAAACAATAATGCGGTGGGTCCACCAGACCCACCTTAACACCACACAAGGGTTAAATCACAGCCTTTTAGGGCTTCCGTAAGTAACATCTTTGAATGTCACAAGATTTAATGATCCATAAAGGCCAAATGTCATTGTACACGTACATGCGGACGTGAACGCACACGCTCACGCTCACATTCCAGGTTACTCAAACAAATGTTTCGCGAGTTAACTTGGGCTTATGAACCCATTAAAATACCATCCCAACTGAATAAGCCTATGGCATGTGTTACTATGCCATGCCAACAACCTCAACAATACAGCTCCATAAATAAATCATTATTCAAATAGCTTGTCTCATGTCTTGTCTCTGAAGCTTTTTTAAGCCTGTTATGTGCACGCGTGAGTCTCTCCGTGTGTGCGTGTGAAAGAGAGTGAGTTTCTAACCTGTTGATCCAAAAAACTCGTGGTCCAACACAGAGCCATACCCTGAGGGATTGAGTCTCAAATCACTGACAGTGAAGGGCTGCAGTGGAATATTCACAGTGTTTATGGGCCATTTCTGTGCCTGGACGCCTGCTCCACCATACCAGAAGATATTCTCCATATAAAAACAGTGCTGAAAAAATGAGCACATCCATAACATTGCAGTCAGCTCCTGTCAAATGCTATACGGCTGAAAAAAGGTTGCAGTAGCCATGAAAGATGTTAAATCCTAGAGTTGAACAATATGATAATATTTATCGTTATCGTGATGAATTACATCACTATATGTCACAATATTGTAGTGTTCCCTGCTATTAAAACAGGTTGCACGATTTATAGTGTTTTATTAAAGAGCTGTATTTGGCCATAGCTACGCCTTACACAAAGAGAGTTTGCTAACAGTTCACTCTAAGCCTAAGCTCTGCATCAGAGATGTTACAAAGGACGAGAACGGTCACTGTTTGAATCACAAACATGAATGGTAACACTTGTAACGCTCCCACTCGTTAGAGATCTGCGCAAACGCAGTACCCAGAGCAAGCTGAGAAAACATGTTTTTGTGTGTTACAGAACCAAACGCTACAAACTATGAGGTTTTTGTCAGATGCTATCAGTGATTTCAAATATGTTTTTGAAATGGTAATTTGACTTTCAGTTTCACATTTTTTTGGTCTCTCCTCATTCCAAGAGAAAGGAGTCTGGTCTTGTATGGCTGGAAATAACTGCCCAGCGGCGTTACAAAGATGGCTGCCAAGTGAATAGACGTTCCTTTAAGGACTTTGTAGTTTTTCTCTGAGGATTTGTATTGTGAAGGTGGGGCTAGTCAGAGCTGAGTGTAGACAGATGTTGGGGAGACAGTTATGTGTTCTTTGAGCCAAACGTTAAAAACGTTTTTAAAATGTAATTTGACCCCAGTTTTGGGTATTTTTGTCTCTCCCATTATAAGAGATTCTGGTCTTGTATGGCTGGAAATAACTGTCCAGCAGCATTGCATAGACGGCTGCTAAGTAAACATATTTTCCTATAAGTACTTTGGAAAAACCCAGTGAATAAATGCTTAACCTAGAACTAACATTATACATTCTTAAACACTCTAAAATGTGCAAATGATGATATGGTGGATATGGTGCATATTGTCAGTACTTACAAACCACCTCCCAACTGCATGTTTGACTACCAAGACAGCATAATTGGTCCAGTTTAATGGGATTTAGTGCAGCACAGTGTGTAAAATGTTGAATACAAATAACTGAATTTATAGTTTTTGTAGTATTTTTAAAATGTGGGCTTACTTTGATGGAACTTATGAGATGCCAGGAAAAATAAATATCATGGCATATTGTGTACAGCAGAAACTTCTTGAAGTATGGTGGACATTATGCCATATCGCCCACCTCCATCAAATCCCTATTTTTGGTCAGCTTACCCTCATGTCAACATGACAGTGCAGAGGCATCCACGTTATGTTGTAGCACTCCATGTGAGACAGCTCGTCCAGCTCCAAAACCATCCTCACCTCGACCTGCCCGTCCCACTCAGTGCAGAAACCGCTCGAGTTGAGCCAGCAACGATTCCTCGCAAAACGCACGTGCAGATCAGGGTCTCCTATCTGTCCAACAGAAACTTCCACGACCCTTTTCTCCTCGGAAAGCGTCTGAAACACTAGGGAATGCTTCCTGGACTCCCAGAAAATCCCCGTGAAGCGGCCCTGGAGAATCCAGTGATTGTGGGACTGATCCACCACTTGCCAGTAGATTAATCCAATGGTCATTACGAACAGGAGTCCTATGGCGATGCAAGCGGCTGTTCCTTTCCACGGGTCAGGTTCTGCTCTGTGCTCCGAGTCCCAGGACACTCCGGGGTAAGGGCACGGCTTCCTAACCACATGGTTGGAATGGACAAGGCAGAAAACGGTACAGCAGCTGTGTTTGCGAGGAACAACATGCGTTTGTGCGCTTTTTAAATGCAATTAGCAGAGAGCTGTTGCGCGTGATCTGAAATAGCGTTTGATGTAAAGAGAGACTCACCACATGCTGCTGAGATCGGTGCGGACTGATGAACAGAAAAGATGACCAGGCTCTTCCCATGAGAGGCGTGTGGGTCAGCTGCTTTACTCTGAGGCTGAGGGCCCACAGAATGGCGGGCTGCAACACTGCAGGCTGGCACTGGCCCAGATTCCCGTGTGGCTTTTTCAGGCTGCAAACTAATCAGGATCGATGTGGAAGCAACTGTGAACTCTTCTAGCTCGAATTCTCCCGTTCCACCTTAAATGGGACAGCAGTTAAATTCTGGCGTCTCAAACAAGAAGCTGGCGAATAGGAAGCCAACTTCAGCCTCGTGTAAGGATGAGATATTAATGCTTATGTTTGATCAGTTATGCACACCACGATGAATGAATTAAGCATTAGCGCACAAGAGAGAGCATGTTAACGCGAGGATCACAACAGCCGCGATGCTATACGTGAAAACACATGACCTGGAGTGATTTTATACAAGAATATGCGAAATATAGAAAAACCGAACAGAACAACTGCGTCCGCCAAAAAAGTAGTTCCTTTTGGCGTTTTGGGTAGAGCCATAAAGTTCAAGTATCAGTATCAGATTCAGCTCAGCCTTTTCAGTATTTGCCTGATTGTCCTGAATGTCGTTCAGGATGTTGTTCCAGAAGGTATGAAAAGCTTTTCACAGCCTGTCTTCTCTGCTGAACTGTATTCTGTTCATGTCTGGCTAATTCCAGTTTGTTTAGCTAGCTAGAAAGATTAAAATTTCATGTAGGCCTAATATCACACCCTTCTTCGGAATCTGACTAAATGATTACAGTCTAATGTAATCTAGAAGCATTTGTATGTAGTTAGCTAGCTAGCTACTAAAATTAGCGGTTAGCTGCGGCATAAAGTGAGTCATTTATTCTTGATAACACACGACCCCGAGTGTTCTATTGCTTTTATACAACAGTTAAATAAATAAAGCAATAAATTAATAAACTGGGCCGTGAACGTATGTTTTAATGTCAGCAGTTCCTTCCGCCAAATTATAGTTCCTTAACCAGCAGCTTGTTGCTACGTCAGAGTAACGAGCTCCGCTCACTCGCTGCACAGCGGGCAGTTCGTTCTCCAGCTCCACACAGACCAGCTGACAGTTTGGGAATTTAGTGTAATCTCATCTTCAGAGTCTGACCAAATCGGCTGTGGGTCAGATGTGATCTTAACAGTATCCATTTTCTGTTTGTGCGCAAAGTAAGAAGCAAAAACGTTCAAATGGCTTGAGCTCTCCTACAACTGTCAAAGTCGTTGCTTAGCAACGGCGTCTCAGCGGAGTGATACAGTGTCTGTGAAAAACCTGTGATGTTACGGCGAAATAACAGCACCGTTAGAACGCCTCTCAACCAATCAGCTTGCGTGGCCGGAACTAACTGTTGAACAATACTCAGCAACTGGTGCCCAGCGGAATAATACAGTAACAGTGAAAAATAACAGCATGGGGTGAACGCTTCTCAACCAGTCAGACTGTGTCATTCTAACCAACTGTTGCTTAATATACTTTATTGGAGCATCTGAGTCTTAAATGAGATGCTACCAGAGACGGGGAGCCTAGCATCTTTTTATTTCCCGTTATATCAAACACATGACTGCAAAGCGCCGGAGGGCGCCCGCGAGCAATTCGTCAATGAATGGGGTTAAAAGGAGCTAAACGGCTAAAAAGGGTACGTTAAAATAGTTTCTAATCACTCGCCCAGAACTTTACTTTAATTTTAGAAATTAGGATGTATTTCACAAAAAGCAAAGAAAACTTACCTGTATGCTTCTTTTTTCTACAGCAAACGGGTTTTGGGCAGCAGGACACTAACATTACTGCTACTGCATGAGTGCTGATTGGTTGGCGAGCAGAGCAGCTCATTGGCTGTTCGTGTTCACTGACGTCATGAACGTACATGAGGCGCTGTTTTAAACTCCAATAACTCGAGTTTAAAAGGATTTAAAAATATAACAGCAGTGCTAAGATGTTTTATGTTGTTCTGAGTTTAACATTAAAAATGTTTACGCATTTATAAACTGTGATTTTGCCCAAATGCTCCATTTTAACCCTTTCATTTTGGACTGCCTCAGGAGCGCCCTCTAGTGTTTGAGAAATCCAGAAGACATTACAGAGTGGGAATTCTCCTCCACAAGTTCTCTGATGCTACACCTTAGTAAAGCTTTGAAGATAGAGTTGTTCTTAATGATTGAAATTTGTACGCTGTAAACTTAAATTAGTTGACTTTACTAAAAAGCATGTAAACATATTGCCTTTAAAAAAAAGTAAAGTTACTTAACAGGTTAAATAACTTTGTATGAGTCACTTTTCTCATTTTCAGTGATCCACACTTCGGCAGCAAGTAAGGCTTTCAGGGCTAGTCGCTAAGTATTAGCATGAGGTAGGTTCGTTTTCAAAAGGCAAACTAACAGCCCAATCTCTCTACATTCAGTTTCAGTTAAGCTGGCAGTGCTCTTTCATGATCTGCTTACTGTTGAATTAGGTTAAATTTAAGCAGCCTAGTTAGGTTAACTTCTCATTTAACAACTCCAAATAATGTCACTTTACTCTATGAAATTTTTCAAACTCATCACCTTAACCTCAACACAGAACACAATCATGGTGAGAATAACAAAAACATGTAAAATGCATCCAAACTTACCATTTTAGCATGATGAATATGCTCTGACACTAAAATAATACCCTGTGAACAGAATGAATAAAATTTCTGAAAAATAAGGATTCAAATAATAAGACCAACAAAACAACTGAGAATGACTATTCAGTCTGTAGAACTTATCCAAATTAATTGATCTCAACTAGATCTACCTACACACTTAAAAATGATGGTTCTTCATGGGTTCTTTAGTAAAGAAAGTGGTTCTATATAGAACCATGAACACTGAAAGAACTACTTGCATGATTAAAGTGTTCTTTGCCTTGTGAAAGGGTTCTATATAGCACCAAAAAGGGTTCTTCTATTGTTAGGATGTCAAGCTTGTTACAATCAAAGAACCCTTTTTGGTGCTATATAGAACCCTCTTAAAACTGTTCTTTATAGAACCATCAACAGCGTAAAATCTGAAGAATTCTTTCACCATGAAAGAACCCTTCAATCATGCAAAATATTCTTTGAGTGTTCATGGTTCTATATAAAACTGGTTTCTTTACTACAGGACCCTTGAAGATCCATCATTTTTAAGTGTGTAAGTAACTAAGGATTACACAAGCAATTGCATTTCACTAGATTTGCATTAGTAAGTTTAAAACAAATGAGTAAACCAAAAAATTAAGTAAATTATGTGCAGTTGTTCTAATTTACAGTGTATGTTTCTGAGTATTTTCAAGCAATACTTGTACTAAAGTTCCATTTTAGTTCTCAGTTCTTCACCTTTGGAAGTTGGTGGATGGGGTGTTCTGTTGGTTTGGCAGCTAGACTTATTTGCTGTTTCTCACGCCTCTCTCTTTTTTCATTTTTTTACACCAGAAGGATCCCAGCAACAGATAAATATCACACAAAAACTTCCTGGATTTTCTAAAATGTTAGACTGCACCTATAGAACTCTATAGATATTTTTGACCTGATAATTTTTAAATAAGAATGTTTTTGGTTCACTATTTCTCTTTCACTAATATTAGGATACTGTTGCATTAGTTTTAGGCTACTGTACCAAACTCTAATGACATAATTATAAGCTAAATAATAAACTAAGTCCAATAAATTTTATTGAACACAAAATTTGATGTAGTCCTGCTGTCACAAGTCAAATATTGTCTAATAAAAGTGATCATATTCAATTTAAGCCAGCTATTTTTATTCTAAAACATCCAGCAAGGTGCTATTCATCTGTTTTTGGGATCCTGCTGGTCTAAAATAAAATGCAAAAATGTTGGTATAATGACATTGTGGAACATGAGAAGACTCAACATGATATAATATTGTATCTGTTTTATATGATCTAATTCCAATGCCTGAAACCAGTCAGGTGCACCTGCTTATTAGGAAAACCTCCAGACCAGATGCCATCGCCAAAGCAAACACCTGACCAAGGAATGGTGCAGGAAGAAAGAGGCTACAGGAGACCACCCAGATCACTTTCCCCCACCTTGCAGCTCTGCATCAACCTGCTGGAGACCTACAGCCCTTGGCAGGAAAACGGACACAGGATCGGCTTCTAAGTATTCCCCCTCTCAGCGCCTCTTCTAATCAACCGGAGAGATCATGTGTCTAATGGCCCAAGAGTCTTCAGGAGACATTAATTCTGTATGCAGTTCTCTGTTCCTAAGTCCTCTTTGAGAATATAAGAACAGATGAGACAAGATGAGCTGTCAAAGGGTGCTTGTAGAGCAGTAGTGTGTATAGTGCAGGATACAGCCACAGTATAGAAGTACAGTCTCAGAAGATATATTAATATAAATATTGCACTTATGATGTAAGAAGCAGCCTGCAGAAGATTATTGAGCCCAGATCTGCGAAGCATTAAAACCATTTGCTAGAACAAAAGCAGGCATCTTTTCCTGATCGCAATCAGTAGGTCTAATCATTAAAGGTCAGCACATTTTACTGACAGCTTCCTTTTCTCATGAGTAAGCTATGCAAGCTGAGTATTTCTCTGTTACTCCGTTTCTTTTATCATCAGTGCCATAATTCTTTGTGTAAGATTTAAGTGAAACGCTCAGTGTTAGAGGGCCATATGGAAAGGAAGGTCTTCATTTACAGAGTGTTAAACTGGCTGTCATTCCAGGCTCTATAAATAAAACCTGACTGCTTTCTGGCCGGCAGGACAGCCGTAGACCGTGGGAACATGAAACAGAACTCAAAATAAGAAAACCTCTCTCTGTTTCTGCTTCTGTTTCTTTAAATCTTTCAACTTTTATTAGTTTTTTTTTTCTCTTCCACACATACAGAAACCTTATGTAGTAAAATAATATAGGACACTATAATGTAGAAGATCCGTTATTTGACTTTTATACAGATAGTCTAATAAGAAAGTTTACTATATATGCTAAATGTTACTATATTACAAGCGAAATGGTCATTAAGTACAAGATATTCACTTTTCAGCACCAGAAAATGGCAGAAAACATATTTAACAGAAAATTACACAGAGGCCTCAATAACTAAATATAATATCAAACATGCCAGTATTTAGTGTGTCCATTCTTTGCCTTTATTACAGCTTCCATTCTTTTCAGGAGGCTCTCAGTTTGCTGGGACATTTTTCCACACCTCCAAAGTTCAGTCTTAGAAGTTGGTTGCATTTTCTGCTTCTCATGATCCAAATAATCCAAACACATTTTGTGATCTTGAGGTCTGGACTCTGTGGTGGTCAGTTGATTGTTCTGAGAACACCAGCAGCTTCTTTGTTTGATTTGCACTTTGTCTCCTTTTCTCGGTAAGAGCTTCCTGACAGCTACACATCCTTTCAGACCCATAGCGCTGAGTTGTCTCCTCACAGTGGAAGGATGGACAGAAACACCTGTGAATGTTTTCAGATCTGAAGCAGTTGATTTTCTCCTCTCTCTCAAAGATGAAAGCTTTAAGCTCTGTTTATCTAATGGGGGACAGTTTTGATGGGAAATTAAATAAATGATGTCTGACTTTTACACAGTGCTGTATCTAATGTGAATATTAAAGCTTGGATCACTGGTGTCAAAACAAAGTGCCGGCTCTGGGGGTAAATTTTGTTGAAAAGAGAGTCAGTGCCTCATAATAATATGATATGCCAATTTTATTATATTGGTTGTTATTATAAATATTTTTAATTATTATTTACATAGCATCTTAATATCAGTATAATTTTATAATATCCTAATTTACAAAATGTTATTATATTGTATATCATGTTTTTATCACTGTGTAAATAAATATTATGTAAATAAATGCATAATTATACAGTATAATGCCTTATTATGGCTTCAGTTCAAGACAAACAATAACCTCTAAATGGCAAGACTTGATATATATTGCTGGTTAGAATCTTCAGTGAATTTTTATTTCAGCTTAAAAGTATTGATGGGTGGAGTAAAAGTGCAGATAAGTATCTTGGCTTGTTTTATAAACAGGCAGATAGGAAAGCGTAATGGAAATAGTTGAGAAAGAGATGTTTTGGGCAAAATGTTTCTGTGTAATATGGGATCGTGACTCACTTGATAGTGCAGTTTTACATAGAAATGTTTCATTACACAGAAATAGCAAAATTCCCCTTATCACTTGGTTGACTTTTGGTACTTTCACCCTGTCTTATGACCTTCTAAATAATAATTAATCTTATAAATATAAATTTGACTCATTGTATAAAGGGTGTGGTATATTTGTAGCTGGTAGGGCCGTAATGCCTGAGATATATAAGGGTATAAAGAGAAAAAAGTTACAATGGTATATGACAGCGCAGTCCAAGTCGTCATATCACTTTTCTACCACTAGAGGGTGCCAGAGTGCATGTGTCTCAGTATAGGCGCTCAAACAAAGGAAACATGCCTTTCTCGACTGCTTTGTGTGTTGTGCCTAACAGGGACCAAAGAGTGGAATATCACAGTCTACGTCTGCTTTATTCAAAGCATTAAAAAAGACATTGATACCAAAGGTACTCTTTGTGAAGGTGCATCAGAAACAGCCCTTCATTTATTTTGGATCTGCAGCACAGAGAAGTCCTGGTCTGATCTTCTGAGCTCACTTTCAAACATGTACTGTGTCAGATTTCATGATTGTGAAATGGATCAAGTTTATATTATGTATTAAATCTTGTATTTTTTCTAGCAAAATATATTCACAAACGCAAATTGAAAGATATAAAACATTGTTTCCCCTTATTTATAAATGAACTAAAACTGTATAACAATACTACTGTGACTTCAAAAATCCCAAAGCTGCTAAAACTGTTCTTTAGCTGACGTCTTACATATGCTTTTCTTTTTTTCCTTCTTTTCTTTTTTCTATGCTTATTTTCCCTTGTTTTATTTGTTTTGTTTTGTATATATAATCACCCTGGCAGTACTGTGTTATCTGGAGCTGATCACTTTATACACAATGTTCTCTGTAATAAAAAAAAGAATCATTGCCTTTGTCTAATTCACAGAATGTAATATGACCTTTCTATGATGCAGGTCATGCCACCATGCAGTTATTTACATGGTACTATGCGATACTGAGAAGCTGCTGACAGTGTAAACAGTCCTACCAAAAAGAATAGGCCAGTGCAGTCTGGCTGCCAGCCGGGCTGGGGGAGTGGACAGCGGAGTGGGATGGACTGGGCTAGTGGACGGGGGAGTGGACTGGGATAGTCTGGCTCTGGCCGCATCCTGCAGTCTCGCGCTGGGTCTTCAGTGCGGGACATGTTAAGGCATGTTCCCTGCTCATCTAATTATATCAGTGTTCAAATTTAATCCTGTTTCACAGAATCAATACAACAGTTCCCAACTCCAGAGTAGTAATTACACAGAGGACACATATTCATTTTATTACTGAAAGAAATGGGGTTTTTTGGGTGTTGATCCCAAGCCTTATTTTTCAACATGGAAAATGATGCAAAATGGAGTTTATATGGTTATTACTAACGCCTTAAGTAGTATTCCAGAGCAAACTCAGCTTGCCTAAGAAAAAGCTGTCCAAACTATTGTTTACAACATCAGATTCAACCTAATTGTAATGCAAAAAAGGCTCACACAGTGATAAAAAAACTGACACAGATCTTTAATGCAGAAAAAGGTCACACAAGACCTTCTTCAGTGTATGCAGACCTTTTTGCATTTGACCCTTTCAGTGGCCACCAAGTCTCTATTTCCATTCCTCAATCCTTTAACTTGAAGGGGAATTCCACCAATTTTTCAAAAGTTCAGCATAATTTAAATGCAGTGAGATGTAAACAAAGTCATTCAGAGTGGTCTGAGGTGAAATGGTTGCATTGTGGAGAAACCTACTCAGATTTCTTTACAGTGGTGATGACAGAAACTAGGGGTCATAAAAAGCCATGTAAAAATATGTTTAGGCCTAAATATTGTCTTAAAACTTTCTTAAAACATTGTTTCAGACATCAAAGCGTGCTTTGCCTGTGAGTTAAACTCTTTCGAACGTTTGGTTCCTATCACTCCTGATGTGGACAATTCTGAATAGTTTCCCAAGAATAGCGCATTTCAAACCACCCTAAATGACTTTATTTACAACTTAATGGTTGAATTGTGCAGAAACAAAAATCAGTGGAAGTCCCTTTTTAGAATAACTTAGCCAGATTGCCATTTGTATTATTTACTGAACAATAAGCCTTACGATGTATTAACCCTGGGCAGCCTGAGGTTAAAAGAGCAAGCAATAGGATTTTGGACCTGCTGGCAGGTTTATGAAGGTTAAGGGGTTTTAACCTTTTATATGGCCAATCCCAAACATCTATTACACACTTCTATAACTTAAGAATAACTCAACCAGTTTGCACTGTAGTTCATGTAGTTACTGAATAATAAGGATGTAATAAACATGAGATTTTAAGAGGTTAATAGGTTACAATGTATTGTTCAGTCATATAGTTTGCTCAAGAAGTCAATTATAGAACTGACATTTTCCAACAAAGCAAAAAAAGACCTCCAACAAGGTAAAAATTTAACATATGACTCTTTAACCTAAACCTTTTCTGCTTTCAAAATACCATGAAATGTTCTTTAAAATTCATTTCGGAAAGGTCACTGGTTCACACTACCAGCAGGGCCTTGAAACGGAGCCAGCCATAGGCTGCAAACCATGAGTTTTGTGTCACATATATATGGTGCACATGCAGACCAGATAGAAACATTCACACACTCACAAAATATATATTCATATCTTTGTGGGGTATTTCCATCGACTTCTATATTACTGTAGCTAAACAATGCTGTGTCTAAACTTTAGCATAACTCCCCCCTCGGGAACCAGAAGTGAATATTCTGGTTGCTTTTTCGTTTTTCACATACAAGCTACCAAAATGTTCATGTTTGACTCTCATCCTGGGGATGTTTTGTCCCCACAGGGAGCTGAAAACATGGCCACACACACACACAGATGCATCATCATTGCCTGTGACAGTGAAATTTCAGTCTGTGTTTGCATACGCTGGAATGCGTCTGCAACCCCCTTTTGTTATGGTGAGAAGCAAGAATGCAGTCTACCCTCAATTAAAATTCCTTTCGTTGACCTCTTGCCAAAAGGTACTTTAAAGCAGAAGCCATTTAACTAAGAATGCAGAACGGTTATGTGATGTACAGTTTTCTTGTTGCCAAAACAGTTGAGCCTGTTGTGACTGCGCATGCATATGGAGCCTATGCATGCATAGTGATGCTGCGCAGACTAAGACATTCAAAACCTGCAGCGAGCGCTGCACGTACAGTGGCTACTCACTTTACAGCACAGGCTCTGGTGTTGGCTGCCCAACATGGGGCTCTTATCCATAAACAACAAGTACTGAAGATGCCAAATTCACTATTTTTCATTTATGCGTTATATTTTATTAAAATAATTAAAAACAACTGTTGTAAAACCACAAGAATTTACATGCTCAGACAATTAGTATAGTTTACTACAGGATACTACAAGTATTATAGATTGTTATAAGCCAATATTACAGGACCATTATATAGCAGGAAAATTGTGTAGATTATAAAAAGTTTTATAGAAATCTTATAATATTGCTGTAGATCAGGGCCTGCCCAAAGTGTGGGCCGCGGGCCAAATTTGGCCCGTGAGGATGTTTGATTTGAGAGAATGATAGACTGAACACTTTTTTTACATAAATCCTTAACATTCCAGGCTTATTACATACTAAGGGTTATTATTCAGTAACTACAGGGACTTCAATGCAAACTAATGGAGCTTTTCTTAGATTATAGACGTGTATAATAAACCCTGGGCCTGCCGGCGGACCCATGGCTTGGTAAGGGGTTAACTTAAAATATTATTAAACTTTAAAAATGTATTTTAGTAGCAAAATATACTCCAGTGTTATAAGCCACATGTTTAAAAACTCTTACCTACCTTACTTATTTGTGGCCATCACAAACACTGCACTTTGGCCCCCCAATACAAAACGTTTGGGGACCCTTGCTATAGATTATGCCCTGGAAAAAAACAAAACAGAGCTTTCAACTTATCTGATACAAATGTGCACAACAGTTCCACATTAAGGAAATATATTACACTACATCAGCACAACTGCCAAAGAAAAGTGAACAGAAAGTCTGTCGCATTAATGTTCATGTTTACATTAGAATCAGGTAAATGAGGCACAATTGGGGTAAAGCGGAATCAAGTGAAGCCCTTTTCTTTTCAGTGAGCATACTAGGAAAATCTGACAGTAGCTCTCGAGTGAAAAGTTCTTCCCAAAGCCAGCTCCATCTAGCCTAACCCCATTGGACTCTCACTCTCTCTCTCTCTCTTTCTCTCTCTCTCTCTCCAAAGCTGCTCACACATGCGCAAGGGGGGGCGGGGGGTGCGCACAAGCCCAGGGCCCGTGGGGCGGGTGGAGGTATAAAACTGCCTCTCCACTCCCAGTCCCCCCCGACTGTCCTCTGAACTCTGAGACAGCCTCCAGCAACATCATCACCAGCAGCAGCAGCAGCAGCGCTATAGCACCCTCCCTCACCCAAATGCAACAGCGCGGAGAGTAAAGCGAGCCTGTAGGAGCAGCAGTCCGGACTTGCACTCACTGGTCACTTACTGTTCATGCCCAAACAGCGATGGAGGAGCAGCCAGGAGCACAGCACTCAGTCTGCAGGACGTGCAGGAGGACCAGCAAGCAGAAGACAACGGTACGAGCCGCGCGTGCAGCTTTTCAACTTGTCTTAATGTCTTAAGTTTGGTGATGTCACGATCGCGCGCACGCAGTATCATTCCTTTCAGAGTGTGTTCGCGTGTTTTAATGAAGTTCGACAGACTTTTATTAATGATAGCAGCTGCATGCATTTCTTATTGCTTCGCCTTAATGTTAGTTTGGTGATGCATTGCTTGTGGAAGGGCTGTGATTTCATTGTTTTCATTGCTTAGCTTTTAATTAATGATGTGCTAAAAAAAACAGGCAACGTTCGTTTCTCCATCCGTAATATACTAAACTTACCTAATACGTTTGCCAGTACATGTGCATTGAGCCAGATAGCATTTAAGCAGATGTGCCTAGCTGAGAATACAACCTTGAATTCATGCACTAGTTGCACGTGCTGTGTTTTTACCACTTTGCATTGACGTTCGTTTGCACATGCATTGCACCGATAACACCCATACAGTACCATTACTTGTGGAAGGACTGGATTCCCTTGAGTTGGACAGCTTTTGTCTAACTCAAAAACAACGCTGGTGCATGCATCAGTTGCACATGTATCTTTGCACATATTTCTAGAGGTGGGCGATATGGCAAAAATGTAATCTCACGATACTAAAAGAAGTTTTCACAATACACGATAAGTCAC
Source organism: Colossoma macropomum (assembly GCF_904425465.1). Classification (NCBI taxonomy): domain Eukaryota; kingdom Metazoa; phylum Chordata; class Actinopteri; order Characiformes; family Serrasalmidae; genus Colossoma; species Colossoma macropomum. The sequence goes on from NW_023494797.1 coordinate 12,555,640, forward strand.
AATGTTCATTTTGCAAATTGGAAAAAAAAATAATAATAATGTGAAATTTTAAAAATGCTATCAAAAATATAAATACAGTAATGTGTATAGCATTAAATACAGTTAAATAGGACAAATTATGCTCTCTTTGTAATGAAACATGAAAAGGGGATATGTCTTTAAATACTGATGATATTCATATTATTATTATATAAATACTGTCAAATTGCCCAGCCCTGTATTTTACCACTTTGTATCAGTTTTAGTGATGCATTACAGCCATGTAGAACCATTAAAGGCTTCACATTTGCTTTTAAATGAATGATACTGGCTGAAAAGACAGTGTTTATGCATGCATCATGTTGTAGTAGATGTTCGCCCGCTGCTCTGTTGCTTTGACTGATGATCAGTGCACTAAACCTCTCTGGAGTTGTGGACCTGAGGCTAACCCATAGGAACCTGTCTTGGCTTTTCTGCAGATGCCTTCGTCGAGTTGCATATGGCTCTTCGCGGTGGCAGTGGCACTGTGCTCATCTCAAGCCTCGGCGGAGACACTGTGCGGAGGAGAACTGGTGGACACTCTACAGTTCGTGTGTGAAGACAGAGGCTTTTATTTCAGTAAGTGTTGGCAGTGCTGCATGTTGAACGGGGGACTGGACATTCCACACACAAAGCCATGTGTTCCACTGCATTAAGTTAACTGCCAGGCTATTTCTACTACACTTTAAAACAAGACTGTATGGAAGCACTTATGTTTTAAGCAGTATTGTGTAGTGCAGAGTCTGGGTCCATATTTAGCAATATGGTAAGAGAGGAAGATTAAGAATGCTGATTTAGGGTCAGTGTAGGCTTTTTAATTCTGTTCTGTTTACTCTGAATGGAATTCTGCGAACTGGTGAGACCTGTTTCTGGATCTGTAGATCAGCGTTCCTACTTTGAAATGTTTGATAAATATAGTCCATGATCTATCTATGACTTTCACGAGAATGCTGCTGATTTTCTTCGGATGTCAAAGATAATTCCAGGTTCCTCTGTACTGCATGTGCTCTCTTTCTCTCTTGCTCTCTCTCTCTCTCTGCCCTTTTATTTTCTCTCAGATCCTACAACAAGACATGCAATAAAGTGAGACAAGAGTCTTTTCCTCAGCGCATGTCTGTTTAGTTGGGTTGTTTTATGGCATTTGGAATAAAAGATCAAATTAGATTAGCTTTCACCCTTTTCTGCCCTCTCTGTCTCTCTCTCTCTCTCTCTCTCTTGCTTCTTCTCTCTCTCTCATTTCTGTGAAATGATGGTGGACTTCCCCCTCTTGTGCTTCTCCTGTTCTCCTGTTATTCTTTTGCTTTTATCTCTGTTATGCAGGCAGAGGGCAAGGTTAGCTATTCACACATCCAAAAATTATTATTCTTTTTTTTTAGCTCATGGTCCACCTTGACTTTCTAAACTATTTGAAGAGCTGTTTGAAGTTAGTTTTGAAGTAGTTTTGAAGTGCAGTAGTGCAACATTACTACTACTACTAATAATCATTACAGTAGAAGTCATTACAAACAGGCAGATGTTATCATAGGATTTATTTTTTTTATAATGTTGTGCAAAAGATGATCTCAGTAACCGTCAGTGAACTGAGTGTACTGTTTGTGGTCCAGGGGAACACCAGTGTTGATGCTCTCCCCCTTCTCTCCCCCCAGGCAGGCCCTACAGATCAAACAGCCGCCGTTCTCACAGAGGGATAGTGGAGGAATGCTGCTTTCGGAGCTGTGATTTGAACCTGCTGGAGCAGTATTGTGCAAAGCCTGCAAAGTCTGAGCGAGACGTCTCAGCCACTTCGCTGCAGGTCATTCCAGTGTTACAGACTCTTCACAAAGTGAGTACTGCAGCTCGTCTCCTGCTGTTCTACTGCTCCTCACTATGATTCCACTGAACAATAAAGCCACACAGCAGAAGAGAGAGATCAGCGCTAAGCACATATTCCAGCTGAACAGCTAAGCAGTGTAGAAAACAACAGAGATAATCCGAAAGGTTGACCATTTTAAAGACGATGCCCTGACAGACAGCTCGACAAACACATGGCTCTGGTAACACAATGCTAGTCTATTGGACAGCATTTGGAATGATGTCATTATTCAAAGCACCAAAACAAGTGCCGTGCCACATTCTGGTGAGTGGTTGTGCCATGTGGTCTTGGCATGAAAATATGTTAAGCGCTGGCAAGACTGTAGGCCAGCTGGCCAGGGCTTGAATTTCAAAACAACAAAAACAAATAACTCAACAGCAAAACAATTGGGCTACGCTTAAGAACAGTACATTCACACTGTGAGTAGGTGTGCGGAGTCACGCTCTCGGTGCACCTTCAGGTCAGTGTGCCCCACACAGGAGAACCATTCTTGCTGTTGGTCCATTATAGTCGGTAATAACTGGAATGTTTTGGCTGTACTGGAGCACGTAGTAGGGACCGAACAAAAACAGCTTATGTTTGAGACATGGGTCATAACAATGGCATCACTAAATGCTACATGCCACATTTGAGCTAGAGCCACTCCACTGAGTACTGAGAACAAAGTATACAGCCGTATGCAAAAGTGTAGGCGCCCTTAGTCAAATTGCATGTTTTGTTGAGTGAAAATAAGTCAACACCTCCTCTACAGAGAACAAACATCTGCACGTGTTAACGCACAATTACTGTTTATTCGCTTGTTTTGGCATTTTCTTATGTTTAGCAAATCTATTAAATTAAATATGCAGAATAATACCATAGTTACATTTGTTTCCTGTTGAGGAGATACGTATTTTTTGCTTGGAAAATCAACAAAACATACAATTATAAGAACAAACATGAAAGTTATATGAAAAAATACTTTTTACTCCAACTCAGCTCATAATGTACAGGGAAAGGGAAATTATGGACCATTTGGGCCGCCTTTAGGATTTGAGAACCACAGTTCTAGAATGTTTACTGAGCATTTAAAGATGGTCACTCAGTCATAAATGCCTTCTGTTTTGCAGGATGGCTCAAGAAAGCCCCTTAATGTGAGATTCTCCAAATATGAGGTGTGGCAACAGAAGGCTCAAAGGCTGAGGAGAGGGGTCCCCAACGTCCTCCGTGCTAAAAAGTTCAGGAGGCAGGCTGAGAAGGTCCAGGCCCAGGAGGAATCTGATTTTCACCGGCATCTGATGACCGTGCCCAACAGACGTCCACCTATGCATCCACGCTCCCTCAGCCACGTCAACCACAACTGAAGCCAAAAGCACCCAGATGTCAGAAAAAAAGGGATTACAACCCCTGGCCTTGACCAACAGAGGCATTCTTCATGAACCCTGCCATCAAGCATCCTTTGCAAATACAGATATGAACATTCTGTGTTATTTCCCACCTTACCCAGCATAAGAGATGTTAGAACTGAATGTAAGAGCGATGGATCAGGCGACTGAAGAGACGAATGCAGTCTCTGACTCGTAAACAGAGTGGATGTTCAGAACTGACACTGATGAGTCATGAAAGTCTTCAAGTATGAAAGTCTCCATTCCACAAAATCCAACTCCGGGACAAAGGCTGACTCTGTCTCGTTTGCACCTGTGATTCAAAAGTTCCACTATAGGGAACGGTTTTATTGAAATTAGGATCCCTAATACGCACCTTTCAGCCACCCCCAACTGTGGTGCAATAATGAAGAAAAACATCGGCAGGTTGCACAATGCCACAGACAATGATAATGGCACTATTTTTTTTTTCTATGAACTGCTCGATATGATAATTTTATGGTGCTACCTTTGGGGAATGGACTCAAAGAAGAGATTGAAAGCAATTTACTCTTGTCATCGTGTTAAACTTTCCGTTTTAGGAAAAAAAAACAAGACAATGTAAGAAGAGTAGCTTGATCGGGGATGAGCTACAGCAACTCAAGCTGTGCTCTGAGATCCATTACGCGGGCTGCGGAGAATGAAGACAGAGCCCGAGGCTGTCTCGTGAGATAGCTTCTAGATAGGATGAGGAAAACATCGAGGAATACCATTGTTAAGGACATTTGCAACCAAGTCAAATTTTGGACTTTGAACAAGAGCAGTTTTAAGATGCCACATACTTGTACCATAACATTCCAGTCTAAATCTTGTTATCCATTTTATCAGTTATTTCCTGTCTTAACTGCATATATACAGTACAAAATGGAACAATCATTTCAGTGGGAACAGCAATAATGTCTTCTTGCATATCTTCAATGTACAACAGTAGTATTCCAGTGCTTTTGCTTGAAATGAAATACTTGAATATGTATAATTAGTCTCCAGGGACATCATGTCATTGACCTTATGAGTAGTCTGTATGAGCAGTTTTCTTGCAAAAATGAGCCGCCAAGCGTTTTTCCTTGGTTCAGATACAAATAATGGCACTGTATAAAGGCATTATTTATTTTGATATAAGCATATGAAAATGGTCCCAATGATAGCACACATCCATAACTGGCAGATTTGTGTTACACTATTGTTTTGTTTGTACTGCTTATGTATGTAGATGCTTTGTACCAAAAAGTCTTCTCTTTTTTAAGTAAAGTCAATGGAAGCTTCAAAAGTCTCTTGGTCTTTTTTTCAGCTTTTCTAGCTGCACATTTCTCCATTGTGTTCACAGAAACAGGAATTGCTTTGCATAACATAATGCCTACATACTCACTGTGATGTTTTGTTGAGCTTAAATTTTAAGGTCTTGTACATTTTTGGTGCAGGGCTAATGGTTTTAAACAGGCAGGGACCTGGTCTCCCCCAGGGGAAGGTGAAGGCTGGAGAACAGTTGCTGTTCATCTTTTACAGACTAATTTTTACAAAAGGTCACCAGGTCAGCTCAGAGGCATGCAGCATTCATGCGACCTGCGCCTTGTGGATGTTTGTTACTTCTACTAGTTCAAGCAAGTGATCAGCTTATTGCTCAATGCATGAAGACAATGTGAAAAATGAATATGAAACTATAGTACACATCATTGTGGACATTCAGAAAAGTATGGACATTCAGTATGGAACCCCCACTAGGTGTAGAAAAGTAAAGTGGCCTCTTCGTTTCTACTTTACCTTGCTTAACCCCTCCTCCCTCCCAGCTTTGGCAGTTCTACGGGCCTAAACCTGCACTCACTGGTTGTCTTCATACCATATGAATACTTGAAAAGTCCGAATGCCAGATATTAATTTACCTGCGTTTTGTCTTGCGGGTGTTTATATAAGACTTGGAGATGTTTTGATGTGAGTTAAGGACAGGGCTGTTTTCTGAGGTTTGAAGAACTGTCAGCAATGTGAGAAAAGAAAAAAAAAACCAGAATGATACCTGTAGGCTCTGGATCAAAAGAACAGAGAAAAAAGAGCACCTTTTTTAGTAAGCCGCATCTCTCATTTGCATGTTGTTGTTGGCATTGTCTTTCATCTGCTTTGCTTCCGTCTCATCCGCAAGTTGTTCTGTGGCAGCGACGTATGTTCCTGTTTACATTATGAAAACAATTGATGGCACCATTTCATAGCTTCTGTTCGCAAGTGCCAAAGCACATTCTCTTGGATCAGTTCAGCTGCAGAAGGCCTTGGTGTTCTTGATTGGAGACAAAAACTTGGATCATTGACCTCATATCACCGTTGCTTGGCTTTCAGCAGTCGAAATGATGGCACTTCTGACCAGGAAAGAGTTAACGGAGAACAATCCAAGGCCTGAAGTACAGATTCACACTGACACACTGTGCCTGTTAGTCACTCTATTGTGAGAAGTGACGGCTGCAACTACTGGTGCCCCACTGAGCGAGATATCTGTCACCCGATATGTGGGCAAGGGCTGCAAACACGCTCATAAGCAAACAAGTAATGACTTGAAGAAATATGCACATTAGGGCTGAGCGATATTGAGAAAAAGTCATGTTGCGATACTTTTGCGATGTTTGAAAGAAAAATGTACACAGATACTCCCAGGTGGAGCTAATTATCACTGGAGCAGTGGAAAGGGTGCACTTAGAGGGAGGAATTATGGCACTAAGGACACTATGCATGTCCTATGGCATTATAAGGAAAAGAATTTATTTCTACCTGATCTAAAATGATTACGTTTTGCATTGTTATAACTTGGATGAACAACTAACACTGAGCATTTGAATTTTTTTGATTACATGAAAGTTTCTTGACTTTATTCACAATCATATTTGGATTATCTGTTGTCTTCTTCAGTAGTCAGTAGTCCTGTGTGACCAAATATGATGAGTGGTAAAACTCTGCCGATTTTGCAAAATGACTTAATCATTTAATGGTTTAGATGTAAACAAAATCATTCAGAGTGGTTCGGTGTGAAATGTACCTTTCTAGAGAAGTTTACCGAGTCAGAATTGTTCACCATTGCAGTACTAGGAACCAGACGTTCGTAGCATTTACTGGCTCTAAAAGTTACATCCCATTAAGTTTTTACACAAAATGGTTATAAGTGTGTTGCTTAATACTGGAGACATTGTTGTGGAGAGATAGTTTTGTTGTAAAGTTTTGGCCAAAAATGTATTTTTAATGTAAACTCCAGGTTTCCTGTCAAAACCACTTTCTCAATTGAGATCAGTGTGTGTGAGGTAACATGCTTTTGTAGTTACTAGCCTGTAGTTACGGCCGCTCAACACAACACGGATACAATGCCGGCACCGAAGGAGGAGAACCCAGGGCAAATGGAAATTGACAGTGTCAACAACAAACTACTTGCTACTCTGCTCACCAGTTTATGGGGTAGGACAGCGAGGTGCAACTGTGATCTATCGCAGCTCCTCTGACGAATAACATGACTCACATAAACTATGAGTTTTGCTGACACTGTGTGATGCAACGCCAGAGGGCGGAGAGGAACACACAGAGCTTTGTGAGGAAGAAATAGTACCCAAAAAACTTTTTTTTTTCATTTAGCACTATTTTACTATTATCATGGTGTCTTATAAAAACTTACTAGTTGACTGGTCATTTTGGATAGCAGATAAATTGGTGATATTTGCAGTGTGGACATATAGGTGTCTGGTTCCAAGTATTATAACAGTAAACAATTCTGATTTGTGCTCAGTCACACTCAGAGAACATATGAAGCAATGTAAAAAAATGTATTACTCTTCCGGAACATCAGTAAGTCAGAATGCTCATAATACACAATTATAAACAAACTAACAACACTGCAATTTGTTAGAAGGCTTATTTGCATGTTGCAGATTTCCATATTGCAAAAGCAAATGATAAACAAATGATATCATGCAGCTCTAAGGCACATGCACGAAAGATTGATGAAAGAGCATGAATATAGCTAGTCCAAGACTGTAGTGAGAAGTATTAGTCAGAAAGATTGGACCAGCACTCCTCACCATCTGGTGATGGGTCGTGACAAGATGTTGTCTGCTAGCATAACTGTACTATTTCTCTACGATCCAGTTCATTTCATAATGCCCAATAATAACTTGTTTATGATGGATGAACAGAAAATTTCATGGAACTGCAAAGCATGCATGAAATGACAAGGTTTGGATAGCAGGCGTACATTTCCTGCTGAAGCAAAAATGAGTTTTGGGACTGTCTCAATTGCATTGATTTCTAATGATGTATGGCATAGTGGAAAGTGCTGTCAAAATGTGAAGCTTCATAATGGGTGGTTTAGTTCAGAGTGGTATGGAGTGGTATTTCTCTTCCAAACTGTTGATATGATGGTTGTCTGCCTATTTTCTTTTATTCCTGTTTGCTCAGCTTAGACCTCTGGATCCAGCATTTTTTTGCGAGTTCAGACTGTGCCTTCATCATGTGGTGGTAGTATGAGGGAAGACTGATTGAAAGAGGGGGAGAACTCTGTGAACTGGAGTTCTGGGTGGCTTCTGCCTGTAGCTAGAAGGCCAGACCCCCCTTGTAACTGTGGTAGGACTATCATGGGACCGAGGAACAGGGATGAGATAGGGTGGTGGTGGAAATTACAAGAACTTCATCACAGGGAGCATAAGGTAAGACTGTGAATATATATAGGGGCCTAGATTGGACAGAGGAGGGGTTTCAAGCGCGTACCTCCCCCAAACTTCATTTATTCCATGTAAATCCATGCAATATGTCCTTACAATACTTGTTTTCTTACTTTTCCATTAAAGCAATGGTTCAGGCAAAAATCAAATGTATGTAGTTTTGCTCCTACGTCAAATGTACAATTATCCAAGACAAGTCTGGTGTCTGAAGTTTGCTGCCTTAGTTTTGCAGTTGAGCTATGAGGGCAATTTATGAGGCAACAAGTAATGGAAGCACCACACCTCCAAAAAGGGGGTGGCACCACACCTCCAAAAGTGGTGGGGCAAAACATATTGCTTCAAAAACAAACAAACAAACAAATTAAAAATTTGGTTGGCTGAGTGACCAAATGCAATTAGGTCATGTTATGCTAATGACATGTCTTTATAAACCTATTCAGAGGTGGGTAGTAACTAGTTACATTTACTCAAGTATATGTACTTCACTAAAATATTGATGGATTTTACTCTCTTAAGTATTTTCAAATCAAATTACTTTCTGCTAAAGTGAGTAAAGGAATCTTTTTACTCCGTTATATTTTATCCATTCGTGTTTAGTTACTAATTCCTTCTTTGTCTTTAATTTCAATATGTTTTGATGGTGGCAATATTTGTACTGCTTTCTATTTTGTTATATTTCTGACTTTGAAACTTTGTATTTTAAACCGAAAGAATCCCAAAAAGAGAAGAACGGAGATGCACAATCTTCAGTTCCTATGCTGATAAATGCTGGATGTAGAAGTTCCACTGCAGTACTTATGTAGATTTTTGACCTGCTACTTTTATATTTCTACTCAAGTTGTTTTAGGAAAGGTACTTTTGCTTGTGTATGCACGTATCAATACTTTTACTTAAATATTGATTTAGGCTCCTCTACCCACCTTTGAACCTGTTCATGAACAGTGTCAGTGTTTGTTTTAATGCTGCTTCAGTAGCTGCAGCCTCAGATAGCAGTATTTGTTAGCTAGCATCCCTGAAGAACATCAGGCTATTTTCAAACCCAGTTCATCATCAAGTCCGCACCACAGATTTTGTGTGTGTGTGTGTGTGTGTGTGTGTGTGTGTGTGCTTATGGTCTATGTGTATACCAATTTAAATTTAACCGGTCAGGTCACTGATGCTTGGCCAAAAATATGCTCCATGATCCATTACCAAAGGTATATCATTATTTTATTGCTTGTATCTCGTTATTTACCGCAGCTCGCAGTGCAGGAACAATATGAGCATTTGTAAAGAGTGCATGTTAAAGCAGCAGGTTGTACAGACAGTACAGCTAAAATGTGCAATGGAAAAAAGTGAACTGCTGTTGAAATCTGTCGTGAATTAGCACAGTTCAATTAGTTGATGCAGATCTGAATTCGGGTGGAGTCGCATGTCAAAACTAAAGAAAAAGTTCAACAGTCCGCACCATCCAAGGCAGGTCTGAAAGTGCCTCTCAGCTGGAATGGAGATTCTGATTGGCTCTGCCACTCAGTTTTACTGTCTGTTCGTGCCAGTCAGTGCTTCATGCAGTTTAAGGAAAGCGTTTTTATTTTTATGTTGCGTCCTGAACTCAAAAAGTAGCGGGGCGTCGCCACAGTACTTTGAGAAGTGGTGGGGTAAATGCCCGCTCGCCACCGTGGTTCCGGCGGCCCTGCAGGTAAGCATGTTGCAAACTGCATGCCTAAACCATCACTTGCCTCTCTTGTTCACTAAGAGTTGTTTATGTGGTTTTGACACTGTATGACATACCATTATCTAATAAATCAACAGAAGTGTACTTAATCACATAGCTGAAAACAGTAGCCTAATATCGATCTCATTTTTTAGATAATAGTATGTCATACAGTGGCACAAACCACATAAGTAAATATATCTGAGATTACTCGACATCTTGACAGGACTGGAGGCAAGGGTGTGATGATTTAGTCAGGCAGTTTACACAATGGTAATTCAGCAGCTATGAGTTTTCATTACTTATTGGCTATGTTAGCCTCACAGCTTTAGAGCAAAGCTAAAGCAGCATACTTCAGTGACCAAGCAAGTCTTGGCTGATAGACTACATTTGAGCTAAGTGAAAAAAATGCGTACATTCCATTTTTTGGCCGAACTTCTGTTTTAAATGGCTGTGAACTTTAGCTGAACAGGCTAGCTGGCCTCTAACTGACAGCAGGGGTACACCAGTAGCATAGATGCCAGTGCTATACCGACTGCACATGCTTTGATACCGAGTTACCAGCTTCGACAAAGAAGCCCTTTGTCTGGCTGGGACTGTCAGCAACTTGCGTAACCCTATTACGCAAACAGCCAAATTTGCTTTAGCACATGCGTTCCTGGAGTAGGACATTCGTTGTGACATCCCAGGCTACTCGAGCAGGTCGAGTGCTGTGCAGCACAAGGCACTCTGCCATTGCAGCTTCTGACTGAGAGAAGTGTGTCAGAGGTGAGGAGAACAGACTGCAAATGGCAGGCTGGGAGAACACACACACACACACACACATATACAGACAAATGTGTGTCTAGGTGGTCTCACACACACACCGAAGCATATACATGCATGCATACATCATCACGCATATACAATTCAATTACCTCAGGTCCTCGGCTACTCATTGTTAGTGGTCCCATGACAGCTTTAAGGCCTCCATGCTGGGGTCACTTCAAGCCAAATCCTCTTGGCTTGACTTGAAACTCATGTGTCAAGTGGTTTTTATTCCTCAATATAACTTTTATACATTAGAACGAAGTGTTCTTCAAGCGCCATGGTGCAACACACAACAGCAGCATATTCCACAGGACTACATATAGTGCAGATACATGACAGTGTAAAACGAGTGAAGAATATACATTAAATGCACCAGACAATAAATATGCACAACAATAAATACACAACACAGTAAATACTGGACAGGAGAACAAAACAATATAAAAAAGGGCATCAAATATATTTATATACACACATACATATACGCATGGATTTGCATAAATGCAGCATGTGAATGATGAAGGAACTAGTACAAATATTGTCAACAGTAATTCAAATTGTTAAGGAATATGAAGTGCAGGTGGGCGGTGATGGTAAGGAGTGTGTGATCAAATTATTAATGATGGATGCTGGAAAGGATCATGAGAGGCAGAAAACGTTTTTCACTAACACTGAAAAATAACTTGAATGTAATGGCCATTTTGACTGGAAATGAAGGGTGGTCTCTGACTTTTGCACAGTATAGTGTACACTCATCAAACATCTTATTAAGAACACTATACTTATACTGGGTAGGGCCTCACTTTGCTCTCAAAAGAGCCTCAGTTCTTCATGGCATGGATTCCACAAGATGTTAGAAACATTCGTTTGAGATTTTGGTCCATGTTGACACGATTGCATCATGCAGTTCCTTCAGATTTTTCAGGTGCACTTTCATGCTGTGAATCCCCCATTCTGACATGTTGCATAATCATGCTGGAAGTAGACATCAGAAGATACGTAAATTGTGGCCATGAAGGGATGCACATGGTCAGCAACAATACTCAAATAGGCTCTGGCATTCAAGCAATGATTGGTATTAACTGGCCCAAAGTGTGCCAAGAAAACATTCCCCAAAACATTACAGCACCTCCACCAGCCTGGACTGTTGACACAATTTAGGTCCATGGATTCATGCTGCTGGTGCCTATTTTTGATTTTATGATCTTTGTGCCTTAGCAGAAATCAAGGCTACAATTTTCCAGTCTTTAACCATCCAGTTTTGGTGAGCCTGTGCCCACTGTTGCCTCAGCTTTCTGTTCTTGGCTGACAACAGTGGAACCCAATGTGGTCTTCCACTGTTGCAGCCCATCCGCCTCAAGGTTTAACTGTGCATTCTGAGATGCTTTTCTGCTCACCACAATTGTAGAGCGTGGTCATCTGAGTTACTGTAGTCCTTCTGTCAGCTTGAAACAGTTTAGCCATTCTCCATTGACCTCTCTCACCAGCAAAATGTTTCTGCAGAACTGCCATGCACTGGATGTTTTTTTTTATTGCACAATTTTTGGGCAAACTTTAGAGACTACTGTGTATGAAAAGCCAGAATCTCAGGAGATACTTAAACTAGCCTCTCTGGCACCAACAATAGTCAGGCAACGGTCAACTGAGATCAATTTTCTCCAATCTTAAGGTTGATATGAACATTATCTAAAGCTGCTGGCTTGTTTCTACATGAGTTAATGCACTGCACTGCTGACACACAGTTGACTAACTAGATGATTGCATGAATGAGTAGGTATACAGTTGTTCTTAATAAAGTGATTGGTGAGTGTATAATAACATAGTGTGTAAGTGTATAAAAATATACAATGATATACAATGTAATTCACAATATGCAATGATTTTTGGTAAATTATTGACTTTGGCAATGTAGTTATTAATTTTAAAACTGTCAAGAGCTCCATTCAACCCTCTTGACACATCTATCCATCCATCATCTAAACCGCTTATCCTTCTGGGTGGCGGTGGGGTGCTGGAGCCTATCCCAGCTGTCATTGGGCGGAAGGCAGGATACACCCTGGACGGGTCGCCAGTCCATCGCAGGGCAGACAGACAGACAGACATACACATTCACACACACACTCACACCTGGGGCAATTTAGCATGTCCAATTAGCCTGACTGCATGTTTTTGGACTGTGGGAGGAAACCCATACAGACACGGGGAGAACATACAAACTCCACACAGAAATGACCCTGGTCACCCGGCCGGGAATGGAACCCAGGCCCTTCTTGCTGTGAGGCGACAGTGCTACCCACTGCGCCACCGTGCTGCCCTCTTGACACATCTAAAATCTAAAATGTCTTTATTTTTTACAGCTTTCTACTAATCAGTTGAAACCAACTATTTCTAAATTATAGCTATAAGTTGTTGAATTTTATTGGAAGAATATAATAATTTTGTATAAGTAATTCGAAGCTTTGGAATTGTGATTCCAGACTACTGAAATAAAACACATCTCAAACAGTTGTGAAGTTGCTCAAGTTTAAAGGTAATGTACTACGAATATGTTGACAGTTACATGTTCAGTTTTAAATGTTTAAAGTAGATGTCTCTTCACTTACTTTACTGACTATAGTACCATTTATAGTAGCATTTCTATTAGAACAATTGTTACTTCATATTATACAAATAAACCTACAGGGTTGATCAGAAAGTGCAAAGCATTCAAAGGACACACATATATATTTACTCAGACATGATCTTTAATTCAGGCAGGTTGAGCAGAGGGTTATCAGGAGATCAAGCCACATGAAAAGAGAAGCAGAGAATGGCAAACTTGAGAAGAAAAAGAGGTGACACTAGCTTTTAAGCATGCGGCCCATTACAAAATGTGGTTCCCCCAATTACATTTCCCTGGGCTCCCAGCCTTTAACACATGATATTGTATGTCCTTCATTTTCTGGTGCTTTCATTTATCTCATGTTCTTTCTTTCTTTCTTTTGGCATTATATGGAGATCAAGCTTTAGGAGACATATGGCATTCAGTCTGATATTATCTTTCAGATGCTTTTACTTAATGTCTAGACCTGAACAAATCCCACAGTGGACCAAAGCCAATTAGCCACAGAACCTATATGTCTCTTGGTTACTATCCAGCCCTTTTACTCTAAATGAGAGAATGTCTGAAAGGACCCATATTCCTCATTTTTCTTGCATTTCCTTTTTAAAATTAAGGTCCACTTTCTAGTTTTATGTATCAAAAACATCCATAATTCATTTTATGTGATCATTTTCCAACCTTACTTTATCTCTTAGAATTGAAAAGGCTGTCTTTGCCACTGTGCCTTTATGACTGATGTAAGCTAAACAAGCTCTGTCCTGATTGACCATCTATATTGTGCCTCATTTAGAAAGCAATCAGAGCTGAAACACTCCTTAGAACTTCAATATGAATAGAAACAGCTGTGTTAATTCTTGTGACACCGCAGAAACTATCCATTCAAAAACAAGCTGTTTTTAAAGCATAGTTTCTTTATATGGACCATATGGAGTTTTCTTCATATCGACCATATGGTTTTCTATGATACGGGTCCTTTAAAGAAAACTTTGAGGAAAACTATCATGGTTAAGTCTGTGACTCAAAAGCAGGGAGCACTGGTGAAAAGCTGTGCCCCTCATTCACGTGCTCTATGCACTCCTGTGCCTACTACTTTCAGGATCCCAAAGAGAGACATGATGAATTTTGCAAAAAAGGTTAATGGATAATGTTTTTCCAGCAGAACTTGCTTGAACAATGAGGAACAATTAAGGAGGCAACTTGCGGGGTGATGAATGATTTAGTAAGTGAGAAATGTTCTTGGAAAGTTTGAAACTTCCAGCAATGGGGTTGGATTCAAATAACAGAATGTTCCTTCCTCCGACACCTTGTTTAAGCAGTGTTGTTGCCCGTTTGGCATTTCCCTTCTTATCCCTCAGCAAACAACTTGCGTGCTGTCCATGGTCCTGAAAAATGCCTCGCCGAGATCCGCTACTGAGAAATACATCTCAGGTATATAGCCAGCGATTTTAAAAGACAAAATGTCATCATACAGCACAAGCCTTACGTATAATATTCTTGGTATTCAACCAGAGTGGCATTTTATTCCAACATAGTGCACGGCTCCTAACAAAACCTCATAACTCCAAAACTGTAACTGTGTAGGAGTGGCTGCATGCAATCAAATCCTCACAGCAATGTTCCACCATTGAGTATAAAAGAGTACAGGCTGCTACTGCAGCAAAAGTCCTTATTAATACCCTTGTTTTCATTGGATGGGCATGAGCTATTGTCTGCAAAACTTTTTAAAGGCAAAATGAAGTAAAATACACAAAATAACATTTTAACCTTATAGAAATAAGCTGATCAGGCATAACATTATGACCACCTCCTTGTTTCTACACTCATTATCCATTTTATCAGCTCCACTTACTATATAGGTGCACATTGTAGTTCTACAATTACAGACTGTAGTCCATCTGTTTCTCTGCATACTTTCTTCAGTGGTCAGGACCCCCATGGACCCTCACAGAGCAGGTTCTATTTGGGTGGTGGATCATTTTCAGCACTGCAGTAACACTGACGTGTTGGTGGTGTGTTAGTGTGTGTTGTGCTGGTATGAGTGGATCAGACACAGCAATGCTGCTGGAGTTTTTAAACACTGTGTCCACTCACTGTCCACTCTATCTTTGTCAGTCCACCTTGTAGATGTAAAGTCAGAGACGATAGCTCATCTGCTGCTGCACAGTTAGTGTTGGTCATCCTCTATTCCTTCATCAGTGGTCACAGGACGCTGCCCACAGGACGCTGTTGGCTGGATATTTTTGGTTGGTGGACTATTCTCAGTCCACTGAGGTGTTTAAAAACTCCAGCAGCACTGCTGTGTCTGATCCACTCAGACCAGCACAACACACACTAACACACCACCACCACATCAGTGTTACTGCAGTGCTGAGAATGATCCACCACCCAAATAGTACCTGCTCGCAGGGTCCATGGGGGTCCTGACCACTGAAGAACAGGGTAAAGGGGGGCTAACAAAGTATGCAGAGAAACAGATGGACTACAGTCTGTAATTGTAGAACTACAATGTGCACCTATATAGTAAGTGGAGCTGATAAAATGGACAATGAGTGTAGAAACAAGGAGGTGGTCATAATGTTATGCCTGATCAGTGTATGTCAGCTGTAGAATTCGAAACACTACTGCACAAAAGTCAAACATCACCTTTCATTATTTAATTTTCTGTCAAAATTGCCATCAAATTTCAAGTTATTAATTTTTCAGCATCAGCAAAAAAAGTTTCAAACGTGTCCACTCTTTGCCTTTATTACAGCCTCTTGTTTTTTTCAGAAGACTTGCTTTCAGTTCTTCAAGTTCAGGCTTAGAAGTTGGTTGCATTTTCTGCTTCTTACGATTAAAGTAATCTCAAACACATTCAACAATGTTGGTGTCTGGTGGAATGGTCAGTCCATTGTTCTCTTTGATTTTATTTTTTTAATGAGGTCTTTTTGACAGCTACACATCCTTCCACACCCATAGCGCTGAGTTGTCTTCTCACAGTGGATTTTTTCAGATCTGAAGCAGCTTGATTTTCTCCTCTCTCTCAAAGATGAAAGCTTTATGTTCTGCTTATCTGATGGGGGACAGTTTTGGTGGTCTACCAGGTCTTGCATTTTTGTTAATGTTTTCTCTATAGCTTTTAATGAAATTTTAAACTGAATTTTGGAAAAAAAAAAGGATTTTTTTCATATAGTTTCTATAGGTCAAATAACAGCAGAGCAGAGCCTATTGTATTTGCAATGAGTGAACTTGTGATCTAATAATATGAGGTAATGTATGAACTACACAGAACAAAGGACAAAAGAAGTGAAGTCAATGAAATCCCAATCATTTGCTGAAGAATGTCTAAACCCCTTAGTGGAAGTCATTATTCTTTCACTATTAAAACAGAGCTGAAATATGAGTTGTCCTCCTCATGGTTTGATCTTCCCAAGTGAACTATAAGCTAACAAAACAAATGCAAATATTGACCTAGACACTTTAAACATCCCAATTCTCAGGCTATTTCCCCTTCGTCCTTTTGGCAGACATCCTGAGCAATAACCCAGCCGTTCTTTGGTTGGTCCCTCAACCCTCGTCCTGCATTAGTCAAAGTTTAACTCAGGCTAAACAGTCTGTGATTAGAGCCAAAGATAAGACACACAATTTAAACAGAATGAGACCGATGACACTAATGGTGACATGAAACCTGATTTCATTGTGCAAGAAACCAGTTCTTTCTGATTTTGAGTGAGCTGCATGATAACAGTCCAGTGTTGTTCTTTAAAGAACTATTTGACGTCATTTACTTTTGGAAATGTTTCTTTTACAAATTTACTAATCTATAAACTTACGTGCAGTGCTGTGCAGAAGCCAGAGATCACCCTTTGTTTATTTAATTTCTAGTCAAAACCACCATTGAGTACAAGTTATTCATTTTTCAGTGTCAGAAAGAATAGAAAGCATACATTTAACTTAAATATATTTAATGTAAATAGGAGCCTCAACAACTAATTATAAGATGTGTGTGTGTGCCCACCTTTTGCCTTTATTACAGCTTTAATTCTTTTCAGAAGACTGGCTTTTAGGTTTTTAAAGAAATCTGCACCGATATTTTTCCATGCCTCCAAAGTTCAGTCTTAGAAGTTGGTTGCATTTTCTGCTTTTCACAATCCAAATAAACCGAAACACATTCAGTGATGTTGAGGTCTGGACTGGACTGGCCAGTCCATTGTTCAGAGAACAGAAGTGTGGTACAAATAACCCATGGTACCATTAAGACTATTTTTGTACCATAAAAGTATTTTCTTTTATCATTGGTTCTATAACCGATCAAGTATAAGTCAAAGAATTCACACTTGCATTGTTTTAATTATTCTCTTGGTGGCTATAATGCAATAAATAATGTAACATTTTTAAATACAGCCACCACGATAAGTCAATACATATGGACTAATAAGTGTGTTTTGTATGTAAAACTTATCATGACTTGACTGTCAAGTATATTTATTATTATATCATTGCATAAAACAAATTAAATGATCTTATTAGTGCTGAAATTGCTGTACGTAAGTGGATGAATGTTGTGTATGTGATCGAGATGTGGTATGTGATGCAACATTAAAAAGACAAATTTTTGTCATGTACTGATAGACAATCAAGTTTGAATCTGAATCTGAATCATTTTGCATGTCAATAGTTATAATAGTTATAGGGGTTAGTTATAACACAGGGTTAAAACTGAGCCAACCAGGGCAATAAATAAAAAAAAAATTCATATCCTGCCATATAAATTCTAAACAGTTAATTTATTTGACATATTCATTCACAGATTCATCAAAATGCAAAAACCAAAATGGGTTGTGCTTTGCTCTCCCCTGCTGTATGAATTTGTGAATATGAATTTCATTTTATTTTATTTTATTTTAATTTATTTTATTTTATTTTATTTTATTTGTTTCTGTCCAGGTTTCCTTGGCCAAGCAACAATAATCTGAAGAAATTCATATTTTTCTCACATGGATTTCTATGAGATTAGATCTTTGGTGAGGGAAATTGTATGAGGTCACTTAGTCTCCCGTCAGTTCCCTCAAAGATAACTGGCAAGTTGTTCCCATGTGGATCTAGTGAATATAGATTTTGGCCAGACAGACCCAAAACATTTCAGCAGTTCACTCTGAGGGAACTCATTTCTGAGAGCTAAATTTACAACAGTTACAAAACAAAGCAATCGATAGTACATTAGAGTTCATACTTTATCTGCTTCTGCTGTACTTCATTCCTGCTGAGAGCAACAGAATCAGACAGAACTGTCACACATAATCCACCAACTCCAATATATGTTCACACTTTCCTGGAATAACAGTCTGCATGTCTACAGCAGTTATCATACTATCTTACTTTTACGGGTAAGCCTACTATGATACACCTATCAGTTTTCTAGCATTTGCAATTATAGTGTATGTATCAGCTTTTACATTTCTGATGTGTTTAACTACTTTTCACTTTTTTATCCATCTTATTCCATAAAGTACAGGGGAAAAATTACAGACCTTTAATTTCTTACATTTCTATAGGCCAAATAACAGCAGAGCAAAATGGCCATTGTGTTCAAGTTATAAATTTTTCAGCATCAGGAATAAACAGAATATATATCTATCTGTCTACATGTACATATTGTATATATATATATACTAATTAAAACACAGTCAATGAGGTCTCAGAAACTGTCTTTTAGTACTTATTTATTTGTGTGTATAAGTCAAGAAGGGCCTGGTTTTGATTCCCTGGCCAGGCGACCAGGTTTCTTTGTGTGTGGAGACATGTTTTCTCTGTGTCTGGGTTTCCTTCCACAGTCCAAAGACTTGCAGTCAGGCCAATTGGAGATGCTAAATTGCCCATAGGTGTGAATGTATATGTATGTCTGTCAGCCCTGTGATGGACTGGTGACCTGTCCAGGGTGTTTCCTGCCTTCTGCTCAATGATCACTGGGATAGGCTCCAGCAACTCCCCCCAGCACCCCATGCAACCCAGAAGGATAAGCGTCTCTGTTAGTGGTATACCAAATTAACTTAAACTGCAATCCCACAGTAAAAAAAAATGAATACATTTTTAAATAATTACAAATTCAGACCATCGATATTTACAAAGTTTATGTTATGATCTATTTAAGCCCAAAGCATTAATGGAGATACAAATAAACTAAAAATATACAAAATCATCATTTACAGGATACTTTCTTTTGGAAAGTGTCAGGTGCAAACCGTAATCCCTAAATTTCAACTTGTGAAAACAATACTGGATTTTTTTGTATATTTTGTATTTATTTTAAAGTGAAGGTGGAAGATTTAGATTTATCATGACTTTTTACATTTTATTTTTAAATAAATAATTTATTTTTTATTTAAACAAATAAAAAAAAAAAAACTTTATTCAAAAACTATTTTCTTGTCACTACCGAAAGACAAAGAGTTTTATTTTAGCCATGCCCCTGCATTTTAGAGCAGGAAGTGAGACTGCATCTCTCAAGGCCACCCAGTGAGCAGTTAGATCTGATTGTTTTGTATCCCAAAGTCTGAAAATCATAATTTTCTAAATGTGTAATATTAAGAATTGTCACTAACAAAACATCTCATTCTTGCAAATATTAGTCAAAATGAACAAAACAAACATAATAACTACGTAATAACTATGTTAAACTAAAATTGGCAATTCTGATAAAAGTGGCTCTAAGCAGGCCTAGAAAAGGTAAACCTTTTTTTTTAGCATGTGCAAACATGCTGATATCAAAGCCAAAAGGAGTGTCATTCAGCTGAAACAGGATGTGACAGCAGTCTATGGTTTGCTCTGTTCTTTCTCTGAGAAGGTTGACAGGGTGAGAGAGAAAGGACTTCATCAGCTGTGTTACTAAGAACAGGCCTGTCCATTTTACAGCTTCTTCCTCATGAAACTACTGCTGGAGAGTCATCCACAGTGATCAAACCATCCAAAAAATCAAGAGGTGTGGGGGTTCAAATGATAGGAGGAGGGGTGGGGTTGGTTATGAACTGTGGCTATACTTTGCTATAATTACTAACAAAAGATTTTCAGAGATCTCTCGTTTTACACACCCAATTTATTTATATGGAACGAAGTAAAAGTTCCATATGGAATTGAAATATCTATAAAAGACATATCACTCAGGGTACATCAGTCATTTCCCCTGTGATTGTGTCTTGGTTATATCAGGGTTTATACAACAGTTAGTTACAATGGCACAATCTGATTGGGTCAGGAGCTTTTTCACAGTACTTGTATCATTCAGCTGAGCACTGGTTGCTTAGTAATGACTCATTCTATAGCACATAAGAATAAAAGATAATATTTGATCTGCAGCCTGTTTGGTCAGTTTAACAAATTCAGAAACTGTCATTTCTTCTAAGCTAGTCTCGCAAGCCAGGTGCATTTTGTCACTTAACATTTGACTGATAACCAAGCACAGACTGCTGTTTGGGGAACACAGAGGGAAAGGAGATCCTTTAAAACGGGGCTACCACTTACTCTATAGGCTGGTGTGCTATTATGGTATAGAAAGGGTGTTTCTATTTGTTATCCTATTTTTTCTGCTTTTTGCAAATGTAAACTTGCTATTGTAATAATGTATTGTAAGTATGACTGGTGCGAGATTTATCCTAAAACTATAGCACCTAACATGGCAGTGTCTGGAATTGCATGAATGAAGCAATGAGAATGATAAGGAGTACTGGCCTGAGCTTTTCCAGGAAAGTGACTGGCATACATGCTAGCACTACCGTTGTTGCAGTCAGCTGAAAGAGCACTGATTGATCGTTCATAGGAACTTTGACACCAGTCTGCAAAAGACACACAGGCAGTGGTGGAAAAAAGACAAATTTCGCAATTTTAATGGGCTGAAAAATCAGGATATCTTTCTGGGAACACTACAGTACACAGAATTCAGGTGTGATACAGACCAGAGAGCAGAGCATTTCTGAGTATAACAGCAGTCATGCCATTCATTTTCTATGAAATCTAGTAATTAAACAAAATATTTGAATATATGTTTTATAAGAATTCAAAATTTAAGTTCAAATGTGTTAAAGCGATGTTTAATGATGAACTGTATAAATTAATAAGCATTTCACTAAAAGGGGGAGTATAACAGTGGTTTCATGTTCAGTTCATAGACTAGAAACAATCTGTGTTGTCACAAAAAACAATGCGTTTACCTATGTCTGCCTATTCAACCTATAGCAGTTTATCTCATCCCATTCACACTGAAGTAAAAGGAGTAGTTCAGTCTAAACTACTGTTTAAGTGCGACAAAATACAGAGCAGTCAATTAGAATAGAGCTGATTTGCATATATTAGTCTTAAAGGCACAGTAACAAAAACAGCCTGTTTAATAGAGGGCAGCCAATCAGAATAGAGCGCATTTGCGTATATCCATCTTAAAGGCACAGTAACGAGAGGTTGGAAAATTTTCAGAAAAAAAATAATTTTGATTGTTTTTGGGAACATAAAACCATACAAACATAAGTGGACCTTAGGTAAAAAAAAAGTATATTGTAAGATATGGACCCTTTAACCGTAAAAGTATCAGCTGTAATATCAGGCATTCTGTCAGATCTGCAATTCAACTAACTTGAGTGTTAAAGTATTTTTTGCTGCCTTCAGTAAGTGAAATTCATGCTCACTGGGGTTTTGAATGGGTGATCGATACAGCCATCAACCACTGATCAGCAACATTCCACTATTTGGCTCTGAAAAACTCTGCTGTTGTGTTAGTCTTATGTTTTGGGTCAGTGTCCTGCTACAAGGTGAAGCACCATCCCATAAATCTGATTGAATCTGAGTATTTAAATGCATCTGTATATTTAAACTGCTTTCACAGTCACTTCATCAAGTCACCTCTTCAGGCATTATGTTTTACAGATGAGGAGATTTGCTTTGGATTATGAGTGCTTCATTTTTTTCTCCACACATTCTTAAAACTTTATCACTTTGTCTATAAGGGGTCCCAGAACTCGACAGCCCTTTTTTGTGAACTTTTCAGCAAACTGTAAGCTGGCCTTTCTGTTGTTGAGGCTTGCCAGTGGTAAAGCAACTTTGAGGTCAAATACATCTACATCTCAAATACATCTTTGATTCATATATGTCCTGAATAACATTCTTAATCTGTCCCACAAGTTTTCACAGCTGAAAGTGTTCTTTGGGCGTGTGCTACTGTGGTCTTCCATTATCTACCATTTGTTTGCAATTCTCAGGCTCAATTATGTGTTCTTGCTTCTTAACAATACACAAACCACTGAAATTGGGGGCCTGAAAGTATCCAAAGGGTCTGTATTCATCAGCTAATAAAGATGTAAATGCCTTCAAAGTAAAGCTGAGATAATGGGCTTTAACCTCATAGCCAATGTTTGGTGTTATGAATAACACTGTATAATATAATTACACCAGCAAAAAATTGTGAATAACTGCTAACTATAGCAATGAAATATATCCATGAAGAGGCCGCAAACACTACTAAACAACATAGAATATCAAAAAAATAAGGTATTATGCACAAATGAACATTTTGCTTTTCCTCATAAGTCCTCTTATGGTATAGTGCAATCCTTCCAGGGTGCCATGTAGGCCTATCGCACGTACACCAACAGTACACACTGTTTTAAAAGTGCTGTTTCAGTTTACACAGACTATCTTTCACTAGTCACTGATCAGAAGCTCTCTCCATTCATACATATTGTCTCTCTGTGTTCGAGCCATTCATGGAAACGTGCTTCTGAGTAGCATGCAGAGAGTGAGAGAGAAAGGGGACGAGAAAACTTTGCTCTGAAACTGCCCTTGAAAAGATAAAGGCCTGTTTGATCATGTGGTGCAGGGACCTGTCGGGCAGTGCTGAAAGAGGAATCACGTGGGAAAACAGTACTCTAGTGATGTCACTATCTATGAAATGCTTTTTGCGTAGTGATGCAGTGATCCTTTTTGCCTTCAAGAAAGTTTGTCCTGTGTTTTGAGTGAACTGCGAATGGTTGTGCTGCATGCAAATGTGTGTTTTTATGTGTAGCTGGGGGCAACTACTGCTTCATAAGCGCAACTTGAGGCTCCAGCTGTAGGTTCATGTCCGGTCAGAGTGGCTGGTGAAATCTGTACATTGAGCTCCACTGCTTTGGCAGTCAATTTTTACAAGAAGATCACTGTTTAGCCAGCGTGGCCATGGACCACGTTATGATGTAATGTATTGGTAATGTTTTGCTTTTAGAATGTAGATGTATATCATTGCTGTTGGAACAAAACCTTATATCTCCTTTTTTATTGGTTTTTATTTGATTGCAGGTGCCCTTTACAATATGTTAAAATTTTATGATGAATGGATGAATAGAAATGCTGCAAAATGACTTGGAAAGAAATATAGTCCCATTAACTTTTATTCAAAGTTAAGAATGTTTTTCCTTCTCTTGAAAAGTTACCATTTTGGAAATCCAAAGTTTTGATGATACGAGGTTTTAAGACTAGACTTAAATCTGTTTTAAAGTCTACCTGAAATCAAAACTAACCTTTTTTTTTACCTTGTTAGGTTATGTCTTTGGTGATATTAAGCACAATTCAATGTATTATTCTATTTAAGAGACACAATCCTTGTTTTCTCATAATCTTTGATCAAAGTGTAATAACCTTTGCCCCTCTCTAAAACACACACCCACACAAATTTTCTAAGCCACTTATGCTCTTGGGGCGCTGGGGGGTGCTGGAGCCTATCACAGCACTCATTAGGTGGAAGGCAGGAAACACCCTGGACAGGTCGCCAGTGCTCCTCTAAAACATCTGATTTTTGATTACGTCACTGTGCATGAGTGTGTGGTGAAAAATAGCATTAACCAATAATATCCGCTTTTTGCCACTCTCACCTATCACTGGGAGAAAATGCTGATATGCGAGATCCAACCAAGTGTAAATGGGCTCTGGGTGTCCCTGATAAAAACACAAACAGGGTCCCTCTGTCCCTCGTGGTCCCAAGCAACCCATCACTCAGCACAGCATCTAGAGATATTGTCACAAATGCAAATGCCACATCTAGAAACAACTCTAGAACCTTTATTAGCTTTCTTAAAAATGAACAAATGATGGAATGAGCTGCTACTGGCTAATGTACAGCTGAACAGCCAATTGTCCAATTACTTATAGTCCCTGGAAAGTGGTGGAAATCCTGGGTTTCGGAGCCAATAGTCGGTAAAAGACGTAGTGACAGGGTTCAGACAGGCCGGTGGACATGTGTACAGCCACTTCCCTCTCAGATCGCTGGAGCTGATATGTGGCAGGGAAGTGACCAAGTGACCTAGTACCCAAATAATTGGCAACAGATAAATTGGGAGACAGAACAAGTGGGGGAGGTTTACAAACTGACCCTTTAAATGTAGCAAAATGTCAGTAATATAACAGAGAGTTCCATGTCTAAATTTCATTTTAATTTTAAAAGTCAAACATGAAATCATATAATTTAAATGACTAAATTCTTGTTTTCCCATAACCTTGGATCTGGCTGCTTCGAAAAATAATACTTGCCACATTTACATGCAGGCTAATAATCCATTAATAATCCAACTAATAATTCAATAAGAATAGAACACGTCCACGTACACACCTCAATCGGAAAAGACTAGTCCAGCTGAGGCCATTCGGAATGCAATTTCTATCCGATTGAACAAAGTGGGTAATCGTGTAAATAATCTGTTAAACAGAAGAACAATAAGAAAAACAATCAGATTACATTCCCAATCGGAAAGTTTAAGTACGTTCTGCGCATGTGTGTTTGCGTCATAGCATATTCAACATGGTGGGAGCAGAAACTGGTCTGCAGAGGAGACGAAGTTTATGCTTTGAGCTTTAAAAGACGGCAGTGGAACGGATGTCCATCTTATGTGTCTCAGAACACGACGTCTTCCTCTCGGCCTTCTTTAATAAGGACATGTAAAGTACATTTTCCAGAGTCTGACATCATTTTAAAGCAATTAAAAATACAAGCACTGCGTATTGCTGCTCGTCTCACGTTAACGGGACTCACGTGATGCACGTGGTCATGATGACGTCTACACTAAGTGGTACTCTGTGAAATTTTGGATCTGATTACTTGTTGTGTGCATGTAAACGCAAATTTTCCATCAGATTGTTGAATGGAGTGAGCATAAACACCTCAGTCTTATTCTGTAATCAGAATGAATTTAATCGTATTGGCAAAAATCTTTGCATGTAAACAGAGCCGTTGACCAACATTGTTGGGGGTTTGCAGTACAGTATAATATGCTACAGTAATGTGATTACTTTTTTCTGCAATGAAGTTCTGTAATTCATTACAGTATAAATTCTTGTAATCACATTACAGTTACTGACTTATAATATAATTGTTGTGTTACTCAAACATCTTTAAGAGAACAAAATGTTTGGCACTTGCATGCTAGCTGTGTCAGCTGCTTGCATGTCTGTGATTGTGAATATGAGCAATGCAGTGTGAGTGCGGGAAGCCCTGTGATCTCAGGAACAGCTTTGTAAGCTTTACATGTTATTAATAAACCTTTATTTATATTTGTTAAACTCTTTCCACTGGCCAGTTTCTGGGTTTTCAAATAACTTTAATATTGTCATCAGCATGACTGGCTGTGTCTTGTCCAAAACAGATACACTGACATGTCTTTTGAATGATGTTTACTGTGTTCCAGTTACATCACAGTTCTACAAACAAACTAACCTAATTTAATGGCAGCTTTAATTGCTTAACCATTAATGATTAAGAAAATAAAATAAGACACACTAAATATGCTTTCATAAACTGTTTTTAGTTTGAACATACTTCATCTAATGCACATTTTAAAAATGTATGGCAATTGGCCATTGTTTGAAAAAAATGCATGTAGATATGGTTATATATGGCTATTTTATATATTTAAAATGAAGCCTATTCTTAATGAGCAATGAGCGTTTCACATTTTTGCACTGTTACAGAACAGTGGAACACTCTGGTGGGTCTTTCATGTCAAGCTTTGGACTTGTTTTATTAGTCCTCTAAGCTGAAATTTATTGGCGGGATAATTTGAAGTAATAAGTTTCGCAGTGATGCTTACCATTTCCTCTTTAGATCCATGGACTCTGATCAGATGAGACACATAATTTTAAACTTGAAATGGGGAGAAAAATGCACAGTTCATTCTGTTTTAAACACTGACGACTTCTCTTTTTAATCAAGCCATGTTGTGGTTTCACTGTTCAGACTAGAAATTGTAAATAAAATATAAAATCTGGGAAAATATGTGAAATTAATCACTTTCTGACCTGCCCTGTGGTCTCCATTCTAAAGAGCTGGTTTTGCTTGAGTCATTTAAGCATGTGACTGGATTAATTGGAACACAGGACTTCTAGAAAAGCTGAACTGGTTGATGTTGATGTATGTTGCTGAAATGCGGCCATTTTTTTTTACAGACGTTAATCGGCTTTGCTACAAAATTCTTTTTTCAGTGCTTAGTTCCGTCTGTCGAAACACTTTGCAGGGGTCTGCATCCAGACTGCTGTCTATCAGTTGATGACCGCTGGGCTATTGAGTTTTCCCCTGTACAATTGGTACAAGCAGGTTTTACTGAGTAATATGGAAGAGAAATAACCAATATGAGATTTTTTCTGGGATGTAGTGAGTAAATTATTCCCCTTACAGTTTGAGAGAAATGATTGGTAACATGTAATGGATTACTTTTTTGAGTAACTTCCCCAACACTGCACTGTAAAGAAGACAGCATATATCAGTAACCTGGTCTGTTTTTGTGTCCATTGTACTAAGAATCTGTGTCTCAAAAAAATTTTTAAGTTCAATGATGTCAAAATTTTGAGGCAGCCAAGTTACTTACTTCCTTTGTTTTTACAGTATGTCAATCAATTCCAAGTAATTCTGAGTATAACCTCACTTTCCCAGCACCCCCACCTAAAACACTTGCCTATCTCAGAAAGCCTCCCTGATACCGCATTCAATTGGAAATACGTCATGGTGGAAGGAAAATGGGTTGTGATTTGCCATTGAGGTTGACTTTAAACAAACACATGTGACCACACACATAAAGCAATGTCTGTATCACAAAGACATTGTGTTGTTCATGGAATAATCTTTGTTGCTTGGAAACCACCTCTCACTTTTAGCAAATGACATGGTGGAGGCACTGTTTATTATGTGTATTATTAAATGATAATTAATAATACAGTTACTAATCAAAATATGTTAAAGACATCTGTGTATTCTATCATGTTCTATTTTTTGTCATTTAATAAAAATGTGAATTGTAATGATTTTACCATAGTTAACCACAGAAAAAATGCTGTGGCACATGGCCTTTTTTGGCTTTTTTATTTTTTGTTTTGTTTTCACACAGCGAACAGAGTGACTGGTAAACCAGTTACCGCACTATGCTTTTTTCTCTTGTGTCGCAGCATGAACAGGAAATTACGGCCTTACATAATACGACCTACATTTCATGGAAAGCAAATATTTGCTTTGTGTTGTAACAATACCTTAGCAGGTTTTTGTCTATGATGAATCAAATCTAACCTCTCTGCTATTCAGATTAGCTCCCTGACCACAGAGCCTTAGACAGAGAAAGAAAAAGAGAAAGGGAGAGGGTAAACAGATCGGTTCCCCCCGGCCTCACTGTAAGCTCACTGGCAATAACAAGTCGGCTGGCCTGACCCAGTTGAGTTATTTTCTCTCTTTCCATAAAAACATCATTGGATGAGGTCAGGGAGATGCTGGGGTAGCGAGCGATAGCAGGGGATGCAGTTTGAGGTTTGTTGTCTGGATGCTTGATGGATGACATCATCGTGTTGAAAGTGTTCCCCTCTGCCTCCCGCCACATCTCTGCGGCGGGGGGAACTGCTTTCCATTCTGTTACCATTGCCTTAAAGGGAAGTCCCGCTGATTTTTCACCAGCCCGCCACTTTCCTTTACCTTACAAGCACTCTATAGATGCAAGATAAATCATACTCCACTGCCTATGGTGCTAAGCCTCAATGCTAGTGTTAGTATTCTTGGCGAAAAATTATAGGAGTTGATAGGCCTGAGCCTGCAGGGCCAAAACAACCAGACTGGTTGATTGAGTGCTGATTAGCCAGATAACTTCATTCAACACGTGACGACACATATGAAACATACGCAGTTATGCATATTGATTGCAGGAGATGCATAACCTAATGATAACCGCCCTTGTCAAAAGTGTTGCAAAACAACATCGATTTGAGTGAAAGCTGCCCAGAGGGTAAGTAAAACCTCTTCACCTCTAGAATGGATCGTTGGAAATGGAAGCATCCGTCCCAGAAATGTGATCTGAACCGGGAGGAAAACAGCGCTGCTCTCCAACCTCTTTCTTGGCTTAAGCCGATTGTTTGTGGCCCTGGCCCCAGTTCACGAAGAAAATATCAGCAGGATGAAATGTGGCATATGGCACAGGTTTGTTTTGAGGGGCCTTTGATGAGGTAGGAGAATATAGAGACAGGCATCCCTGAGAGACAGTCATTTGAGGAGAAAGAAAGACCCTTCTAGCAAGACCCTTGTAGTTCCATGATGGAGTGAAGTTAATGAGGTGGCAGGAACAAAGACACAGCATGAGGCAGAACGTTTGTACTTGTTTAATGGACCTCTTGGAAGGAAGAACGATTGCTTTTGGGTCAAGATTAGGAATGATGTTAAGTTTAAGGGTCCAGATTAACCCCAGCTCATTTATCAACACTATTTTAGTGTTTTTTAAAAGGAAGCGATGATTGACCTTACTCGTAAACATAAAAATTCCTGGGAAGTACAGTCCTAGGAAAAACTTTTCATTGGTGTAGTAAGTTTCTTCATGCTCACATATCTCATTCACAAAAGGGTTCTTTGAAAAACCATCCACTGAAATGTTCTGTAGGGACTGTGCCTTCATTTCATTTCCAGTTATTCATTTTTAAGGAGATATTTCTGATTAGATAGATAGAGATAGATAGATAGATAGATAGAATAAGTAAAGATATATAATAAAATATACTAAAACAACCATAAAATATAATGTGCAGTATGAAAATCAATAAAATCACATAAATATTATACAGATGACAATGCAATGGTGCATGTCACATCCAGTGGATGAACCAAGTGACTATACACTGTAAATGATAACATGTTAATAGTTGTATATGCATGGATGTATAAACAAGTGGCAGTGCAATATGCAATATTTATGGATGTATAAACAAAGTGGCAGCGCATAATAAAGAGTAGCGATATATGTTCAGTTGGTGCTCAGTGAGCCTGTCCTGTCAGTAGCTGTCAGTATACAATAATGTCCCAGCAAAATAATCAACTTACTTAAAGAAGGAGACAGTCAAAGAAAAATAAGAGAAAAACAGGAGTTTACAAAACTGGAGTTGCAAAAATGATTAACAGATACAGAGAAAATTTGACTCCTAACAACCGTTCAAGACTTGGTAGACCACCAGAACTGTCTCCATCAGATAAACAAGCTTTCATCTTCAAGAGAGAAGAGAAAATCAAGGTCCACTTTTGCTTCAGATCTGAAAAAATCCACAGGTGTTTCTGTCTGTCCTTCCACTGTGAGAAGACAACTCAGCTCTATGAGTCTGAAAGGATATAAAGAGGTCAAAAAGCGATTTCTGAGAAAAGGGGATTGACAAAGAAGAAGAAAAAATGTGCAATTCAAACCAAGAAGCTGCTGATGTTTGTTCTCAGAACAACAGACTGACCACCCCAGACTTCAACATCACTGAATGTGTCTGGCATTACTTGGGTCAGGAGAAGTACAAAATGCAACCAACGTCTAAGACGGAACTTTGTATCAGCTTGTTTGAAAAACTGAAAGCAAGTCTCCTGAAAGAAATGGAAGCTATAAAAAGGGCAAAGTATGGACATATTAAACACTGAAAACCGTATAACTTAAGCTTTAATTAAATAAATGAAGGGTGGTCTCTGCCCTTTGCTGAGTACTCTAGGGCATCACTCCAAAGAACACTTTTTAGGCCCATATTTTTAAGAGTGAAGTTATTAAATCATTCCTGTTATTCAGTGAGATTAAAGCCATCAAATGCAGCATCAGTCCATGACATCACTTTGCGCAGCATGTGCAGATCAAACGGCCTTCTGACGGTTCATTTAAAAGCTTTTCATCTTTGATTCACTTTTTCCCGATTCTCTGTTGCCTCCGAAACATTTTTCGCCAGAAATCACTGTCATTCTCCTAAAGCTAATACAGATGATTCTTTGTGAAGTGGAACCATGTGATGGATGGTGATTATTAGCTGAGTGGATGTTAGCAATTACCACCTACAGGACAAAGTAAGAACAAGCATTTGCACATGTGCAGGAATCTCCAGAGGATCCTGCAATGATAAATCCTCAGGCAGTCGTGTGGAGTGCAGTGGCTAATAACTCATGAAAGGATTCTGATCAACATCTGGGGTCATGACTCAATCCTGGAGAATGCATCAGACGCCAAAACTTCCTGATATCGCTTTGTAAGGCATGCCAGCTCTCATTACTGCTACAAATCGAGCAAAGTGTAGAAAATAACAATGGTGTTTTGAGAAGCGCTACGGCTATTATTTATCATCAAACGGTTGAGGGTGACGAGTACATGGCCACGAGGCCTCAGTTTGTAACTTGCGCCGTGGCTTATTGCATCCAGGCTCAATGCTTTCAATTTAGAGGAGTTTTTCTGCACTTCCTTGAGGGTCCGATTGTGGTTGGACAGCAGTGTAACCACGGTAATACAGCTCAGAAAACAACAGGACAGCTGCACTCCGCGGCACGGCTATGGGCTTCTCCTCAGACTAAATAAAACCTCACAACACAACAGGCCCACGGCTTTTCCCATGAATGCCAGCCCACTGTTTACCATAACTGTATTAAGAAATCCAGCTGTTGAGCCTGCGCTGTGTGTGGAAGCGGGTTTATAGTCAGGTTAAAGTCTCTTTCGCTCAGCGTTTGTGTGACTGGAGCGAATTCATCCTAACCTCAGGGGTATTCTGAGCTCCAACGAGACTTGAAGCAAAAACCTCAGCACTGTTGCCGTTAAACTGGTGGTATTTTCCTGCGGTGGTTAGACTTCAAAATAGATATGAGGGAAGTTTGCTTTGCAGAAGTATGATGATTTTCAAAGGGAGAGGGAGCTAAGGGAAATTTAAGGTCTGGAGCCTTTGAGGATGTTTCAGTGAACAGCTTATTCCAGAAAAGACGGGTAAAAGAAATTGCCATGGTTGAGCACTGCAATTGTCCTTTTATTTAATGATGTAATTAACATTCACATGCAGTGCTGGTAAAGGCCTAGATCTTCTACGGCTGCCTAAAATGGCCTAAAAAGCAGTTATCCTGGATGTCCTCACTATTGCCTCCCATGAACTTCAGAGTGGGTCTCTTCGTAGCCTTTTTTGCACAAACACACAAAAATGACATAAGCCAACCCTCGCTAAACCACTGACCTTCTAAAAACTGGCCATGAAATCCCTGTCGCAAGCCATTCTCATCAGTCCACCACACTACGTGTACACCAAACCTGGCTTCTAGAAGGGTCACTAACCCAAGACCTTTGCCTCTCTGCGAGCTTGTGGGCGACCATTCTTGCACTGCAATCTGAGGCTTTCAGCACTGCAATTACATCCCATCGTGAAGTTTTGGCTCAGAGTCTGCAGAGCACTGACAGAACAGGGTTCATGAGGAAGTGCTAGTGGACGAAAGAGCCATTTTAGTTCTCATGTCCTCAAGTTTGCCTCAGTGTTGCATGTGCATGTGTGGAGCAGAGGATGTGGAAAACAAATGGCGATTTAATTATAGTGAATGGCTTTTCCCGTTATTTGCATGCAAATGCTTTCCAGCGTATTTGTTGTGTCCACCGACTGGAAGAAGGCTTTAATCAGAAAAAGGACGTACAGATTACCAAATGCAAAAGAATTTAAGAATTTTGCTTGAAAATATGCATTGTGACTAAAATCCTGTACCTGCTTCTATTTGTTTAAACAGAGCAAGTTGTAATTAACTTTATGTTCAAATTGAAACCATCCAGGGTTTATCTTAACACTATATCTCAATCTTCAAAGCACAGGTGCCACACTCTGGGGCTGGAGGGCATTGGTGTTCCCTCTGATTCATCTCATAATTATTAGCTGATGAGTTTGAGCAGGGTTTTCCCAAATAAGTAACACTTGCTTTACTTCACCAGAGTTTCACTTTGTGGGTGAAATTGAAACATGAAATTGAAGCAAACGACTTTAAGACCTACCCGACAAAGCCCAGCTGCCCTGCTGAAAAAAAAACAAAAAAACAAAAAACAGCACAGAGCTGGTTTATAATAGTTTATCCAGATCTAGTTCTGGTCTGGTTCTGGTTTAGTTGGTCACCCAGTTTGGTCATCCTGTTTGACCAGCATACCAGCATCCAAAACACAACATATCACTACTGTCAGAACAAAACCTTGTATCTCCATTTTTTCACTTTTTGACATAATTTGAAAATGGCTGTTGCCCTTTACATTGTGTGTTAATTTCATGATGATTGGACCAAAAGAAATGACCCAAAATGACTTGGATAAACATCTGGTTCCATTGACTTACACTGAAAGTAAAGTCTCCTGTAAAGTTACTGTTTTGGAGATACAAGGTTTTGTTTCAACAGCAGCGATATGCTGGTTTTGCTGGTGACCAGCTATGCTGGTCTATGTAGGATTTTCCATCCACTGTCACTGTGTCGCTGAAGAGACAACAAGCCAGTCCTCCTGCTATCATAGCTCAAAATACTATCTCAAGCTCTACACTATACATGACCACTATGCATTTTATCTGATCACAATATTTCCACAAACATTTCCACTTCAATGAGCTTTCAGTCTAAAAAACCCTGAAATGGATTAAATTAGGTTTTCTTCATTTACCTTACTGATGTTAATGAATGAATGGTTTGGTTTCCAACCTTGCATGTGTGACTTTGCATGTCAGTTTTGCTAAAGTCATGTGCAGACATTATCACAGCGCCGCTCTCCTGCAGCTGAGTGCCAGATTCAATACAGCGTCAAATAATAAGAATTTCATTATAGAAAAACAGTCTGATGGACAAAATGAGGCACTACACACAGTAAATGTGCTGTTTAAAGGAAAGAGGCCAAACAACTTGAAATGGTTGACTAGCATGTGGTTTGGAACGCGAGTACGTTAACTAGCGCAATAGCCAATTTAGCTGAAAACACTACATTTACTGCAGTGCTTCAGTTCTGTCCTTCAGACTGAGGGATGTTTTATAATGAAAGGCTAATTTTTTGAAGTGGTGTTGAATCTGACTGGTCTTTTGTTAAAGTTTCCTTTGTACAGTGTGATGCCCACAGCAAATTATGAGACGAAAACTCTTTACTAAAACTCAAGACTTGCAGCTGAATGTGCACCCCAGACATGACTCAGACTTGTGAACATCTTTTTTAGCCCAAAAGTGGCCCAAGTACTTGAAAGGTTTGAGTGGTGATGATCACAACAAAGGGAAGGAAATACATGGGCCCTGGCAGTAGTCCCAGGCTTTGGTAGGACTGTTACAAGTTGTTTTCTCCACAATAAATCTAGTTAGCCTTTAATATGTTATTACAACTCGACAATATATCATGTTCATTTGTTGTAAAAACACTGTAAGAAAATGCTCCCAGAACATTTAGGTCACCATAAGCAACAATAAAACTGCCATGATTAGGATTTTGCTACTCTGCCTCTTTTGTTTCAGCTCGCCTCTTTTAAAAATAGCCCTGCTTTTTTTAATAGCTGACTTTTCTGGCCTGTTTTCCTCTGATGTGTGTGTGAGGGTGAACCCTGCTCCTGACTCTCCTGACTGGGGGTCAGCTGGAGTGGTTGGTCAGGCGAAGGCCCAGCTCTGGCATGGGCCACCATCCTCTTCCTCTGCAGCCCATTGTTTCCCTGCTCATCTGCAGGGTGAGGTCCCTCTGGCTGCACGCAAGCCACCAGCACATCCTGCCCTGATCACACGGCATGAAGAGAAAAACAAGCGTGCCGGCTGCCCCGCGCGGGCGCCATCTTGAAGTTTTACGTTACGCGGAAACAGCGGAACGTGGCAGAAGATCAGCAGGGCGATTAGCGAGCCGTAAGTCGGGGAAGAACTCAGTAACCCACAGACGGGGGACGCTGAGATTTAGAAGAAGAGGCCCTGTATTTGGTAACCATGTAACCTACATGAGGTAAACAGAGACGACAGCCTTGGCCTAACCCAGAACGAACCCCCTCATCCATTTGATGTGCACATACTTGGCACGGCGGCCATTTTCGGCCGCATGGAAGGAAACTCCTTGGGAAGTGTGATGAGAGCAGGAGACCTTTTCAAGTGAAGCTATTATTCTTTGATAACCAGTGTTTTGCGCTTGGCCTCCCTAGTGCTTTTCATTAAGGAAGGAATCACCTTGGCCTTGCCAAGACTTAATCAGAAACAGCCTCCTCTGATGGTTAATTGAAGCAAGCTGGACCTCCGCGCTCTATACAATGCACAATATGTGGCAAATTTCACCACTGGCTGCAGCGTTCATAAAAAAACACCCGCTGCAACACAGGGCGCCAAGTCTGGAGATCTATAGATTAAGCGCATGATTTCTGACATGTCACAGAGAGGATGGAGATAATGCGCCTGATGACTTCTTTATCTCTCAGTGAATTTACTGGATGCTTCACTTGTTAAAATATAAAATATCTAATGCCATTCCAGTTAAGACTGCACATAACTTGTGGCCTGTGCTGAGGGAATGTAAGGTCAAGCAGGGGGTGCACGTTATGTTTTTGTCTGCATTGCATGGCAGCCGCCCAGCTTAGAAAAGAATTGCATACATTTTCATACAGCTATGGGTTTCTAGCATACTGCAGGCCAAAAATAACATCTTTCTGACATATTATCAGTATAATGGTAGTCTAGAGTGTCTTTACCTTTTAATATACCATACGTGGTATGTGCATTCCTAATGTTAATAATTCTAATGCAAACAGAAGAATACGATCAATTAGACTATGTTAGCCAAACATATATCATTCAGGGAGTGTTATTAAAATGCAACCCCAATTTTTTCCCAATTTTCCTTACCATCTGCTTTTGCCTATGGGGACATTATGTCAAAAAAGGTACAAGTGTCCTTTGATGGGTGGCAGTCATAATCGTGCGATGACAGTGCGTGAAGGGCGTATGAGTCTTTCTTCATCGTACTTCCTCTGTGCTTCATTGTCTTCTCGTCCAAAGTATAGACGCAAACACTGCATGAATTCAACCGCTGAGTGAAGTCTTGGAAAGAGCTCCAGCCAAGGCCTTGCATATACCATAGCAGACACTTACTCATTCTGCCCTTTGAAGACACGAGCAGAGAATATGTGCTTAAAAGACAGAGTGCGAAAGAAAGAGAGAGACACAGAGACATAGTGGGTTTTGCAAAGGGAAAAAACACAAACATTGACTCATAAACAGTGACTGTGCCAGTACTCATGTTCCCATTAAAACACACAAACATTAGCATGGCACTTCATGCAAAAAAACAAAAAAAAAGTTCATAATTTGCACAACATGTTTCAATTAAAAGGTGTTCCACTCGGACGCCAGTTGTTTGTTTTCGTAAACAGGCCCTGGTGGGTACGGGTTTAACTCGGTGTCAGAGGAAAAGACCGAAAACAAGCTGTTGACTCTGTGTTTAGGGCCATATGCTGGCTGCAGTTTGCTGTGGGGAAAATCAAGTCCAAAATGTCAGGTTATTCAGTAACTCCCTTTAAGAGAGTGGACTGGACCCTATTTCAGGACAAGGTCAGACCTGGTTGGAATGGTGTACTTTAAAACAGTGAACAGGGCCAGATCACAATCAAATAAACCAAGTAAAGGTCTTATGTCTACATGCACTTTTTTTCTAATAAACCATGGATTGACCTATCTGTGCTCCGCCTACAAGTGGACTCTTTCTTAGCAACCGTTGCCAGGTTGGACAAGCACTAAGAAATTGCTGTAAGTTGTTTCCAGCAGAAACACTGTAGTAATATACTATACACTTCATAATCCTTAAATACAGCAGAATGTTGGAAAACATGGTGCATCGTGGGAGACCTAGGTCAAGTTTCTTGTTGGAGAAGTTAGAATGTTAGATTTGACAGTAATTAGCTGTCATTTGTGGTGCATATTGGTAAAGTGACCTCTACTTTGTGTGGTATTGTAGTGAGGAGTGTGCATTCCTTGCATTTTTACTAGCTTTTGTTTAGCTACAGTTCATTTCAGATTAGTTTTTGTTACAGAACATTCTAAAAACAGCTGCTTTTGAAAGCTAGCAAAGAATACAGATTTTAACCAAAAATCCTATGCAAGGTTGCCAGATTCACAATTATTCTGTTGTATTGGCCTAGTTTAAAAATGTAGGCATAGGTGGTTTTGAAGTTTCGAAGAAAAAGGCTTAATGTTTTGATTGCTGACAGTAGAAAATGAAAACAAATCGCCTTATGAATGCATATTCATCCTGTTGAGTGTTGAATAGCTGGCAACCTAAGGAAACATTGGCATGTACAGTAAAAGAAGAGGCAGAAAAGTGTGGCATGGTGGCATGTTTGGTGGTACATCATTGGTTTATCTGCTTTGAAGGAGGGCATATGTGCATGTAATATCACAGAAACAGACCTCTGTAAGTCAACCCTGGCAGGTATTAATTAAATGTCATGAGGAATATAGTTTAAAATTTAGATATAAGTTAATTTTTTTTGCCCCCCAATATTATAAGTTGGTGGCCATGTGAAGAGCTATGTTAAGTTTACTCTCAACCTACACAATACTGACTATACTGTAGTAAACATTAGACAGCTAACATTTGCTGGCATCAGTAATTTGTCATAAGACATGGAGGTCATTCTATAAGAAATGCTTATAGCCCTTGTCAAGCTTGCTTCTCTTTAAAAATGAAAACTGCCCCATCCAACTAATGAATGTAAATTCAGTCCCCCTACTGAGGAAAAAAAAAGAGTTTTTTAAAAAGTGTTAAAAATAACAGTTCCACTACTGTAATGTTTTCCCTACTATGGCTACTTCTACTGCATGCAATATTCAAATGTAAAAAAGGACCATAAGTACTATTAAAAACAGTGAACCAGTAAATCAATTTTTATTTTTTCTCAAATGAAACAATTTTGCATGTATGTAAATGGTCACAGATTGTGTTAGGTTTTTTTATGCCTCCATGCACTTTATTTCTAGGCTATGCTGATATATGTAGCTCTGCTTCAATGTGTCTGGATGATGTAGCATCTGTTCATGAATGTCTGTAGATTCATTGTTGACAGTTAACATATTTCTTTCACAGATTAAGCTGAGTACAAAGGCGAACAGCAAACGTCTTCCATGATAAAGTATGTGCTCCAACCTGTCCAGCTACAACTATAGCTACTAATCGAATCCAGATAAGACAAGAGAGAGAAGCAATGGGTGAGAGGGGCTACGTGCATTCAGCCTCAACCTTAAAGTGCATGTAGAAGAAGAGGAAAAGAACATTCTTGTTATCTGATGACCCTTTAGATAGTCATTTTCAGTGGGAGACTCATGTTGACCTTGCCACTTGTATCTACAATCCTGTAAATTTCCACAACCCAGATGGTTGGACTAGTCGCTTGGTTGTCAAATCTCATCCCCCATCAAAACAAGCTTTTATTTGTTTATATGGTAAGTGCAGCCATATCGGAGCTGGGGATGGTGTGGATCTGTCAGTATTTCTGCTCTGTGGCTTTGCGACTGGAAGACTTTGCAGCTAAATCAGAAGCATGTGATGGCAGAATGACAGCAAGCACACATTCAGTGGCAAGCTCCTATAATGTGACAGTGTAAAACAAAACTACTCAAATAAAAACATACAGTGACGCATGTACCCAGTTGTTGACAGGTAAAAATTTCATTCACTGTTATTAACTGAGTTTTGGTTGCCACTGGAATGCAGTTAACCCATCTGAGTTTCACATTTTTAAGGCCTGAGGGACTGTAGGAAAACCGTAGGTGGTATTTTGTGTGGTTGAGTGCAGTAGTTCCACATTAGCACTGAAGATTCACAGAACTCTACTACAACTGAATCTAATTTCATAAGAAATGATGTTGAGCAGACATAAAATACAAACAAGAAATGTTTTGCTGGAAATAGCAATAGAGTTTGATTCCAACTAATGTTTTGACTTCCAAAAATTAGTTAATCAAATTCAAATTCAGTTAATCAAAATCAGTCAGTCAAATTCATGTTTTGTTGATGTTCTAAGTGAAAATAGGTTAACACATTCCGTACAGAGACCAAATTTAAATATGGCATTTTTCTGCAATTCTGCAATTTTGTGCATAATTTCTATTTATGTGCTGAGTTGGGAAACCAGGGGTGCACAAACTTTTGCATACAGCTGTATATTAGAGACCAAGATATCTGATGACATCACAAGCTGCAGTACCACAGTAAAATAAAACTTCATATATAAGGTACTTTCTACTGGTGACTGTCCCAAACCCTAATCTTTACATTTCAACTTGCAAAAATAAAACTTACATTTGTTTTGTATTTTTTATTTCTTTTAAAATGAAGTTGTACTAATGCTGTCCACATTTTAATGTCACCACCAAAACACAGTTTTAGTCCATAGGCGGAGCCTTATTTTAGCCACACCCCTCCATCCCTGTCCCTCATGGCCACATGGTGAGCATCATTTCATTGTTTTGAAGTAAATGTGTCCCAAAGTCTAAAAGGTGTGGAACATTAAAAATGATCCCTATGAAACACATATTTTCTGTGATTGTCTTTCTGTTTTTTGTTTTTTTTTATGAAAAATATTATGATTTGATGTGTGTTCAGCTGTTGAAAGCTGTGTTTGCTAGTCAAGTATTGGCTAGTGTTTTTGAGTTATGCTAAAAATTAGCTAAAATGATCACTACCAAAACATTTGGTAAAGTTTTGGTAGTGTTACGATTGTTTTGGTTGTGCCAAAATGTTCAATCATTCATTTTAATCAAATAAACTTGTTTAAGCAAACAGTCTAAAGCCTAAGTCAGTTAAAAGTCTTTGACTTCGTTTCGGACTCTGACTTTAAATCAGTTTGTGAGACTGATCCCTATACCTCACCAAGGGAAACCAGTTAGCCACCATATTGGTAAAATGCACTGGTAAAATAAATGTTTGTCCATGGATGTAATCTAAACATATTTCCAAGAAAGCATATATAGCAAAAATGCTGATGTACTGCATTTTCCTTTAACGATATCTAATTTGCAGGTCATGGCAAGACAGTTCACAGTATCCATTGATCCTAATCCAGGTTATCTGATCCATGATTTCATACAGATGGGTGTTAGCATTTGAATATATTGATATCCAAGCAAATCTCAGTATCCAAATCCAGACCTTGGATACAGTTTCCGGTTCTGCATTTTGTAATCACTAGCCATTAACTGGACTGTTGATGTAACTGGCCACCTAGTGTCTCACTTACCAGTTGTTACAAAATCCCAGACCAGAAATTGGATTCAAGGTTCAGATTTAAAGACCTCTGACCTAGAGTGGTGTTTTTTCTCACAAAATAGGACCCACATGTTGTAAACTAAAATGTGATTGATTTAACTGTCAATTCTTAATTGTATTGGTAGTCAATTTGATGCATTGGACCCTCTAGAGCTGGACAGCAAGGACGTGACCAGAATAGTGGCCTTAATGGGGCACAGTCCAACCTGTTTGCTTGCCAGTTGTATGACAGTGGGCAGAACAGTCTGTAGGAAAAACAGGAGGTTGCGTCTTATTTGAGTATCTAACCAGCAAAAGTTGTCCTGCTGTCCTGTTTCTCAGCCTGCTCTTCCCTCATGAGAAAGTCAATTTATTTATTATTGGATTATTTTGTTATTTCATTTGAATAATTTCACAATAGTTTTTGAATTATGTTTTGGCTGCACCTTTGTAGTTACAACTGGGAAAAAATTGGGAATGGGAAAAGCTCCATTGGGCATTTTAACTTTTTTTGTTTCCAACCAAAACTTACCAGTGAAATAAGAATATTTCCACATTACTTACAGAGTTTGAACAGAGCAAGCATAATATTTCTATTAAATAAAAATGAACTACAATGATCAAAGGCCCTGATGTTTTCACTGAACTAAACCGACAAGCCCTTTCTGTTATAGCAGAGGTGGAGCTTCTGAAATTTTATCTCCAGCTTCCCAATGAATATCACACAAATGTTATCATGCCATTAGATAACATTTGCTCTCATAGAGTCATACTTTTTGTGTGAAAAAGAACAATGCTTGCCAAACCAGCAGGGCATGAGCATGTCCATACCATGCCCCTCACAGCGAGATAAATGTGCAGATGTCAGATCAGAAGTCTAGCAGGAGTTCATGTGCTCACCAAATGTACTTACACTCTGATGAGCCTTCTGCCTGCATCCAAGTTTATTTAAGGACACATTTTTGATGGGTGTGGGAAAAGATAATTGGTCAGACTGAAAAAATGAAGCAGCATGTGTTCTGTCATTGCGTATTTTATTGATTTCTTTTTGCTCATTTAGAAGGAAAGGAAGGTCAGTGCCAAAACTTGACACCACCACAGATATAGCAATCAGATACGATTATAGTATAATTAATGGCTTTGCTTATAAGAAAAAGAATTGCTTAGTAAACATCCGGAAAGTAACATTCATGGAACCATAGTGCTATGCAATATTATTACTATGCATAAGATGCTCTTGTATAATTAAAAGGACATGGATGCTTATATCTTAGCTGTTTGAATAAATCTTAGTATGAGTCATAAGAAAAATCTAATCAATCCATTAATGCTGAGGCAAACAAAACAAAACAGGATTCTTTTTGATCATGTGATTTCTTAATGCTATTACCACCTTTATTTTCATATACAAATGACAAATGTGTACATATATGTGTGTGTAAGTATGTATATATATATATATATATATATATATATATATATATATATATATATATATATTAGGGGTGGGAATCTGTAGGCACCTCACGATTCGATTCGATTACGATTCAGAGGGCTGCGATGCGATTATAAAACGATTATCGATGCATCTCGATGCATCTTTTTTCTCTATACATGATCTTCCTACTGTCTGAGGACTTGGTAGTTTTAAAGCAAAGTATTTGTAATGATCCATAATGTAAATGCATTACGGATCATTACAAATACTTTGCTTTAATTATCTAAAATATCTTTTATTAATAAATCAAATGGAAGTGATGTGGCAAGTGAACTAGAAGGCTCTCATTCAGAGACACTGCTGCCACTCATCTGCGATAAAATGCGCTGTTACCCTGAAATAAGATCCAGCGGTAATGAGTCCACGCAGCACGTTACAGCCACCCTTTTGGTCTCGTTGTAGAAAGTGGGGGGGGGGCGTATTTTCGAGACTGGACGCTGAATCTCGGCTCCAAAGTGTGCAGCATAACGCGAAAGCCCTGGTTCTCAACGACTGAGAACAGACAACAGACAGCAGGTCACATAGCCCCGAGGTCTGGCCTCGCCAGTAGCGAACGAAAAAACAGATTAAGATGAACATTTGGAGGACTTATTCGCATTTATAAGCAGCGCGGTTGGTTAAATCTGCTGAGAGACTGTCTTTCTCTAAAAAGTTGCGAAAATGAACTCGCTTCTCTTTCGTATTTTCCCGTTCCACCTTAAATGGTGCAGCAGTTACATTCGGCGCCTAAGGCAGAATTTAAGGTGGAACGGGAAAATTAGAACGAGAAACTGGCGAATGAGAAGCGACTTGAGCCTCGTAAAACAGCCGGACGCTGAGACATTTTACAGGAAACTCTTCTAGTTTTGAAGAAAAGTTTTCTGGCGGAGATGGGAGGAAAGCGGCTAAAGCTAAAGCTTAAAGCAGAGCGAAGTAAATCTGCGCTCTCGTTTATATTTTTAGCTCATACTACGACATTAACACATACTGAGACATACTGGGCATTAAATGTTGTGGCTCCCGAGGTGATTTGACTTCGTTGAAAGGCAAAATGGCTCTTCTTATCATTTGTGTTGTGACTCCTGACCTAACCTGACTTTAATGCAGAGGGAGCTGGTTGAATTTCTCGCTCCTCCAGTAGTGTTTTTGTTATGTGCCGCCACAGACTGTCCGGGCGCTCCACTTTCCCACTTCCAGTTCAGCCTTTTGCGTTCCGTCAACATTACGTTATAAATTAAATATTTAGAAAATCGATTTTTGACGTTGAATGAATCGATTCAGAATCGTTCACGTCCGCATCGCGATGCATCTAAGAATCGAGTTTTTCCCGCACTCCTAATATATATATATATATATATAT
Source organism: Colossoma macropomum (assembly GCF_904425465.1). Classification (NCBI taxonomy): domain Eukaryota; kingdom Metazoa; phylum Chordata; class Actinopteri; order Characiformes; family Serrasalmidae; genus Colossoma; species Colossoma macropomum. Next base: position 12,598,011 of record NW_023494797.1, read on the forward strand.
ATATATATATATATATATATATATATATAAAGCACACAGTTTGGTATTTTTTGGTATTTCACATGTAAATGTGTGATTGCGTGTGACATTGCATGGTTACATGTGAAAACAATGTATAAAAATTTGTGATCGTGTGAAAAAACATATAATCACATGTTATTCACATAAATGTTACACATCTGTGCTTTTCAACACATGTTTTTTGGGCACACAACATGAATGAATATGTGAATATATCACTTTTTTGTTGGGGTTGATACACAGATGAAACAAATCAATAATAACATTTTAATCGTTATGTAAATTGCATTCTGAATGTGTTGCTCAAATACTATCACAACGCATCCAACAATAAAGGCAGCATGGAGCTTCTTTTATACAGTGATAGGAAGCTGACAGGAATAAATAGCACATAGAAAGCTCTGGTTCCACATGCTGATCCATTTTACTGCCCAACATGGACACGAACTCAGCCCAACTACTCTGGGGGCAGATTTCAATGAGATAAAGAGGAATTTTGTCGAAGCTTCTGAATGTAACGTCAACAATATGCTAGGTGCAATAGGATTAACCCCTTACAATCTCAGGCTTATTACATCCTATGTACCCTAACTACATGAACTACCTTAAGTTATAGGAGTAAAGAAAGGAAGCCTGGACCCGCTGAGAGATCCTGGCAATTTAGAAGGTTAACACCATGTGCTCTCCATGACAAAGCAGAAAATGTTTACCACCTTTATATTAGAATAGCACTAGAGGCTCTGTAAGGTCGGCGTTGCGGTTGGGGCTCTTTTCGGGGTTTCTCACTCTCTCCCACAAGTTCTCACTCTGCCAGCTGGCTCTGATTGTTCGGGCTGCTCTAATCTGCCTTGATCATCTCCGCCACTAGAACGCCATGGACGCCTCAGCGAGCATAATCAAACGTGTCTACCTACGTCACAGGAAGCCATTTTGGAAGTGGATTACATCCCTGAGGAGGGCTCATTAAAATGACGTGTGCACGATCTGCACCACCAGCCACCGCATTCTGCTTAGCCTAAGCAGAACCACGCCGAGGTTCTCCGCTCTGCTTCGCATTTGTTTGTTGCAATCAGCTCTGCTTATGTCTCTGACAATGGCCATTTAAGCACATTCAATTTAGACTTCAAAGAAAAGAGGAGGTCCTTCATGATTAAAGCGGCCAATCAGAACGAGAGGAACCCCTCCTTATTCTCAAACCTTAATTATTCCAGATTCCAAGCAGTGCTGTGTGGACTGAAATTTTTCACAGTAGCCCCAATAGCCTTATGTCAGGTCAGGTGACACGTGAAACCAAAACAGTACGATCCTTTCCCCCCTACCTATCATCAGCCACGTGTATTCTTCAACCGTAAATATCAGCCAGCTGAGGTCATCCAATGGCCCAAGAGGTTTTTTGCACCACTTTACAAACTGAGGTTGAATTGTTTGTTCTTTCAGCTTCTCTGCACAGTGAGAATGCTTCTGTTGCAAATTTGTTTTCAGCACTTCCTCCAATCTGCCTGAAGTAGACCAAGATGTTATGTTCATTAAACCGCCAACCACAACATTCTCAGACGTTTAAGACTCTCCAAACATAATCTTGAACCATTTTAAAGTGTTGCAGCTCCCACTGGGCCTCTATTTAACCTGGCCTCCTGCTTTCTGACGTGCATATCCAATTAACCTTCATATTTTCTCGCTACTCAACGAGATTCTCAAGCACAAATCTTGAAGACAACGAAGACGCTGGACGCTTTAGATTCTACAGAGCTTTCTATAGAGGGACATCTATAGTTGAACACCTGTGAAAGGGTTTGGACTAGATATCTCTGAGATTTCCATAAATACAGCCTGTTGATACTTTTCTGAATGTAACAGGACAAAGTACGCTACTTAATCATCTCACATGACTCGCCTATGACATACTGAATATATAACCTTGCTGCGCGAATGTAACTTAAACCACATCTTTGTCTTTTTGATTCATGGTTTCATCTCTTTTATTCCTGCATGCATTCGCTACTTTTCAGGTCTGTGCCTGACTAGAATAGCATGTCTCCATTACAGACTGCGGTGTGAAACTTTTTGGATAATGTCCTTGGTGATCCTTTGTTGACCCCACTCTCCCTCATTCGCCAGGAATGCCTCCCTACCTCACATCACCTCCTGGGGATCTATCCACCGCAAATAAACATTTTCTTCCTTTCATCCTTTCTTTCTCCTTTGCCCCCCTCTTCATGACCAGCAGACTTGATGCTTCCAAATAAGGCACTCAACATTATGCTGAATTCCATCTCTCAGCAGTTGCCTATCGTCAAAGCCGTAGAAGTTGGCCTCATGCGTTAGTGTCGGGGTGATGGAGAGGGCTGATATTTGCACTTGCGATACAACATGGTAATCCCCTCACATTCACTGTAAACTTTTTCTTTCTTCTCAGCATGCTAATGGACAAAGCGTCTTATCTTCTACTTCCCGGTTGTCTTAAGTCAGGCCCTAAAAAAGGCAAAGTATTAATGCCTGTGTAAGGCTGGCCTGACCCGGGCTGGCATTTCTCGCTCTGTGAAAAACATCTGAGGGATGAAGTCAAGTGGTCTAGACGGGGGCCAGAGAGACGGCTGAAGAGATGCGAGGGCCGATAGGCTCTGTAGGGTCTGTAGGCCGTCTGCCGGGGTCATTTGAGGTGAAAAACTCTCACTGCTGTTAGCCAGAAGAGAACCCAGCTGGCCCTTCTCATCAAGAACCCAACCCTCCATGCTGATGTCACCGCAGACTTTTCCTAGGCTTGCAAATCTGTCTTCTCCGAAGATCCCTCTTCTCCTGGAAGACTTGTCCAGCACGCCCCTTTCTCGGCTTGCACTCTCTGATCTGCCCAACTGCACTCTCTACACTTTCGCGCTCCACCCGACTGAGAACTAGGTCACCGAGGGGAAACGTGGCCCTCGGAGCATATGCACGTTACAAAGGTAAGAAAAACAGGCCGCCGAGCACCTCTCTGATCGTTCCGCCCCATCACCTAATCTCAGGCTCTTCTTTCAGAGGGGGAAAAACATCTATTATTATCTTTTGCCGTGCCGCAGTTCCACAGCGGAGGTTGTTCTTGAAAAGAAGCTGGCTGGTGAGGGATGTGGGGAGATAAACGTCCTGCTGGCCGGCCGCTCCGAGGCCGACGGGCCGCCCGGTCCACGCCCTGCTGCCTGATCCGAGCAGCCTTTCCGTACAGCAAGAGTAAGCACAGCTGCACAAGCTGGCCCTGGTCCAAAAGGAGCATGGGTATGCCGGCATTCAGAGACTGCATCTGTGCTAAGGAAAGTTTTTCGCTAAGTCAGGCCAACAGATGACATGACAGTAGTAAGAGTTTTGAAAAGTGAAGTGTCTGCCATCTTTTGACTGTCCCATCAAGTAATATAAAAAAAATAAGTTGCAGTGTATTATATTTATATTTTAGCATATATTGATGACATATACTAGCACATTTGATATATTTCAATATATTTTCATATGGGGTGATGTTATATATTTGAGGTATAAATTAACCATATTGTACTCCTGACTTTCAGTTATTCAAAATAATAATAAGTTGTATTTAATGTTCTAACTTAACAAACTAAAAGTCACTTTACATCAGCTTCAGCATGAAAGACCTATTTTTAAATTTCTCATTTATTTAATTTATTCATTTTTCAGTGTCAGAAAAAAAAAAAAAATACATAGAAGCCTCAACAACTATTATAATATCTGATTGTTCAGCATATGTCCACTCATTGGCTTTATTACAGCTTCTTTTCAGGAGACTTTCTTTTAGTTTTTCAAAGAAATCTGCAGGGCAATTTTTCCACACCTCCAAAGTTCAGTCTTTGGTTGCATTTCCTGCATCTCATGATCCCAAATACATTCAGTGATGTTGAGTTCTGGACTGAAGGTCAGTCTATTGTTCTCGGAACACCAGCAGCTTCTTTGTTTGATTTACAAATGTTTTTCTTCTTTGTTTCCTTTTTTCAGTGAGGGCTTCTTGGCAGCTACACATCCTTTCAGACCCATAGCGCTGAGTTGCCTTCTTACAGTGTAACGATGGACAGAAACATCTGTAGATTTTTTTCATATTTTATGCAAGTGGATTATCTTATATCTAATCTCCTCAGAAACGTCTCCTGATAAATGAATAACTTGTACTTATTTGCTGTTTTGACTGTGAATTAAATGAATGAAAGGTGGTCTCTGACTTTTGCACAGTACTGTATGTAGTTTTGATAGTAAAGAGTCGAACATATACAAACCCTTTCAGTTTAAGAGGTTAATATTGTTCAGCTATACACTGATGGAAATGGTCTTACCAAAATGTCCAGTATGCACCGACCACAACCATCCACAAGATTCATTATGTGTTGGCTGTTTACATACTGAGGCTGCCTCAGAGGAATTCGTTGTCATAGCTGTGATTCATGATTACACCAACCCATGCATGATGTGTAAATATTTTGGGCTCTTGCTGCACTGTAGTGTGCTATTTCAATTGTATGGTTTTAGATTGTACTGGAACATTCTACCAAATTAGTTCAAACTGAGGTCCTATAGTAGCAAAACTATTTTAAAGTAGATATTTATTTAAGGATTGTGTTATGGTCTATTTAAATCCAAAGCATTAATTGAGATTTAATAAGCTTAATATTTACAAAATCATCATGTTCTATTGGGAGGTGTCTGCTCTCCCTAAATCTCTAAATTTCAACTTGTGAAAATAATACTTCTAATTTTTTGCATTTTGTTTTCAATGTTGTTTTTAAAATGATCTTTTTTGCTTTTTTAAAAGTGAAGTTGAAAGGCTTAGATTTATCATGACTTTATTTTTTAAACAAAAAGGTTCATTCAAAATGTGCTTTCCCACATTTTCATGTCATTAAAAAGTCCACAGTCTGTAGGTGGAGCCTTATTTTAGCCAAACCCCTGCATTTTAGAGCAGGTAGAGAAGTAAATGTGTCCAAAAGTCTGAACATCAGTGTGTAACATTAAGAATTGTCACTACTGAACCACACATTTTCTGCAGTTAAGTCAACGTTTTTCTGCTTTAATGAAAAATACTTTGATTTTATGTGTGTACAGCTGTTCAAAGCTTTGTTGGCTAGTCATGTACTGGCTAGCGTTTCAGTTATGTTCAAAATGAACAAAATGTTGTCACTACTGAAACAGTCATCACCAAAACATTTGGTAAAGTTTCAGTAGTGCTATGATTGTTTTGTTAGTGACAAAATGGAATGTTCAATCATTCATTTTAACAAAATAAACATAATTAAGTTATAAGGTCACTCAAAGTAAGAGGATTTAGTCTAAAGTCCAAGACAGCTAAACGTCTGAATATGTTATGAATGCTGCTTTTGATTTTAGAATGATCCAAGTACTGAGAATTGTGACTGCATTGCACTGGCCATGTAACAGCCTACTCAGAACCAGGGAAGGTGAAAAAGTCAGTGAAGGAGGAGGGAGAGAGCCAAAAAAAAAAAAAGACGGGATCTGAGGAGGCTTAAATTAGACTGATCCGATTCTCCGCAGAAGGATACAGATGCGCTTGATGTTATTGTTCATCCTGTGTGGGACTTTTTTCCCCAGACATTCAAAGAAAGCGAACAGGGAGGCAGTGCTCGCAACCCAAGGCTAATGAGGGGCCTGGGCCTCCCTGGACACATACTTCCAAGAAGCCAAACAGCAGGGCGCTTGAACAGAACCTGTCCCTCCTCGGAGGAGTGCATCCTCTGAAACAACAGAACTCATCCTTCTCCGACCCAAACCGCCGACTTCTAGGAACGCTCAGGTCCGCTTTTTAAACAGAAAAGACAGCCAAGTGCCGGAACAAATATCAAAACTACTAAAGTGGGCCCAAGTAAGAATTTCACACAGTCCAAGTTAAACAATGTCTGCCTGATGTGAGGAAATAACGATCATATTCACAAATTCTTCAAGCAAATGGAGACTTAAGCAAGACTGAAATAAACAAATGTGAATTAGCTGGTAATGCACTGATTCATCAAAAAATATGGCCCAGTGTGGTGTCACTGAAGGAGAAACCAACACAACGTTTACGCCCGTTTGACGATTCTCTTATTGTTGGCATGAGCTTACGGTGCTCTGCTGCCGTTTATGCGTAAAAGTGTGCGAACTCCATCCGCAGCTGTTGAGGAACTTTCCACAGTTTGATAGAATGTTGGAGTGGGGTGTTTGGACTGTATACATTACACCAAGGAGTGTCGGAGCGCTTTCTTTTCACAGGCAATCTGAGTCATAGCGCTACGCTGTATGTCTAACCTTTAGAGTGGAAGAGCGCCTTTGTTCTCGTGACACTGAACGAAGAAGTGAAGGACAGCATCAGTGGCTACTGCCTTGCCTTAACTGCACTACATTTCTTGGTAAATGATCAATCTTTTCCTGGAGGGGCCTGACAAGTCTCTTAGCCACGCCGTGTCCCATTACACGCGATTATATTTTCTTCTCAATGTGAGCGCAGAGACGGGAAAAGGGGGCAAACGTGGAACACAAATGTTGTAGTTGGACCCAACCCAAGCCTACTCTCCCCTCATTTGGCTTATTAAAGTCAAATGCGTGGGCCCTCTGCCCCTAGTTTTCACACTGACCTGTTCTTCTGAGAATGCAGCATGTCTACGGGCTCATCTACATCCTTAAAAATTAAGGTTCCTGAACAGTTCTTGGCTTAGATGTACAGTTTAAGGAGAATTTTTAATTGGTATGGAACCTCTACATTATGTGGAGCTTCTTTAAACAGATACATCTCCTTTTTGTAAAGAACCATCCATTGAAATCTAGAGGTGGTTTTGCTCCCTAGGGTCCTTTTTGGCACCTAATTTTTAAGACTTTAAAAGCCTCATGCATATACACTACATACAACAATCATGATTTCTCAATTCTAAGTGATTGTAGGCTACTTTTGCTTCTTTCGTTTTTTAATACCTTCTCCTCAGATGACCTCGAGTTGCTCGTACGGTGGGCCAAGTGTCCAACAGACTGCCAGAGGTGAACTTCAGGCCCTCTTCAACTTATCCCATTTATTTATTCTACTCTCAAACAATACGATTGGCCACATGCACTAATGGGGGATATCATTGAATTCTCCTCACAGCATGTGTATATATCTATGTGTATATGTGTTTGCTCAGCAGGGAGCAATGAGAACCTGGATTTTCTTGGCGTTTGGCAGCAGATGAGACAGCCCTAGCGGCAGTAAATTAACACTATTAAACTGAATCATACATTCCACCCTGACAAGCACATCTTCACCCATGAAACCACAGCGGAGGGATACGCCGCCGGCGAACTGGCAACGGCAGCCAAATATGTTCTTAAAGCCTAGTTCAGGCCCATGTTGTGCAATAGCCAATGGTGGAAGCCAAAGACGGCCATACGCTCGCCACATTGGCCACTCACCGCAGAGGAAGTGCACACATCGTCACTTCGCCTCCCTCCAGACCTCAAAAAAAGAAGGCTTTATCTTAAGCTTAGCTTCAGCACTCTATTAGCGCTTTGCCCCATCGAAAATTCAGAGACAGGCTTGTGTCCATCACTGCCAGACACTTTGGGTGGGCTCTCCCATGTCTCTCCCCCAGCCTCCAAACCTCCGCAGCCTATTGATATTAAAAAAACCACAGGTATTTGGCCGTCGTCAAGTGCATTATATCTTTTAGGCTTTTCCACTCACACCGTGGCAGCCACTCGACTCAACTGCGTGGCAGAACATCAAGCTTTTATTTTTGCAAATAATTTTGAGTATGACAGAGATTTGATCAATCGATCCTCAAGGCTGAAGCAATTAGCGCTCGCAATACTCATCACTGACGCATTTAGGCTGTGCCGCGAAGAGAGCAAGCAATCACAGTTCCATCAACCTACAATAGAGCTTCAGTAATTGCTCAAGGCTCCAAAACCACAGGCCAATTGCATGTTTCCTCTGTTCCCCACTGTAAGACCTCTTGCCTAGCTCATAAAGTGAGAATAATTGATATTTAGGCCTTGCCAGAGTTTATCCACTGTTGCACGAGAGATGCTCTCTGTGTGTGCGTTTGTGTGGGTGCATGTGTGTGGATCTCGTTTCTGTCACAATATTTCATGATAATGTTTGAAAACAATTATCATCCTACTTATTATTTCTATGGGAACAAATCCTTTGGCCACTACAATGATAAGTGGAGGAGATAATGCGATCCAATCCATATTCCACTTAGCTCCAGAAAAACTAGGCAATATATGCAAGTATCAGGATAAGTTTACTGTAAAAGTAGATTTTGATTCACAAACATTTAACACCTCACAATAAAACGTGTAACTTTAAATGCTAAGCATCTGTACATCCCACATCCCACTACTTTATTTTCTGTTAATTATTTAGACCTTTTAACTTGTATTGGAAGCGCTTGATACATATAACACATAATCAGTTATTATGATTCCAGTTTCCAAGAAGCCTATTATTTGCTTATCTGTTACTTTACAGAGTTCAACATGTACTAATGAGGCAAAATATTATTGTGTTGATTATCTCGTAAGAACAGCACATGTCAAGGTCTGGGATATATTAGATGGTACAGTCAGTTCTTGTAGTTAACATGTTGGATGCAGGAGAGACGGACAGGCGTGAAGATCTGAGCAACACTGGCAAAGGCCAAATTGTAATGGCTAAATTATTGGGTTGAAGAATTTCCAAAACAGCTTGGTTTGTGGGTTGCTCACAGTCAGCAGTGGTGAGAACCTACCGACAGTGTTTGGTGGAGGGACAAACCATGAACCAGTGACAGGGGGTTGGGCGGCCAAGGCTTATTGATGCGCAAGGGCAACAAAGGTTATTCTATCTGGTCAGAAGCAACAGAAGGGCTACTGTGGCATAAAGCATTGTAATTTTTAGTGAAGGTTATGGGACGAATGTGTCACATCGTACAGTGCATCCCTGCTCTGCATAGGGCTGTGGAACTGCAGATCATTCAGAGTGTCTATGCTAACCTCTGTCCGCCATCAAAAGTGCCTACAAAGGGGCATGTGAAAATCCAAACTGGACCTTAGAGCAGTGGAAGAAGGTTGTCTGATCTGATTAGTCCCATTTTCTTCTATATCACGTGGATGGCCATGATGGCACAGGATGCACTGTGGGACGAAAACAAACTGATGGAGGAAGCGTGATGCTCTGGGCAATGTTCTACTGGGAAATTCCAAGCATTCATGCGGACACCAATTTGACACGTGCCACCTACCGAAACATCATTGCGGTCCAGGTACGCCCCTTCATGGCAGTGACATTTCCCAATGGCAGTGGCCTCTTTCAGCAGGACATTGCACCCTGCCACATTGCACAAATTGTTTGGGAATGGCTTGAGAAACATGACGAGTTCAAGGTGTTGCCCTGGCCTCTAAATTCCCCAGGTCGAGCATCTGTAGGACGTGTTGGAACAATAAGTCAGACCCTGAACCAGAACCATGGCACTCAGGGGCAGAGCACAGTTCGGTGATTTCCCTGTTCTATCACAAATAAACCTGGTAATTTGCTGATGAGTTGAATCAGGTGTGCTTTAGCAGGTAAATCACCAATCTGTACAGGAATCCAGCCCTCCAGAACCACAGTTCCCCACCCCTGGCTTAAAGGATCTGCTGTTAATGTTTTGGTGCCAATACCACAGGGCACCTTTTGAGATCTGGTACAGTCCCTGCCTCAGCGAGTTGGAGCTGTTTTGGCAGCACATAGAGGACCAACAGCATATTAGGCAGGTAGTCATGATGTTCTGGCTCATTGGTGTGGATGTACAAAAGCTTCATTATTCAAATGTTGCCATAGTCTTGGCCGGAGATCAGAAAACACCTCAACATGCTTGGAGGAGAATGCTAACTGCCAATTCTGTCACATCAACTAACAGATGCCCCTATGGCCAGGAACAGGCTGAGGGAGGGGCATCTTACCCACCTAGAGAATTCAAGACCAGATATGCTTTCTTCAGCTGCCAGCAATGGATGGCTGTGGTATCAAACTCTCAATCTCCTGTTGATTAGATAGTTGTGCTTAGATAGATGCGCCACTCGGGAGCCATGTTTGCTGTTATTAATTATGCTCAATCAATTCCGCTCTTAATCGAGGTGGAGAAATACAAATTACACAGAACTCTAAATGTTTTACACATTGCAGATGACTACTGGCTGTAATATAATTATGGTACTGATACTCCAATAAGAAAAAAATCAAATGGAAAAATAACATTTGAGTGAAAAACTAATCAAATGATTAAAGTGACTACTGATTGTTACAATCGCTAATAATTCAACTCAGGCACAACATTTCTTACAAAATATAGGCCATTTCATATAAAACAAGCAAACAAACAAACACAAAAAATGAGTTTCCACCATTGTGGATGATAAAGTAAGCCTAATCTGATCTAATCTAATCTGATTAAAACATCAGAGACAATACTGAGGAGACTGTGCTCACAAACACCCCTTTTCTAAATATAAACCTTCGGTCATAAAGCTTTCATAAGGATTTCACATCACAAAGCTTTGTCACTCTCTCTGGGACTTCTTTTACCTCGTGGGCCAACATCCTGTTTTTCTCGATTGGCTTGCAATTGGATCCGAGCAGCCAAAAGAGCAAGATAAAGCCATTATTATCAAATATCACATGGGTTAGGATGTCAAGAGACAGAAGAGCACAATGACACACACACACACACATAGAGAATAACAGAAAGCCACAGAAACCCACTTCGAATCCCAAACCCCCACCCCCAACAATCCTCAACATATCATGTCTGTTAACAATGTCCAAGTGTCTAAATTGTGACAGATAAATGGATGAATGTTTAGGGTTATAAAACCAGCAGATAGCTGTCTTTCAGTGGACAGGCGATGCTGGGTCAGAGCCATGAATAAACGGCGTATTCGGAGAGGGCATCGGACGACAGTTTTCCATCTCATATAGCCGAGAATAATAGGAAGATCTAATGACAAATATATTATCCCGTTTCACACCAGCAGTGCCTTTCTCAACCTTCCTTCCCTCCTCTAATGTGTTGCATTGTGAAAAATGAAATGGTTGTAAGCTTGTTATTGTGCAAAAGATATATTCCACATAGTTGGACATTATTATTGCTGGACAAACACTTAACCCCCCAACCCTGGCCCCTTTTTGTCCCGTGACACCAAAAGGAAAGGCACCAGGTGACTATGAATCAAATAGTGACAAAATAATAAAATTCCACAGTGATAAGCAGGATTTCCATTCGGGCCAAATCTGCTGACAGGGCCCTAAGCGTCCCGGGGGCGGGGAGGGATCTATTTTGGCATTGAGCTCGGTGTCAGCCTCTTTAGGGGGAGAGAATTCAGATGATTCTTGAACCCGATGTCAGGCCCGCACTTATTCCAATTACAATTACAGCAATGCAAGAAACAACAACAGCAAGACATAAACAAGTCAAGGGATGTGGTCTTCGTCCAGCAACGCGTTTGCCTCTGCCTGATTGAAGCGAAGCAGTTTTCCCTACCACTACATCAAAATACGTTGCTTGCCAGAGTGTCAGTTTGCCTGAAGATATCATGAGTGTACAGGGAGGAAATGATTAAAGGTAGAAAAAAAAGAAAGAAAACAGCAGCATTAAGCTTTTCCAACCATCATGTTTAACTGAGTATTGTTTGCCGCTAATTGAGCTAGGCATGCCCATGACTGGAGGCACAACACCTTGATCTGATCTTGCAAAAGAGCCTGTTTGCTGTTGAGGCTGATACAGAAACAACACTGTAAACTCCTCTATATTTATGGAGAAACCTCCCCTATTCTACAATAAGAACTCTGGTATTAATCTATTAAACTGCAGGCAGGCTATTTAGATAGTAATCTCAATAGGTATTCAATAACTACTATAAATTAATAAGAAACTTTGAGAGCTGTATAGTTATGAAAGTGAAGAAATGAAGTGTGGGCCTACATATAGGCATTTGCAATTTTAAGGGTTAGAGGTTGCAATGTTGTTTTGCTATTCAGTTTGCTACCCAACATAGCCATAAAATGCAATTTCTGCCTGTTTTGGAGGAAGCCCCTAGGTTGAACTCATTGCATTCATTGCTCTTGCATTTTTTTCTTCAGACATTTTGATGGAAATGTGTATGATTTGCATATGCAAAGTGAACTGGATTTCATTTTCTCCCAATTTATACACTGTCAATTCCACCCACTAGTTAGGTCTCATCTAATCACAGATTGTGCTTTCTCAGAGACAAATAAAGCCAGCAATGAGATCTTTTCAGACTGCCACTAACATAACGTCATTCAACGCAAACTGCTAATTATGTCACGTAGTATAACAGACACCCTCATTGGCTGGTGATGGGGGAGAGGGAGGGCCATCCTACCCACCCAGAGAGGCCAATTATGCTTTATAAGACTCCCAGGCACGGATGGCTGTGGCTTCACCAGGGATAGAACTTGTAATCTCTCAATGATAGGGTCAAAGCTTAGACAGTTCCACCAATCATGTGAACCGGATTGTTGTCTTCACAGAGCAATCGAACATTTATAAAAGCATTTTTATTAAACATTATGTTGTTATTCTGGCAATTGTGCATTTCTTGGTAACAGGAAAGCTGCAGTTGTGCCATTTTGTCTTAGTCTGGTTGTCTTTTTGTAAAGGTATAAAATGTTTTCACAGCAGGAGGTTTTCACCCCTCCACGTTCACTCCTCATTGTTCACTCACAGCTCAACACAGCATTTTCAACTCAGAGAGCCAACAGTGTGCTAAATAATCTGGTGACTGAGCTGCTGGGACAATGTTTACTAAGGATTTTCATTATATTAAGTGTGTGGATGCTTTTTCTCATTCAGATTATATAATGTAAAAGTTTAGACTTCTGACATAATTTCTCTGCTTGTTTCAGTGAGGTACAAGCAATAATTACACTTTGCTTTTGTTATTGCTGGCGATAACTGCAAATTCTTATTGTTAAATGATTCAGTGTCGTCAGTGTTTGGTTTGGTTCTTTGAATTATAAAAGCAGTTAGATCTCAATACTGCCAGAGAACTGAAGTTACATGGAAAGTTCGTATTTGGGTGAGCTCATCAACATTAGAAGAGATGAGCCGGGTCACTGGCACATCTTCAAGTACAGGAGCAGTACTCAGAAAAGGTGCTTCTCCGAGATACCACGTCAGAGACGAGGATTAACTGAAAGACTCAGCATCATTGCTTCCCAGCTTTGCCCTTGTCTTCAGGTTTAAGTTGTCAAAGGCCTGACAAAGTCTTGTTCATTTACTCTCCCCTTTTCCAGACCTCCCTGTTCTGGCATGCTGCCAGCATGCCCCCAGTCACCTCTTCGCACAGCATGTGTGTGCACTAGGTACATCAGGCAAGAGAGAGAGAGCGAAAACTGCTGCAATCTCTTTTCCTCTCCAGGGGGAACTATTTAAGGGTTCTTCTGCACTCTTAACAAATAAAGGTGCCAAAAAACGTTCTTCAGAGCAATCTGTTGTAGAAGAACCACTTTTGGATCCTAACCCGAAAAAAAATTTATGATTCTTTAAAGAACAGTTTTGTAAATGAGATGTATAAATGTGAAAAATCGAGAAGTTTAAAGAATCTCAAGCTTCACTCATGGTTCAGATATGAAAATACTTAGGGTTTTTCTGTCCATCATTCCACCTTGAGGAGACAAAACAGCACTATGGGACTGAAAGGGTGTGTAGCTGTCAACTTGGATTTTTTGGATTGTGAAAATGCAATGAACTTCTAAGAAAGAACTTTAAATCATTTTATAATAAGTCTCTGACTTATTACTATTATCTGACTTTTATGATCATTTGCATAGTGCTATAGAAGAACCATTTTCAGGTCCTTTTTAGGTTCCTTTGGTTCTTTACGTTCCTTAAATAATTTTCTGTAAATGAGATACCACATAATGTAAAGGTTCTAGGAAAAACCTTTTAATTGGTATAGATCATTTACATTATGCAGATTTAATTGTGAATATAAAAGGGATCCAAAAGGGGTGCTTCTGTAGCATTGCTCAAATATGGCTTTGTGGTATATTTTTCTTAAAAGTGTAATGTAACTGTGACACATCTGTACAACCCCTATTAGAAAATGTATGCAAGCCATAGTAACAACAGGTTCTCTAAACGCTAACAAGACCAAAGTGGGAGGTATGGTGAGTTATCATCTTTCCAATACAAATAAAGTAATCCACAGGAAAAACTACCATTTGCACATTGGATCTGACTTATGAACACAAAATATTACTAAACTTACTAAACTTTATGGCATCAAGTTGATAAGTAAGAATACTCATCAACCAAATCTACAGCAATTTTGTTATAAAACATTGCAAAATGACAAAATCAACTATGGATTTGAATGACTTCATGAAAGTAGGTTCTGTACCTTTTTATTTTTCCTCACACATTGGAAGCTACTGCATTGCTTTCAGGCAGGTGCACACACAGATCCAGGTGGGGCTTCAGCTCTTGCCCTTTTGACCTATACAAGTGTGTTCTAGTTCGTTGTGTATTATAATTGTATTTTATATGGACTGCGTCATTCCTCAGTTTCTGCATGGTGAGGCCCGAGTTGACCCTTCATCACCTTTGAGCGCCCCCTTTGGTGTAGTACTGTGGAGATCACCTCAAACTCTGATGTATCATGGACGTTTGAATCACCATAGCCCTGGAAATCCATACTGATAAAGCACTGATGAGCTCTTTAAGAAACCGTCCCATTCCATAATGTGGCTATTTCGAACAACAACCAAACAAACCACACTAATAACTTACTAAACAAAGTTTTGGTTATTGTAACAGGCATTGGCAACTATTTGACATAATAGTGGGTAATGTTACAGTCTTGTACAAAGAAAATTGGGGTTTAAATCCCCGATTAGGTAGTAAAGGTAGTTGCCAGCTGCCACCTAAATACCACATTTGGTTTCCCCTCATACATAATTACTGTCTCTCTTGCTAAGAGTGCTTGCAATACACTGTAAATTAATTTTCATGTTCATGTAGCCCTGTTTTTCCCTTGAGCCTGTACCCCCCAAAATGCCTGTACAAGGGCCTGTTTGCTATATTAAGGTACAATGTAATATTTAAACCTGCAGCTCTCTGGCATTAACTTACCCCGGCACCCATCCATTGCACACCATAATTTTTCCAATATTATCATAACTGCTGTGTTCAAATCCATACTCTAAATCATGTATGTTTCTGTGTTCCACTTTGAGTGACCTCACCATAATGTCTTGGCTTTGTGGTCGCTCCTCAAACTGCAAAGAAGTTCTAAATTATTCAGACAGTGGAATTCTTATAAAACAAATATCTAAAAAAAAAGAAGATTGGAGATTATAAACAGGTCAGGCAGTTTGAGGAGTAGGCTCTCACATCACTGCTACAGTGTTAGCTGATGGAAAGGGTTGTGTGGGGGAATGACTGTCAGTATCAAACCGCAGAACACCCCATCCCATCCCCTAGCCCTATACACACATGTGGTCTCAATTAGAAAAAAAAATCTTGTTTTTACCCACCACTGGATAGAAAGGAAGGCTCTCAGGGCTGTTGTTTGTTGGCCAGACCTGCCGGAGAAATGGGCAGCTGTTCAATTTTACATAAATCGTGCCACTGTTTACTCACATTTAAACAAAGAAGACTTCAAAGGCCAAAGAATGAACAGTGGGTTTTATTTTAATGATTGTAGTTTTATCAAATCATAGTTTATTCACATGGGCTACCTTGAAAAGAGTGTTTTGCATGTGTTTAGAGTGTTCTGCACATTAGTACTATTTACTTTTATGCATCTAAATGACTTTTTTGTGGTTGCAACAAAAGGAATAAAATTCCTCGTTCATCACCTTCAGATGGTAAGCAGCTGAAATGTGTCGAGTAGGCGTGCACTATTCATATCCATGTGCTTTTTGGGAGATTGAAGTATTGATGGCGAGTAAAATCTAAAAGTATTTTTACAACAGCAATGAAGTTCTTAAACATTGCAAAACGCTACGTTGCAAAATGACAAAATAAATCAATTGCAACATAAAATCAAATACATAAACTAAAACATGTTTTACTTAAATGAAAGTAGAAGCTCTAAAGTTAAAGCGTTTAAACAAGAAAAAGTTGTTGATGTCATTATTTTAATGAATCAGAACAGAAATGGTGAAATGTCTCCCAATGGTTGTATAACAAACCCTGAATTGAATCAAACAAAGATATATGATTCACTATGATCAATTTGATAATAGAAAATTACAAAGATAAAGGACCCAGTACAGAGCCCTGGAGAACACCATTAACAAAAGGCAGTTAATTGGTGATCCAACAGAATGCAAGCATTATATATGACAGAATGTCTATCCATATTGTAGCACATAACAATAAAGAAAAGTTACTGACACTGATTTTGCAAACATCCTAATACATGCTAATATACAATATATATCCTAATAAAGTGATTAGTATAGCCCACACTGACACTTAAGACCACAGAAGGTCTTCTTTTGTGCCCCACACAGCACATGCATTCCTCTCTTAGTCCGTTTCTGCTTACTTCCCAATGCTGTCTGTTGGGGAATTAAGCAGGAGCTGTCGCCCCTGGCTTTCATTGGGAACCAGACTGTGTTCTCAGAAGGCCTGCACAAGTGTGTGGGAGAGACAGAAGACAAACAAGCAGCACTGGGACCCAGGGGGATCACGGGGCAATAAGGTGGGGGCTTTGGATCAAAGTGTACCTGCCCCTCGGGCCTTTTGGTGGAACACAAGCTGCTGCCAGCCCTGGAAAGGCTAAAGACGAAAGCCCTGGGCTCAAACGGTCATCCAACATCATTTTCGAGGGCTTTTTTGTTTGGTTTAATAACCCAAAACTAAAAGAGGAAAAACATCCCTCGTGTGAACATGAAATTGAGACACTGTCAGAGGTTATTTAGACAGTCTGCTCCCTCACTTGGCATTGCTGGCCATTAGGTAGTATGAGAAACGCATTCTGAGCATCACTTTTTAGCTGAAAGCATAAAGCACAGGAGTGCGATGGAGCTGCAACCTATCCTGGATGAGAATGAGACTTGGCACAGAATTTCTCATTCAGTTCACATTTCAATAGGCTGTAATTTGCCAAGGGTGATCTAAGAGGTTCTGTAACATTTAATTAAAGCATGCAGATAGTTACTGATCCTTAAACATAAAGATGCCAAAGAGGATTCTTCTAGAGTGACAACATTGAAGAAACACTTTTGGTTCCCAGAAGAACCATTAAATGGATCGTTCTTTAGAAAACCATTTTTGAAAATGAGATTCAAGTGTGAAGAACCTCACTGTCCACTCACTGTCCACTCTATTAGACATTCCTACCTTGTACAGCCAGAGTACAAGTCAGAAACAGTAGGTCATCTGTTGCTGCACAGTTTGTGTTGGTCATCCCCTAGTCCTTCATCAGTAGTCACAGGATGCTGCCCAAAGTATACATTTTTGGTTAGTGGACTATTCTGAGCAGTGACACTGAGGTGTTCAAAAACTCCAGCAGCACTGCTCTGTCTGATCCACTCGTATCATTGCAGCACACACTAATACACCACCACCACATCAGTGTCACTGCAGTGCTGAGACTGATCCACCACCCAAATAATACTTGCTCTGTGGTGGTCCTGTGGGGCTCCTGACCTTTGAAGAGTAGAGTAAAAGGGGGCTAAAAACGTATGCAGTGAAACAGATGGCCTACAGTCTTTGTACTTACCCTATAGGTGCACTTTGTAGAGCTACAAAGTGCACCTATATGGTAAGTGGAGCTGACAAATTGGACAGTGAGTATAGATACAAGGAGATCTACTTATAGAAGTAGCTGGTCAGAGTACTTATTATATACAAGTAGCATTTAGAGCCTGTGCTGGACACCCTAAAACAAATAAATACGACTGCTTTCAAAAGCTACTGCTTCATCATTTCCAATAATTGCTGACCTTTTCAATAGCCTTTTCATACTCAATAAAAAAGTGAGAAGCATTCCCGCCCACTGAGTCACTGCGGTTCACATGTGCTGCTAATGCAGTAATCACCTGTAAACACTGAAGGGAAACCCTTTACAGAGTCATTAAACTGAACCCCCTCTTTTTCTCCACGGAGGCCTCAACAGGGGTTCAAGTGTTTGGGAAACTCTTTTCGCATTTGTTGATGCTACAATGCACTGTAGATTTAGTGTATTATTAACAGGGTCATATTTCCATGTCTGTGGAAACAACCTGGTGTTCTCTGTCATGGGTGAAAGAGAGGAGAGGAAGCGTGGCTCATGGAAATGTGCTCGCCCTCACAATCCTCTGTTGTTCATGAAGCCCACCATTCACACACACAGTGGGGTTAGTCATAGTCTTTAAGTATGACCTGCGAAACACTTTGGAATCGAGCCCATTCCTACTTTTACTGCATGAAGAGACTGCGAATAAGGAATATAAACAAGCGGATTTTTCTTACTTTGGTCTTGTGTGCTTGTAGGTAATGGATGCTCTGGTTCAAACACAGCTCCAGTCATGTTTGTCACAGTAATATATTATAATCTAGCTTTTATGTGCTGGTAGTACTCACAAAACTGCTATATGTGTTTTTCTATATTAGAAAATCATACAGTGCAATGTTCAAATGGCTATCACAAAAGTGGAGGGAAATAACACTAGTGCATAACACATAGACCAGGATTAAGCTAAATAATAGTGCAACATGTATCAAATGTGAAACTATACTACATGGCATGTCGAATCATGAATGCAACAATGATTGTGACTTGAAAAAAAATTATATACCATTTGATACTTTTTGTGAAATACTTATGAAATGCTTTAATATTTTTTAGGAAATACTTGATAAGAAATATTTTTTATATTTACATACTTAAACACTAAACATTTTTTCCACATTCTATAGAGTTACCATGGCTAACATACAGTACACTCTTAAAGGGAAAGTCCACCAATTTTTCAAAATGTCTCCATAACTGAAAGACTTTGTTTACATCTTTAGAGTGGTATACTGGGAAATCCTCCATTCTATAGAAACTTACCAAGTCAGAGTTGTTAATAAAGGTGGTGATAGGAACCAGGTGTTTGAGGTTTTTAATTCTTCTAAAAGCTACAGAAAATTATTATATTATATGGTTACAAATATGTTGCCTGATGCCTGAGACATTAATTAACAATAGTTTAAAGCTAAGATTGTGGCCTTAAAAGTATTTTTAATAACTATTCTTGGACAAGAGACAGTGGGGAGCCCTCAAGGCCTTCTAGGCCTTAAGAGAAAGTTATTTATGTGAAATAAAAAAATCATCATATATGTTGTTTTTAAACTCTGTAACTATTTTGGGGTTAAATTCTTGAACACCCAATAGGAAATTGTCCAATAAGGATTTTTTTTTCTTACCGTAGATACACCCAACTGAGCTCTCCCAAAGGTTAGGACTTCAGGAGCTGAGCTGAGGTCCTAACGTGTCAGATTAACTACTAACTCTCCTAATATTTAGGAATAACAGTGGAATCAACAAATTACATTTTGATTTACAATGGGTGGGACTGATTTAGTGAGGAAAAAAGGTCACCTAGGCCCTCTGGAAGTCCTAAATACGTCACTGACAGTGAAGCATTGGCAACATTGGTAGCCTGACTAATGTATTCCAGGCAGAGTTAAAACAGTTGCTGCAGCTCTTATGCCAAGAGTCAAATATGCTAATGTCTGTTACAAGCCTCACATAAAACATGGAACTTCTTTTACATACATTACATGTCTGTATCATTTCATTTGTTCCTCAAATGTCCATGTTTAATCTAGAACAGGCAAAAAAGTGACTTGCCATCAACTCAGCACTAGTAGACTACTGAAATCCCATAATGATGCAAGCAGAAATTAGCATTATTGGTGAAGTGCTTGTTTTCCTTGTTTTTTATGAAGTTTTGATGTTTGTGACCTGAACTGAAGGCCCAGCTCTAATGGTCATAGATAACCACTGTGGAGAGGTACATGCTGGGAATTGTAAGGCAAAATAGTATCCAAATAAAACAAATTATTTTATTTATTATTTTTTCAGCTTCTATTTATTGTTATCAACATTACATGTAAAAAACTTGTATATGTTCACTGGTTGCTTGAGTAAATAAAATTACTATATTTGTGTTGTAGACATTGTGACCACTGGTTCCCATCACCACCACTGTAAAGAAATCAGAGTCAGTGTAATGTCTCTACAATGAAACATTTCACATGAAAACAAGGTTCAATGTTCTTTCTTTGTTCTCAAAACTAGGTTCTTTTGAGTAAGGTCATATAGTTTAAAGAACTGTCAAATTAAGTTAAGGGCCCTACCAATGAAAGTTTTTCTTTTTTCCTAAAACCACAAGGAGCCATTCTGAAACTTCTCAGGAAAGTAGAAAGCTCAGTCAGATGGTGAACCGATGGTGTGCATGTTGTCTATAGCTGAGGCAATAACTGTGTAAGACACAGATCCTGTGTCTTATTTTACGTAAGAGGGTGGCTTGGTTACGGACTGACACAAAGTCTAGCCCTCTCAGACAAGGCAGCTAAGAAGATGAAGCGCTAACAGTTGAGCCATTCCTTCCAAAACATCCTCTTATTTTAAACACTCAAATGTTCCTCCGAAACAGCTGCTGCGCACAAAATGTAGGTGCGCCTATGGTTCTTGCAAACAGCCACTCTATGGGTGAAAACCCATGACGCAGGCAATAAGACTTTCCTTAACGCACAACAGTGTCCCCTCCCTACCGTCCCTGGGCTTTCCATCTGGTTTTCTGCCTCCGTGTAGGACTTGTTTAATTAAAGTCTGAACACAGGTGTGCACTCAAGGAAAATGTTCCTGACTGTGTAAGCTTGTAGGCTGGCACTAGGTAATTTCAGTTGCAACATGAGCTCCTCTTCATAGCCAGCGTTACTGACGAATTCCAAAGTAAATGGAAGAAATTCTGTAAATGTGCTGGAATACAATCCATTTCTCTGTAACAGAATATATCATTTGCAATGCATTAGTAGTTGTTTTTGGGCCCAGCGTGAAGGTTACGACAATTTTCAAATACAACTGAATTCATGGAAACCTTGAGAGTTATGCCATGGAACCTTGAAAATGATAATTAATCCAATTTTCTATTCTGGGTAAACAGTTTACCATCTGATTTTGAGCACTGGCTTTAAGCACACACACACACACACACACACACACACACACATATATATATATATATATATATATATATATATATGTTTGAAATAAACTGTTGAACTGTTCCCATGGAGACTCCACAAACACGTTTCATTTCATTAGCATTGCACAGTGACACAGAGACTTTCCTAGAGAGCGCATAATCAGTGCTAATTTAGTGTGAAATGATTTCCAGGCCATTGGAATGGAGAAACTAATTACCGTCAGAGGCACAAACAGCCGCTTCAGTCCTTCGCCTCGCTGGAAACTTGTTCCCAGTGACACACTCTCTTTCATGACCTTGTAATTTTGCTGCCCCGGTTGTGTTTTCTGACCCCTCTTTGCCCACCTACATGGCCGAATCAGCGGAGCCGCCTGCTGTTGTTTGTGGTCTTTATTCACCACCTGGCAGAGGGGAAAAGGAAATTGGGGGCTCAGGTCAGGAATGACAGCCTAGCTCCTCATTCATTCCAACTGGGCCTTCCTCAATTAGCCAAGAGCCAGGCCAGCGATGAGGAAATGCTTTGGAACCCAATCTGTCCTCACAGCTAGAATAGGAAAACAAGAAAAAGACCTAAGTGTGTTACTAGCCTTGCTTCTCACAATCTCCAGCCAGGGGACTTTCAGCAGAACCTCAGAGAACAGCAGGATTACAGTGAGTTTAAAGGTGGCCTACACTGTGACTTTTTTAAACAACTACGGACAGGCATACTTCAGCTAAAAACTTGATCCCTTTTTAGAGGTAAATACAAGCAAGTTCTCACTCTGTAATAAGAGACCTTTGAACTTGAGTTTCAGATTTGTGTTGATACTACGGCTACTTAATAACAGATGTAACATTTTTAAGCCAAACTGAAATCAAAGCAGACCCTTTGTATCTTGTTAGTTCAAGTCTCTGGTCATATTAACTACAATTCATCATATCATATCATACATATCTAAAAAGGGATTTTTTTCTCATAATCTTCTATCAAAACGCAGTGACTGTTGCCCGCCTCTAAAACGCCTCCTGATTTTTGTTTATATCACTGAGCACCAAATAATAGAATAATAAAACAAACAAACAAACAAAAAAAAACATTGGCTATTGCACACTAGTGGAACAGTGTCAGACTGACTTTGCAAGGTAGGATATTTTACGTAGTGTTAACATAAACTCAGATGTCAAATTGACGGAAATCGAGGGGTAGGGGGGCCTCCCGTAAGAGTAAAGGGACCTCTCTTAAGAGACAAAAGTGAATTCCCATGAAATCCCTTGAACCCTTGAACAAAATGTGAATTTTCTGACAAAATGAATGCTCTCATGTGAGGTGACTGTTTTTTATCTTTTTGTTATGTTCAACATAAGATTAGTCCTTCTGATTAAACATATACCTCATGTAGTCTGAAGTTGTAACATAATTGAACAATCTAGAGCACTGAGCCACATCACTCTGTTTTAAAACTGGAGATGATTAAAACTTAAGCGCATCTCAAACTGCAGAGAAACTTTAGGAATGTTTGACTTTAAGTCAGCAACAGCCATGAAAACACAGACAGAATAAATGCTGCTAGCAGCCATGACATTATAACAAATGTGTTTTGTTTGCAAATATTCATCTTAGGCTGGCTGAACATGTAATATCTGTCACTTCATACGATCATAAGTCGCGTTATTGTGAAACAACCAATGTTTGAACAGAATTTTACTTGTTTGTCCATCAAACTGAATCGTAATTTTGTTTTATTCTATTTATTTTTATTTCTTAAGTGGATAACTACTTTTTTTAACAATTCAAACAATATATTTCAATTAATTAACTAATAAAAGGTAGGCTATTAGACCTGATATGTCTTTTTGTCAGCTCCTAAGTGTAAAAGTAATTAATTATTTATGCAGATAAGTACGCCCAAAACCTTGACCACAGTTTGAACCCTGAATAAATTATAAGAGCATGTGCATTAGTTTGTGCATCTCTCAATGAACAGAAAGTTAGGCAGGTATACTTTTTGGGAAATGTCCAGCCCCCAAGCTGAAACTAAGTTCGTGCCTACAGGTCACTGGTGTGTGCGGTTTGTGAGAGTTTAAAAAAAAACAGATGGTCCGAACTCAATCAAATTGGTAGGGCATTGCCCAGTACTTTCAAACATGGTGGATCAAATGCCTGCTCACCCCTGTAGTTCCAGCAGCCATAATGATACTGCATTGCATTCATATTTACATCTACATTTGCGCAATTTAGCAGACTCTCTTATCCAGGGAAAAGACACGGCCAGAAACGAAAGCCGGTGTTGATACGTAGAAAGAAAGATACAGAATTAAGACCGGGGGTGTCATGCAAGCCAAAATTTTGGGCTTACAGCCAGTGGACATAGGGCGGGTCTTTCCCCAGAAAAAAAAGAGAATGTTTGTTATTTTAAAACTTCACTAAATCAGTTTTTGTACCTCAGTTGTCTCCCACTTTGTATTAGGGTAAATATTGTATATTTATTTAGTGATTTCACATCAATTATTTGTGGTGTTGTGGTTGAAAATGACATGCACTTATTCACCTGCCAACATGGTGATAGCTGTATTTTCAAACACAATGCATAGGAAGCAGTGTGAGTACAGGTACACATAGCAGTCTCTGCTCCATTGCCAAAAAGTAATAACCCAAGGTCTGTCTGCAAGACTCAAAAGGGAAAAGACTACATAGCTCTCCTTTACCAATATGAAATACAATACTATGCTATCACAAGTCATGACTAGTTAGCGAGGCAGAAGGCTAAACAACTGGACTTGCAGATGGCTACTAACTTTAGCTGGTACTAGCTATGCCAAATATCTTGCAAATCAAGCATGTATAACCATTTAGCACTGATGTGCACAGAGTGCTGAAAGAAACCAGCACTGTAGGGAAAGTGTACCGTATGATAAGAATATGTTTGACATTGTAAAAATAATAGTAATAAAATAAAATGAAATCAAAATATTTAAAAAATACAGATTTTAAAAATCTGGTGGGGCACATGCTTGAATGGGCATGACACCATTGATTAAGGCATGCCATAAATGCAGTACAATACGTACCATTAAGTGCTAGATTAGTGCTTGCTTAAGTGCTTCACAAAGAGATGGGCCTTCAGGTCATATTTAAAAACTGCTGTGTACTCTGCTGTTCAGACAGCCAATGGAAGTTCGTTCCACCACCTGGGTGACAGGAAAGAGAAGAGTCTTGATGTTTGTCTTCCATATGTCTTGAAGGGTGGTTGGTCAAGCTGAGCTGTACTTGAAGCGCGATGGGCTCGAGTTGCAGATCAAGTTTTAACCGTTGCTAAAAGGCAGGGAGGGGCTGGTTCATTTTTGACTTTGTAGGCAAGCATCAGGTTTTTAAATCTGACGCGGGCAGCTTCAGAAAGCCAGTAATGTGAAGGCAGCAGTGGAGTGACATGAGTAAACTTAGGGGGATTGAAGCTGCTGCGTTCTGGATCAGTTGCAAGGACCTGATGGCCAACAAGGAAGACCAGCCAAGAGCAAGTAGCAATAGTCAAGCCTTGAAGTGACAAGAGAATGAACAAGGACCTCACTGGTCAGTCCTCTGAATGTTGTAGAGGAGGAATCTGCATGACCAAGTCAGGTTTACAATATGGCATGAGAACAACAGCTGACCATCTAGAATCAACCAGGGCTTCTTGCATCTTCAGATGGAAAGACCAAGAAGTTCTCGAATGAGATGGCAAGAGCTTCAGGTGGTGGGCTGCACGAAGAGATATCAGCCAGACATGACATTAGGTGTTATCAACATAGCAGTGGTTGGAGAAGCCATGCGAGGATATTACATCATCAAGAGAGTGAGTGTAGAGTAAAAAGAAGAGGTCCCAGCACTGAGCCTAGTGGGACACTGGTGGAGAGTCTGCATGGAGCAGATGTGGACCCTCTCCGTATTTCCCTTGGAAATACATTACGGTACAGAAGGAAAACATGTTGAATCTTTCTGATTCACTATTTTTTCCAATTTCAACTTTCAAATGTCTTCATGGTTTTATGCAAAATCCTCCCCTCATGCATGGGAGATCTGATTCATTATGTCACCCAGGGTTCATTTTTACTAAAATTTGGTTTCTGTTAATTCAGTTTACACCTACACGGAGGAACTGGTGGGTCATTTAATTCCCCACACTAATCCTATTACAATAAATTGAATGGCAAAACCTTTCTTAAATTCTGGAATTCCTGTATTTCAAAACCATTGTTGTGAAATGTTCATATTTTAGCACTACAGGAGTATGAAAATGCTCATTGAATTTCCTTAAAGTAGGGTAATGTTTTGCTAATAATGACAAAACCTTTCTCAGTGTCAAAAAATATAGTTAAGAAAGAAAGTCAGAAAGAATTTAGCTTAGCTAACGGTGCTACCCTAGTGGTATAGTGGTCATTAAACTAATTAAGCTAATTTAATTGACTTTTTCCAATGTACTGCAAACTCTTAAGTGTAAGAAACCACATAAAATGTTTAATTCACATTCAAAAAACATGCTGTATTGACTCTTGATGGGATAAAAAGGTTTTCTGTAGGCCAGAGATGGAGGTAAGTTGTGGTTTCATGAGTTGCCATAAGTTTACACTTTTCAAATTCTACTTAAAGAACTCATGCAAACTTTAAAAGCTTTGAAAGTTACAATTACTCCATATTTCAGTTCTTGGATTGGTCTGGGTTTAATAGGAAACTAAAAGCACTTCACAAAACACTTTATAATAAAATGTGGAAGAAGTAAAGCAAATTACAAGTTGGTTTGATCTTCTCCGTGCTCTTTGTGTTCTTCTGCTGCTGTACACTTTTATCTTCCCAACTGAGGCCTGCTTTTGTGCCAAATCAAACACCAAACACCATCCTCCTCCCATAGCTGTGAAGCACCTGTGCTGGCATCTATGCTCAAATAGCTGACATGAGGTCTTGGATTGCATCAGTGCCCATCGCACAATAAGTGAAGGCCATAAAGCTACCATGCAATGGCCGGGGAGAGGGGTCCGCTTAACTGTACTGAATCAAGTTACACCGCCTGGGGCCTGTTCTGTGCCTGCAAAATTTAGAACACTTCTCACCTTTTCTTCTCTATAAAACACTCTCGGCACAAAGGTACTCATTTCCTTGTATCACCGTACCCCACACCCCTTCACACACCCACTCCAAGACCACTGAAGAATAGATCCTTATTATAACTGTCGGGTTCAAGCAACAATGAACTGTTCTGCTTTGGGAAATATGACACATTTTTAAGTGCACAAAGAATCAAAAGTTTTTTATTGATTTCAAACATGCTTGTACACAAAATTGCACACTAGAGACTCGTTCTTTGAATGACCCATATACATAAATAGCCTGATGCCATAAAACAGGCATTCATGAACATTAAGAGAGAAAGAGAGAAAAAGCAAGAGAGATGAAGGGGGGAAGGAGAGAGATATTCAGGGGCACAAAGTCATCCCTGTTTGAGTACAACAAATTCACAAATAGCACGAAAAACACTGATATTATCGTCCTGCATGAACCCTGGTGTAATTCTGACTTCATTACTCACTGTCTAGTAATGAAAAGTGATTCATCATCACATTTATTAAACACTGGAATATTAAAAGATGTAGAGGTTCTGCCAGAATCATGATTCTGTATAAATCACAACATCTGAACATGGTAAACCGTACAACATCAGGAATTCATACGGATGAGCCCAAAACAGAGTAATAAAATATGCAAAAACTAGAAAAAAGTAAGTAAGTGATCAAATCAAAAACAGAGACCCAGATAATGCAGACTTACACCTTCAAAACTGACAGACATACAGAATTTAAAAAAAAGCACACACAGAACTGACACTGACTGAGGAGTCCATAAAAAAAAACTAATAGATTTTGGAAACACTGAAATTGTCGTAATAAATCTAAATCTGATGATTCAGAGCAGGGCCATTTAGATCAGACATTTTAAATCCATCACTCGATAATAAATAACCCACCAACACAACACTGTAATAAAAGCATATTATTAGAATGTACTGGAAGTGGCTGAAGAGAGATGGGAGAGAGAGAGAGAGAGAGAGCAGAGAGAGAGAGAGAGAGAGAGAGATGGATAGAAAGAGAAAGGAAAAGGGGGTAGAGAGATGGACAGAGAGAGAGAGATGGATAGAAAGAGAAAGAAAAATTGGTAGAATGAGAGAGAGAGGGATGGAAAAGAAAAAGGAAAATGGGTAGAAGAATGGACAGAAAGAGAGATAGAGAGAGAGAGAGACAGAGATGGAGAAAGAGAGAGAGAGAGAAAGAAATGACAAAGAGAGAGAGATGGACAGAGAAAGAGAGAGAGAGATGAACAGAAAGACAAAGGAAAATGGGTAGAATGAGAGAGAGCGGGATGGACAGAAAGAAAGAAAAATGGGTAGAGTGAGAGAGAGATGGATAAAAAGAGAAAGAAAAATGGGTAGAGGGAGAGATTGACAGATAGGGAGAGATGGACAGGAAGAGAACGGAAAATGGGTAGAGTGAGAGATAGAGATGGAGAAAGAGAGAGAGAGAAAGAAATGAAATGGAGATGGACAGAGAAAGAGAGAGAGAGAGAGAGATGAACAGAAAGAGAAAGGAAAATGGGTAGAGAGAGTTGGACAGAGAAAGGAAAATGGGTAGAGAGAGAGATGGACAGAGAAAGGAAAATGGGTAGAGAGAGCGATGGACAGAGAGGGAGAGAAAGACAGTAAGACAGAGAGAACCAGAGATACAAAAAGAGAGTGAGCTTTATCTGCTCTAGATTCCCAGGCCCTGGCTGTCACTCTAACAAAGACAAACGTAATGATTTTTTAAAAGAAACCCAGTCAAACTAAGCAGCAGACTAACTATCACCACATCAGGAATCTTTAACATGGCAGTAAAAGTGCTGAAAGAAAAAGTATGTAAAGCTCTATTTGCTATCAGAGTGAATTCTCACAGTATTGAAATATCCGTACAAATCTCTAATACTTCTTAATGGAAGTAAACTCATAATCAATTACGCCAGTTGGGGCGTGTGTCCAGTAGAGGCCCCTACATGCTGAATTCTGCTGATAAATTATATGTGCAAAGAAACACACCAAACAATGCCCATAGGGTGGAATCAGGCGGTTTCCCATTGGCATTACAATTTCAAAAAAGACCACTAAAATTCTGGATGCATCTGACAATAATTTCCCCTGATACACGTCCTCTTAAAGCACTCCACACCCAGAAGCTGAACCATGAGAAGAGTCCTCTGTGCCAGCTGGTCTTAGAGCTCACACGTCAGCAACCATCGAACAGCCTGAGAGCTCAGACCACACCTGCTAAACAAGCTCCCTTTCAACAAATTATCAATCAAGCATGAAATTCTTATCTGGAACATTGGGATAACATAACAAAACAAAAAAATGAATTAATCTGCTATTAAACCTTAAGAGAGAATTAGACATTGGCCCCGTATCTCCTCTCTGTCAGAGACACTCAGCAGAGGAACATCCTGACCAGATATAGACCGAGTGACCACAGCCTGGCCATAGAGAGAAACCTGGAAACACAGAGTCAGGGGAGGTGAAGATGGAGATGCACTTTCTCCTTTACTGTCAAAAATATAAACATATCAGAGACAAATACTTTAATAAATTCAGTAATGAAATCCCTGAGTTCAGAGAACTCCCTAAATCAGAAATATGAAAGTATAATCAGGAGAGGGCCAAGACGCTGCTAACGATATGTAGAGGAGTGCAACAGCCTGAGAGAGAGTGGGTCTGCACAGCGAGGGTGGCACCATCAGTAAAATGTTTATAGTTAAATACATATAATATTTAAAATGTTTAGTAAATAACACTATTAATGTATGCTGAACTGAATGGGTGACATGTCTTTGTGAATTCTGTGTGTATGAGCTGAGTGTGTGTACATCAATAGACTGATGTATGTTACATGCTAACAACATCTTGCCAATAAAGCTTTCTTTCGCTGAAATTGAGTTGAATTGAAAGAGAGAGAGAGAGAGAGAGAGAGAGAGAGAGAGAGAGAGAGAGAGAGAGAGAGACAGAGAGAGAGAGAGAGACAGAGAGAGAGAGAAAGAAAGAAAGAGGAGAGAAGGACAGAAAGATAAAGAAGATGGGTAGAGAGAGACGGACAGACAGAGAGGGGAAAGACAGATGACAGAGAAAAAGAGATGGGGAGAGAGAAAGATTTAAAAAGAGAGATGGACAGAGAGAGAAGGACAGAGAGAAAGAGGCAGAGAAAGAGAGCGAGCAAGAGAGATGGGCAAAAGACGACAGAGAGAGACAGAGAGAGAGATAGAGATTGGGAGAGAGAGAGAGAGACAGAAGAGAAGGACAGAAAGAGAAAGGAAGATGGACAGAGAGAGAGAGGAGAGAGATGGACAGAGAGAGAGACAGATGACAGAGAGAAAAAGATTAAGACAGAGAGAAAGGTGTAAAAAGAGAGATGGGCAAAGAGAGCAAGACAGAGAGATGGAGAGAGAAAAAGAGACAGAGAGCGAGCAAGAGAGATGGACATAAGAAGACAGACAGAATCAGAGAGAAAGAGAGAGAGAGAGAGAATCACAGAAAAAGAAAGGAAGATGGTAGAGAGAAATTGACAGAGAGAGAGAGAGAGAGAGAGAGAGAGATAAAAGAGGGGAGACACATGACAGAGAGAAAGAGATGGATAGAGAAAGATGTAAAAAGACATGGACAGAGAGAGAAAGAGATAGAGAGAGAGAGAGAGTGAGCAAGACAGATGGACAAAAGAAGACAGAGAAACAGAGAGAGAGATAGAGAGAGAGATTCAGACTCCAGCCTTTGACCCCATGAAGTGACTCACTTGAATGTACAAAGTCTAAATCTTATTTGAATTTTCTCTGTTTCAGTGGTCAGTGAGATGATGTGGCTCAGGTGGCCACATACAACTTAACATGAACACCCAACACAATCAAAATGGTCTGTCATGATAATTCATGGTAATGCTAGAAAACATCTGGCTGATGTCGCTGTGTGTAACAGTTACGATCAATTCCACACTGTATTACAGATGGTGGACAAATTAAAGGAAAAAACAGCAACGTGTCTTAGAAAGGTGACAGACCACAAAAGCCACCAGAACAGCTTCAGTGCTCCTTGGTATGGATTCTACACATCTATTGAACTGTACTGGAAAGGTGGAACACTGTCCTTCCAAAACATATTCCCCAATTGATTTCTGGATGATGGTGGTGGAGAGTGTTGTCCAACCTGTGGCTGCAGGTTTTCATTCCAATCATGGTCAGTTGTTGGAGACTAAGTGATTAAACGAGTAGATTCAGATGTGCTCCAGCTCTTTTGGAGACAGAACCTGCAGCCACACCGGCCTTTTTTTGGATAAGATTGGACACCCCTGGTCTAACACATCGGCCTCTCATTGGTGACTGCAAAGGCCACAGTATATGATTGTGTAGCCTGCCTACTGCCCAGTGACTGCTGGGATGGGCTCCAGTATCCCCCATGACCCAGAAGGAAAAGAGGGGTCACTGCAAATGTGTGTGTCATTTGCAGTGACCCCTCCGCCAGCAAAATGACCCTCACGGTAACGGACCCCCCTCACTGTAGAGGTCAAACATTCAAGTCTGTGCTGCTCTGTGGCTGATGATTTCTCTCTGATGTGTCTTTGTTATAAATGTTTATGCACTGCACCGCTCTACTGATATCCTCCTAGTTTTAGATGGATTGTTCTCGCTGTCAGTCTGATCATGTCATGCATTGACATTCTTAATCAGCTGAGGAACAGTTTTTCTGTTTTTCTATACATATCACACCAGTGGTCACCAACCCTCCTCCTGGAGCAGGTTTGGTCGATTGGGGTTGACTCTACACTCTGCAGGAAGGTAGATCTTCAGGACCAGGGTTGGTGACCACTAAAGCATGAGTATCATGGTGAATGGATGTGCGCTTTCAATCACAAGCCTATCTACTGATGTCTTTCCCATTGATCTAAATGCAGGTGCACGCTGGTCGCTGTTTATATTGAAACACTATCCAGTTGAGCAGTCTTAGGCCCAATCCCATTTCACCCCTCGCCCCTACCACTTAGCCCTTAGCCCTCTGTTTTGCACATCTATGTCTAGGGGTAGGGTGTCCCAATTTTTGTTGAAATGGGGGAGAAGGGGAAATTGTCCATGCTTAGGTTTTTCAGAGGCACACTCCAAACACAGTGTTATGAGAAAAAAAAAGAAAAACTGGCAAGATGGCCGCGCAAGTGACCAAAGAAACCCACAAATGTGAGTATTTTCTCCATTAAAAAAATATGATGACCATTGTGTTTTCATAGTTTGATGTTGTTTCAATGTATTATGGTCCTTTTCTTCATAACAAGCATAAAAAAACCGATAATAGTATGCTAACGTCTTGGTAACTAGCTAGCTAAATTTCCTGTTCCATCTTAAATAGTCCAGTACTGACACCTGAAGTGCCAGAACGTAGCTGCTGCTTCATTTAAGGTGGAACAGGAAAATTGGAAAATTTGGAAAAGAAGCTGGCGAATAGCTGACTTCAGCTTCATATCACCAAAGAATTAGGGGTAGGTGATAATAAATAATTGCGGTACCCCCCCCCAGAAGGTATATGATGCCCTAAATTAACTAAAGACCAGCAGTGAGGTTGCTGAACTTTACCCTCCTCTGCTATCACTGCAGACTGGCAGGGTTGCCTACAGAGCACCACTAGTAGCCTGTTAATGAACTAATGTTCTTTTTATTTGAGGGTCCCATTTCATAGGGGAAGATTTCAACCGCCACCCCTTGAAACTCAGTTCCAAGGGGCAAGGAGACACTCAAAACCAAGGATGGGATTAGGCCTTGGTAACTGAAGCTCCTACTATCCATGATCCAATAATCAACCCGCTTTCAAAGTCTCTTAGATGTTTTGCTCCTGCCTAACCAAAATCGAGGTTGACTGGGCCTGCTTAGGATTTTTATACATAGCATTGCAGGATGTTAACTGCTTGATTGTATTATGCACCTGTCTAGAAGCATCTGCACTTGTTACATGTCTCATTTATTCAGATTTTCCCTTTAACATGTCACCTCTACATCAGAAACAATATCCAATTTATGCCTGTTGAAATATCTGTCTAGACTTGGTGATTGGATGTCAATCATATGATTGTTTGGTGGACATGTTTTGACAGGTCAGCTCAGTTACAGTGCTGTTATTTCCCTTTCTTCCTGAAAGTAGATTTTTTTATATATCTTGGATAATGTAAGACAATCAGTTACACGGAACCAGGCAAAGGAACAAAGAGAAAGGCGTAGCCTCTGCTTCTGACCAGAGACAGCAAATCCTCTCAGAAAAATAGACTTACATAACCCACCGTGCACCTGCAGCGAGAAAAGAAAAGAAAACTGTTTCAATGGGCGGATTTGAAAGATGTCCCAAACCAACTATCATAATAAGAAGTGCAGCGTAGTTATGATGTAGCACATCTTTGATCTGCAATTACTCAGCACTGAACTTTGCCACTGGTTCCACCAGTATGATGCAAACTGTAATTACCGTGAAATTAACGATTGTAACCTATTATACTGAGGCTGTATCATTCTGATATCTTTGAGGCAGAGCCAGTATAAACAGAACTCAGGGAAAACACCCTCTAAATGCTTTAAACCAGTTTCACTAGTGCCCTGTTTCGGAGGTTGAGTGACTGAGTGCTTGGAGCTTCTCTATGGAACTTCAGGAAGAGTAATAATCTTTGCTTTGATTTTGCTTCCCCCTTGTGGTCACCTAGTGTAAGTGCAAAAACACTAGAAATAAATAGATAAGAATTTCAAAGTTCTGTGTTAATTAACTACTAGAACTAACATGTAGAATTGTTTGAAGTAAACCCTCTTAAATGTACAGAGCCCTGCTGGTCACATCTCGTAAAAATAAAAATAATGCATGGTCATGACTTAGTAAAGCATGGGAACAAGATAATTAACTTGTGGCCACAACTTAGTAAGGCATGGGAATGAAATCCTAATGCACTGCCAAAACTTAGTACGGCATGGGAATGAGATCCTAATGCTTGGCCATAACTTAGTAAGGCATGATCTCCTTCCCACGCCTTACTAAGTCATTGCCACAACTTAATTATCTTATTCCCATGCCTTACTAAGTTGTTGCCTTGCATTAGGATCTTGGCACATGTTAATAAGGTGTGGCCACACATTATTTTTATTTATATGGGATGTCACCAGCAGGACTCCATACAAATGGGAATTCCACCAGTTCTTCAAAATTCCTTCATAATTCAATGACTGTAATTTTAACAGAGTCATTCAGAGTGATTTGATGTGAAGTGGTTAATTGTAGAGAAACACAGAAACCTCTTTACAGTGGTGGTGATAGGAACCAGGGGTCACAATGTCTATAACACAAATATAACCAGTTTATTTACTGTCCAAAATGACCAGTGAACCTACACATGTCTTCTGAGTTTTCATATGTAATGTTGATGATGGTAAAATAGTCCTAAATCTGAAAAAAAGTTTTCTTTGGGGACTATTTTGTCTCACAACATCCTATGTGTGCAGAGCTTTTAAAAATACATTTTAGGCCAAAACATAAAAATGACATTTTAGGTTACAATTGTGTCTCGGCCATCAGGCAATGCATTCACAACAATTTTTTTGTGTAATAACTTTCGGTGTGGGAGCTTTTAGAGGCATTATATGCTTCAGACGTCTGGTTCCTATCAGCACCACTGTGAACAATAATTTTTCAGTATGTTTCTCTAGAACTACACATTCTTTTTTTTTACATCAAATCACTCTGACTGACCATATTTACATCTTAACCATTGATTTATGCAGACGTTTTGAAAAGTCAGTGGGTTTCCCCTTTAATAATAACCCTTTTACTCTCATTCAACCAACATATTTTCTCTGCTGGAAGAAAACCTTGTGTCTCAAACATGGACACTTTTCAGGACAAGGCGGAAATTTCCTTAACTTCTAATATTAGTTGAAAAAAAGAGCTTTTGTAATTTGGGATCATTTCAGTTAATTCTTTGATCAAAAATGTTCAATTAAACCGACTTTTTTTAACAATGGAGATTGCTGAAAAGCAGCTTTGCAGTGTCAGAGCCTAGTATTAGGCACTGAGTGGTAGAACGCAGGGAGAATGTTAGTGTTGAGGTGAAGACAGAGTTAGTGAACTGTTGGAGGAGTTAGAGAAGAGTTGAGAATGTATGTTTCAAGTTTCAAGTTTATTTGTCATTTGTACAACATGTCAGGACATTTATGCATTGAAATGCTTGTGGTGAGGCTCAGCTAATCACTCTACAGAAAGTAAATCAGTAAAAAAAATAAAAATACAAGAAACTGAACTAAACTGAACTGAAACTGAAATATATTAAATATACACAAAATATACACAAGATATACACAAAATAGAGACAATATACATTTTAAAGTGACTTAAGTGACTTAGTATTATTATTATTTAAAGTGACTTAGTGTTAAAGTGTTATTGTCCATAGCAGAGATATGATATAATAATAATGCTGACAAAGTGACTGAGTGAAAAGGTAGTAGGGGAAGGACCCACAGCTTCACAGCTTGTTCAGAAGCCTGACAGCCTGTGGGTAGAAACTGTTCATTAACCGGGTTGTTCTAGCCTGTATGCTGCGAAATCTCCCGCCTGATGGCAGGACGGTGAACAGGTTGTGTGCTGGGTGACCGCTATCTGACCGGATCTTTTTGAATCTCCTGAGGCAGCGGGACTGGTAGATGTCCTGTTAGGCTGGTAGTTTGTTGCCTATGATGGCTTCTGCCATCCTAACCCCTCCTTTAAGTGGTGATTCATCCTTAATATTCATTTAGGATGTGGAGATTCTGAAATCAATTCACAGAATGTAAAAGGCAGCTGGGATTTTCAAATGGTGTAAAAATGTAAATGAAAAAGAAAAATGATTGTCGAATTACAATGTTATTACCTTGGGGTCCCATTTTCACTGTTCATTTGTTCTATTTTATATCTTCAGCCGTCAATTTTCCTCTTACTTCAAAATAAGCTGATTGGCTGAGGCATGTTTGGTCTTAGTTTTACATACTGGAAAAAAATAAAACATAAAATATAAATGGGCTATAACTTTTGGGGCACAGGGCAGATTTTATGTCTTATGTGAAATTCTGAAAAAAGTCATAAAAACACTGAGAAAATCAACAAAACATTATTTGACCAAGGGTGTCCAAAATTTTCATACAAATGTATTACCTCCATTATTAAAATACTCTACTCTGTTACCCCTCACAACGCTCTAATACTCTTGTCCCTTCAAATAAAACCACCAAATATTTTATATCCTTGCAGACGATTAACACGAACCCTGCTTCTGCTATACATTAGTCTCATTCTATACTGCTCACTGTAGAAAAAAGTGAAGAGCAGCACAAATCAAATTCTAAACCATTACACATAAAGTGTAATATATTCAAACTGTGCAAACATCTTATACTGAATGACAGCAAGGCATGCCTCATTAACTCACTATAGTGCAAATGAATGATGTGCTGGGGAACTGAAGTGCTTCTGTCAGCTGGATGAGGGTTAATGGTGACAGTGCCATATTACGGGCAGAATAACTGTAAAAAAAAATTGTGAGCTTCTTTATGGGCAGTAATGGGACTATCTATGATGCACCGTTTCATTGGCAGACACAGTTTTAGCACTACTTAATATACAGTTTCAGTCTGTTAACATCTGCTCCCTGTGAAAGTAAAGCCTGACTCTAGTCTGTCATGTCTGCACTACTTAAAATCTGATTCCTGTCCTTAGGCAGTGAGTGACTTTAAAGTTGAATTGAACTGAACATACTGTGGATCATAATAGCACCGACACAACTAAACTGTCCATAAACATGCTGACTCTATAAATGGAATGAGCTAATTTACACAAGTGCCCATGTTAAGCTGGCTGTGCAGTGAAAATGAACAGATCAAAAACACCAAAAAGCAAAAAAATGTATATTAAAGGTGTAGTTCATTGATTTCCAGTAGAGGGCAGGATTGCATCCATAACTGTGGAGTAAACACATCAGTTGCACCACTGTGTTTTGAAAATAGAATTAAGCAATGTACTTTTGGTTCAAAATTTGATGAAAATTTTATCTGCTACCTGCACCTGTATTGTATGCTCTCATTTTATAATGCCATGTGAAAATAGTGTTATAGTACAAACAGTTTCAGACTTTCTACAAAACTCTTGTAGAAAATACATTTTGCCTATTTTTCTCATTGAAAATAAATATTTTATTAGTTGATTTTAACATGTTGAAAAGAATAATAAAACATAAAATATGGCCTGTGCAAAGGTTTGTGCACATTTTAGATTTTCTGCTTTATTTTTTATGTTAAACAGTGCACAAATAGAAATTGTGTACTAAAATATAGTGTACAATTGTGGTAAAGTATAGGCTTTCAATGGTTTACATTTGTGTCTCATTTTGCCTGTTTGTATTCCTTGTAATTTGATCTGGTAACTTCCATTTCACACATAAATAAAGATAGAGGAGAAAAAAGTATCGTGTTTAAGTAAAACTTTGGGTACTGTGTCAACATCTTGCTCGATTAAATGTGGAAGTATGCAGCCACAATTATTTTTCAGTAAGATTACAATACAAAGGAAATCATAAATTTAAAAAAGATACAAATCAAAGGACTTCTGAGACTTGTAATGAGTTCTTCAAAAGTGTAGATGAAAATTTAACTAGTAAAAAGTATGTTGGAATCTTGGAAATATATACGTATATAAATACATATTTGGAAATATATACTCCATTTCAGCAAAGGTATACAAGTACTTAAAGGGAATTTTTGTTGATTTTTCAAATTTTCTGCATGTAATCCAGAGTGTTTTGATGTGCCCAGTTCCAGAGAAACTTACCAGCTCAGAGTGTTTCACAGTGGTGGTGACAGGAACCAGACGTCTGAAGAGTTTAATGCCTCTAAAAGTTCCCTTACAGAAATGTATTACATAAAATAGTTACAAATATTCTGCCTGAAGTCTGACACACTGGTTTGAGATAGTTTTGACAAAATCTTTTAGGCAAAAATATAGACTTTTTAACCACTTCATGGCGGAGAGATACATGCAGGGTGCTGTATGGCAAAATAGTAACCCCAATTTTGTTTTCTCCCTGAATGACCACTATTTCCCATTATCAGCAAAACTCACAAGACATATGTAGGTTTACACTATTGCAAGGTTTTTGATAGTAAATAAAATGGCAATAATTGTGTTGCAGACATGTAGTTCCTACCACCACTGTTGTAAAGAAATCAGAGTCATTCAAGTTTCAATGCAGCATGTTATATTAAACCACTCTGGATGACTTGGTTTACGTCTCAACGACTCAACTATGCGCAAAATTTGTAAAATCGGTGGAATTCCCCTTTTACACCCCCTGCAGAAAGCTCAATATACAAAAGAGGAAGGTTGTAATTTGCCTCTCTGTGTCATTCAAGCAAAGAAAAAAAGGGGAAAAAAAAGAAATGAATCAAACTTAACTGGCAAAACCACAACTGTGTTCAAACCCACCCGTTTTCGACAAACCTCGAGCTGCAGACTGTATGTGAGATGACGTAGCAGCCAATCGGGGCGCAGGACGCAAGATCCCGCCAGCCAATCCTGGAGCAGAAGGAGTGGCTTGTCGGAATACGGGTAGGGAAAAAAGCCCCTTCGTACTGACGTGCTGCTGTGTGTCTTGCCCGTTGGGGACTATCAGCCAGTCGCCACGGATTTTAGCCCCCTTTTCCCCCATCAGCGATGAAATAATGAACAAGGCGGACTGTACTGCAGGGGACGAGCTGAGGTGTGTCATTTATACACGGTAAAATAACCTTTTCCTCGACAGTCTCCAGCTCTGGGCATCCTAATGGCTTTCAGCTTTCAGGCTGGTGCTGTTTTTTGCTTCTATCTGTCTGTCATTCTGTGCTATACACAATATAGGAGATCACGGATGTTGTCTGTAATGCAGTGTAATTGACGAGGCTGAAGTTGGCTTCCTATTCGCCAGCTTCTTGTTCGAATTTTCCCGTTCCACCTTAAATGGTTCAGCAGTTACATTCTGGCGCCTCGGGCGCCAGAATGTAACTGCTGCACCATTTAAGGTGGAACGGGAAAATTCGTACAAGACGCTGGCGATTAAGAAGCTGACTCCAGCTTCGTGTGAAATTAAATCTTTGATTTCGATGCCTTAAAGAAAAAGAAAGCTGAGCTGGAGTAAAAGAGTGGTGTAGTGAGCATTAGGCTAGCTGCTCGATCTCAATGTGTTTGGTCTGTTTTTATCCAGCTGCTGTGCTGCCACTACATTGCGTTCCCATTGGCTTCTCTAGACCCATTTTGGCTTTCTTTAGTGATGTAGCCTATAGATTGTAGACTCTGCACTGACCAGCCTGTGACAGAACAGTTTTTGTTTTCACAATTACATTTATGCGCCATATACACTAGCGTGCATTAGGCGTTTAGTCATTGTAGCTATTCATCTGTGCATCAAACTCATATGTAGCCATACAGCTGAGGGTCCCAGAATAACACCAGCGAGCAAAGTGGTCCAGTCTGCTGTGTACATCCTGCATTTTGTTCACATTTGTTCATAGTGTGGTGGCACAACGGTAGAGCCGCTTTAACTGGGCATAGATTTCAGATGCTTTCATTACCCTGAATGTTGTGATCCGGTGATCGGCTGGTGTCTGTTATGCCTTTAAAACCCATTCAGTGAGAGTGCTCAGGCATTCCTTTGTGTCTGCATGCCCAAAGTATCTCTCTCTCTCTCTCTCTCTCTCTCTCTCTCTCTCTCTCTCTCTCTCAGCAAGGGGGTTCTTCTGTTCTTCTGGTCACTGCAAAGGGTGATGCTTTTCCCATTTCCCAACACAGATGTGAAGTAGAGGAAGTAGGCCAGTTTGAAAGCAGTTCAGTTCAGTTCAGTGCCTTAATGACAAATAATGCTACATTTATATTGCACAGTTTGAGAATATTAAAAGAACTTGTTTATATTTTTAACTAAACATTAACATAATGTATAACGGTTAAGCGTTAACACTAAATAAACCATTTATATATACATGCACACACACACACACACACACACACACACATATATATATACATATATATATATATATATATATATATATATATATATATATATATATACATATATATATATATATAAAGAATGGTGATGATTTTCTTTCTGTTCACTCTTTTTTGTTTGTGAGGCTGGTCACAGTGTTCTATTAATCCATATTAGTGCCTGAACGGATTGAAAATTTGTTGCTGATATTATTATCGATACCGATTTTAAGGGGCTAAAAATGATAGTTTTGGCTGATGTAATATTATGTTTATATTTTATATTTAATATTATCATTTTTGTATAGTATTTTTTGAACTAATTGTCTTCATAATAATATAGTTTGTGTTATAGCATGTTATTCTCAGTCTACATCGCTGTGATATATTTAAACAAATCCAGCACATACTGGATTTTCCAGTTGCTCAACCAACCAAGGTTTTGCCCTTCAGGAGATCATGAGTTCAAATTCTGTTTATACTGCAGCAAAAAAGCTGCTTATTATTGGTGCATTATGGCCAATATCATCGCAGATACCAATAAAACCACGGGTCACCAAAAGCAGCCGATATATTAGTCGGGCCCTAAACCACATGGATAGATGTTATTACTTACCATTGTGTAAGTGTTGACTTTAGGTCTGTTTTTAAACATTATTGTAGTGAGTCTAAATGAGATTTCATTAACTGCAATCTATTTATTGGATGTTGATATTGATTTCTGGTTTGGCTGTTACCTGACATATGTATAGGCATACACAGGCATAGA
Source organism: Colossoma macropomum (assembly GCF_904425465.1). Classification (NCBI taxonomy): domain Eukaryota; kingdom Metazoa; phylum Chordata; class Actinopteri; order Characiformes; family Serrasalmidae; genus Colossoma; species Colossoma macropomum. The sequence goes on from NW_023494797.1 coordinate 12,638,050, forward strand.
CTCTTCCTTCATAAAGATGCTTTTGCTTTGTTTAGGTGTGACATAACTGCCTGGACATCACTACCCACTCATCTGGCTTGTGATGAAATGCTATGCTCTGTTTTAGGCAAAGCATTATCTCTTTGTTAGCTATTTGCATAAATCTGCTCAATGACAACACAGTAATCTGTTATCGAGAGTCACATGTTTACATCCATGCCTTAGAGCCATTGTCTCGGCTTATTGGAAACATGTGCAGCTCGGTTTGTTTGTACTTAAAGCAGACATTGTAGTCTCAATGCTGCTGAGCATGCAGTGTCATAATATTTTACCCTTGCCTCATAATTATAGGCTTTGAAACATATATCCATACTATTGATATTAGCCATGTCTTGTTTGAAATTGTATACTTGTAAGGCTGACAGATCTGAATGCAAAGTCTAGGTTTCTGTTCTATATCAGCACTACATCATACCTCTCTCAGATATGTTTTAAACTAGAGATGCACTGATTTGGAATTTCTGAGCCAATAACAATAACCATTGGTAAAGCCTGACCATTAGTGCTTCGTCTTCGGTTTTGGCGATAAATGTCAAAAACAAGGGAAAAGCACCTCTGTGATGGTGCTAATTTCTGCTGGCACCCCTGTGGGATTCTAGTAGTATGTTAGCTAACAGTGTATGTTAATCTAACAGTGATTCACATGAACATTTTTTGGCTTTTGGTTTTAGATTAAATGTGGTCACTTAAAGCTTGTAAAAGACATCATATGCGTTTTATTTGATGCTTGTAACAGATACCTGTTCTTCAATGGTCAAGACCACCACAGAGCAGGTATTATTTGGGTGGTGGATCATCCTCAGCACTGCAGTGATACTGATGTGGTTCTGGTGTGTTAATGTGTTAGTCTACCAACCAAAAAAATACACCCAAAAGCATCCTGTGACCACTGATGAAGAACTGGAGGATGGCTAATGCAAATTGTGCTGCAACAGAAGAGCTACTGTCTCTGACTTTACATCTAGAAGATGGACCAACAAGGTAGGAGTGTCTTAGAGTCTTGGACACTGAGTGGACTGCTGTGTCTGATCTACTTGTACCAGTGCAACACATTAACACACCACCACATCATTGTCACTGCAGTGCTAAGAATGATCCATCACCCAAATCATACCTGGTCTGTGGTGGTCCTGGGGGGTCCTGACCATTGTAGAACAGCATAAAAGGAGGCTAACAAAGTATGCGAAGAAACAGATGGACTGCAATCTGTAATTGTAAGACTTTATATGGTAAATGGAGCTGATAAAATGGACATTGAATGCAGAAGCAAGGAGGTGATTTTAATGCTATGGCTAGTCAGTGTATTTTACATAGCCAAAGTAGGCCTGTCACAGTTATAATATAATTGCCTAAACACAGTTATTAGGACTGACAGCAGTTATTGTCTACAGTTTGAATATACCAAGTATCAACAGCTAGGAATTGAAATCATCCAATCCAGTCTAATCAGCCAATCTGGTCACTTAAGCTTTGTACTTTAACAGTTGCATACAGTGAACAAATAAAGACAATTGCATTGTTATTTACATGGCAGTTAATCATCAGCTAAAATTTCATCATGCATGACAACTAATGCAAATATTGAGGCTACGTATTTAACAGATGCTCTTACTGAGAGCAACTTACAGTTACCAACTTGACAGTTACATTAGGAGTGCTGCCCATTGTTATAGCAGTGAAATTCCTGTCTGCATGGAGAATCGAACATCTAATTTTTTGTGTTTGGGGTTGTGGTTTTATTCAATATGCTCAATTTCAGTGAGTTTAAAAAGAACAAAAATGCCCAGTAGTGACTGGACAAGTGCTAACACAAACTTATCAGTTTTTATTTCCCACCAGGTTAGTAATTATTGGCTATTATTCTAAAATCAGGTCAAAAATCATAATTAAATGTTTCTATTTATGCTACGCTTACTTGTTTTGAACACCTGTTGTGGCAGCAGTCCTGTCTTTCTTTTTGCTTCTTTTCACTGTGCACAGGCAAACGCTCAGTCTCCATTACTGCTATTGTTTTGTGCTCTCTGCAGGCTTGAATATGTGCCTATTAACCACCCACTCTGCATGTAGTCATTTAGGCCCCTGCAGTGTTGGTCAGCTTTGCTTTATGTAACATGGAACACGTCATCTGAAGTCGCTTCTATTTGGACCACTTAATATAGTACAAAATGTTTCAAAGGTACCACAGTTTTTCTTTACTCTTTCAACTTAGGAGCTTCTGTGACATGTTGAATTTTGTGTTTTCTGTTCCTGCACTGTATTCACTATTAGCATTCCCACTCACTGACTGGTTACACTGTCCTCAGAGAAGCAGTAAATGATTTTAGAGAAGCACAAACACTGCTGATGCCCTCAGCCACGCTTATGGGAGGGAGGATGACTGAGAGAGGGGTCAGTATAGAGGTGTGAAATACTGTAAGCTGGTGGAAGCTCCAGAATGGGCTTCAGCATTCCTGCCGCTGCTGTGCTTGTCTAAGGCCTTTAGCCGAGATCTCAGTCAATGTTGCTTCAGATTGTTATCAGTATTTCCTTTCGAAGTAATTTAGGGTTACTGACACCTTTATTTCCTGGTAAAAAGTGTTCAACACTGCCTTTGGAGAGGTTTTGTAAATCTGACCAGGGAACAAAGTACTGCATCAGGCCTGTAAATGAGGCCTGTGTCAGTAAAGAGCAGTGGACGCTCCTCACATTTCACTATTCATATCTGCAGAAGTGACCCAGCCAAGTATATAACAAGCAGTTATCCTGCCAAGTTCCTGGAGGTCCTGAAATATGGCAGCTTTACTGCCACATTTTTGCGAATGAATGTTCTTGTAATTAGATATGGCTGCACAATATATTGTTTATTAGTTATGATTATGGTACTGGCCTTGCCAATACGCAATATAGCCTTCTAACCAATCACAGTGTTATTTAATGTGTGCTGTGAGTATCTTGACCAATCACAGTTACAGATAATCATGTCTATAGGGGTCTGGTAGAATAAAAGGGCCCTTGTCCTGCAATGTTGTCTTATTTTTTCCCTCACTTTTTTTTATTTACCAAAATAGTAATCATTTTTTTCTACATGCTCATTTTCCAACCTCTTTTGATTTACTATAGTTCAACAGCCTCTTATTGGTACTCTATCTTGCTACAGATGTTTTTAAATACCCCTCTTTTGACTGGCTGACCTGTACTGCGCCTCTTTCAAAAAACAGTCCAAGCTGAAACTCTCCTTATAAGTTGAGCCCTTTTTCTCAGTATCCAAAATGCAATTTCTACTGGTTTTGGAGGTCCCTCAGTTGGAGCCATGCATTTTTGTTCTTTAATAACATTGATGGAATATATTTAGATGGAAGTGTGTGATTCACAAGACTGGAAATAAACGTTTAAATCATCTTTGTAGGTGAGCAAGCAAGTCAACATAAAAGTGCTTTTATTATGCTATTTTCTTATTGTGGAAATTGTACACATTTTTTTGAAAGCTGGAGTTATCTGTTTTATCTTGTCGCAGCAGGGTGTTCTCATCCCTCCTCCTTCGCCCCTCATTGCTCACTAGCAGCTCAACACAGAGTCACATTTCACACACAGAGCCAACAGTGTCCTAGTTCATCTGATAACAGAGTTAAAAGAAAAACATTTCATTTGATTATATTACTTAAAAAATATCAGAGTCAGTTTCCCCTCCGCTGGCAGATTGGCCACTAGGGGGCCTGTAGACGGAAACTATCATGAAGAGGGTAAACTGTTGTAGGCTGAATTGTTGATTATATGTAAATGTGTTGGTTTTTGTGACATCACAAAACAGATTGTTGTCCATGTGTAGCAAGACAATCGTAATGTTAGTGTTTTGCAACCCTGCAATTACGGTGTGCGACTGATACTGAGACCAAATTTTTGGATACCTCCTCAAACACAGAAAAGTCTCATTGAAATTACTTGTGTATCCGCTCTGCTTTAAACCAACACGTTGTACATCAGCTATTTCTTATATAAAAACTAATGCACATATTAGTTTTGCCTCTGACCAGAATGTGCTTGCAGTCTGCAGTTTTAGATGTTGTGCAACACGCAACTGACCTCAGAGCCTGGCTCTCAACAATACTGTATTACAAGACAAATGTAGACAATCTCCAGGGTTTTGAGGCTGCCAAACCCTAATTTGTGTGAAATAATTACTTGAGGTTTGTGTTGCTAGTCCTCACTTATGAATGTGCCTTTTAACCCTCCAAACTGCAGAGGCCTGAAATATGGGCCTTGGTTCATAGTACCAACGGCTTTATAGTAGTGCACTTAACCAACTTATTTACAGTAGTTACTGAATAATACGATGTCTTAAGATTAAAATCTGAATACTAAGCCTGCAGTCTAAGAGGTTAAAGCTATGTTTGAAATGTAAAACTCTTTTGGTTTGGAATTGGTTTGGAATTAGATTTATGTGAACTGTCTGGGTTATACTTAGTCAGCCATACATTTGGGCATATGGTTCACCTTAGACTCAGGATCTGCATAATAAGGTTAGGATTTTTAGGTTCATTGTGGAGAAACTTCTTTACAGTGGCGGTGATAAGAACCGGGGATTGTAATGTCTACAATACAAATACATCCATTTTATTTACAATCCAAAAGTTACAAAAGTTACACGTCTTCTGAGTTTTATGTGTGATGTTGATAAAATAGTAGTAAAATAGTAAAATAGTGGTTTATCCTAAAAAATAAATTTTCTTTGGGTACTCTTTTACCTGTCCACCCTGAGTGTATGTTAAAAACACATTTTAGCGCAGCTATTATAAACAGTGTCTCATGTATTAGGCAGTGTATTCATACCTATTTCAGTTAATAATTTTCTGTGAGGGAGATTTTAGTTGTCTTCAGTTGTCTGGTTCCTGTCAGCACCATTGTGAACAATTCTGACTCAGTAAGTTTCTCTAGAATGGCACATTTTACACCAAACCATTCTGAATGACTGTATTTCCATCTTAATCATTTAATTATGCAAAACTTTTGAAAACATGAATGGTTGGCCCCCGCTAGTGTAGTGATACAAGTGTGAGAGTGTTTGTGTTTGAGAGATAGAGGGCTCTCAGCTGGGACAAAGCTCCCTCGGTTAGCTGAAGTGCTGTGCATCTGTGTGCTGGTACGAGGCGGAGACGACTCATCCAGATGGCAGCGCGAGTGATGCCAGTCATGCTGCCCCTTTCACTGGCCAAGTGTTTCCATCTCTTTCTGCTGCCTGTACTCAGATGACCCATTTAAGGACATGGCAAAGGGAAATCAGAGTTAATTTACACCAGGGCTGTCATGATTGTTTGATTAAAGGGCTCATATCCTACAGAATTCTCTTTTTTTTCCCCCAACGTCCACTTTTTGGGGTGTTTATGGACCAAAAACAGTAATAATTCATTTTTACATGAGCATTTTCCAACTTCTTTTTATCTTCTTAATTAAGATGCACAATATATTGGTGGCTGATATATTATTTGGTGCTAAATGGAAAAATATATTTAACTATATAATTATTATTACCAGTCCAATACTGAAATGATGACTGATAACTAGAACCGCTAAATTTATTTTTTACTTTTAGGCTGCGTACGCACTGAAGCATGTTTAGTAACAACTTTGCAAAAGTTTATATGTTTACATATAAAAAGTGTATGCATATCAGAAAATAAATACAAAATTGTCCAATAAAATTTACAGACAATATCATATATCCGTTTGTTGCTCAGGACACACTGAGCTCAAAACAAAACCAAAAACAGAAAAAAAGCTGACAGTAAATGATAACAGTTATATAGATAAAAGCAGACCCAATACTATTACAGTATATAGTCTACAGTACACTGTTTTCTCAGCAACACTGGTCATCAAAGGCATCAAAGCAGTGAATTCCTTTGTTTTGTAGTTATATTTTGCGCTTTGGTTCTGTTCATTGTGATTTTATTCGTAATTTCAAAAACTCAGGCTACAGATGACGTTAGCATGTTTTCTTTTCTGTTTCTGTTGTTTAACTGGCTTCTACATAATGTGTGGGAGGTCGTGTTTTCAGGTGGTATCAAACCTGTAGTGGAGAGGTTTTTGGGTATAAGCATCTGTGCTGGTGCTGCAGAGTAAAAGGAAGACTTTTTCTCATTTTCATTACCAATAAAATTTTATAAGTTGAAAATGGACTGTTTTTATCTTTTGGCTCAAAACACAAAGGGCCACTTTTGACCATTTTTGGCTCAAAATTTTCTGTGGCTCCCTTCTTTTTAGTCATTATGTTTTCATTTTCATCTTGTACTTGTTACAGTTCTCAAGGACCAGATGATTTCTTTCTCTTATTGCATACTTATTAGTACTAATTCGTATCATTCAAATTCATTAGTACTGCATATTTATTAGTGCTAAGCTATAATCACTGTAAAATAAAACTGTACATAATTATGCTAATTTGTCTTTGTGTAAGGAGCAGTACCGTCCATAAGTCACTGCTTTTTAAACCACTTTTTTTACTTACTTTTTGCTTTTATAGACTTGAGTAAGCTTAAATGTTGATATGTTTTGATTTCCATTCAAGTATTTTTGGCTCCATACACTTTTAATATAACATTGTGACAGCACGGTTTCTCCTCTGAATGTAATTGATTGAGACAGCTCTAATTTACACTCTTTCTTTCAATTCACACAAGGCACTACGGTCTTGTATTTCTTATCCTACGTTAAAATGTAATCTGATCATTTTCTTTAGCATGTCTGTTTTGTTCCACTATAGCTGAGGAGGAGAGTCTTGCCCTAAGCGTTTGAGCTTGGTTGGGTTTGGTGCTCGATTACTGCGCACACCCAGGTGCCAAGAGCTGAGCTTGATGTCAGAGTTTGTAGTGAAATTCAGAGGCGCAGTGTAAGAGGAGACTGGGGAGTTACAGAAAAGCTTGCCAAGCGAACACGGGGCCGCAGCAAGCTTATTGACCCGAAGCCGCTTCGCATGTTGTGGGTTGACACACTCAAACCATGAACAAGCGGGGGGCTTTTAACAAATGACTCAGTCTAAATCATTTATAAACTCTTACCAGCTGCTCTTGGCTGCGTCTTTATGTATATGTACAGTGGACTGGTGGAGTAAAAAAGTGCTTTCTGGATTCCTAACCACTGACAGCAGTGAATGCAGAGATTTATTTCTGTGATTCTAATGCATGGAAGCACACAGTTTCCACAGAACGATGGTGATGAAAATACAGTGTTACATTTTGTGATTTTATTAATAACGGCATTCTTACAGTGCTTTTTTTCCTGTGTGAAAACTGAACACAGCGAATCAAATTTGTTGTTTCTAAGTGAAAATGAGTTACAACATCTTCTACAGAAAACACCCTTCCGCCCTTTTAATGCACAATTACTGTTTATTTGCTGAATTTAACATTGAATAAAAAACAAAACATAAAATGTGGCCTGTTCAAAAATAATGGCACATGTACATTTTTTTTTCTAATATGTTAAACTCAGCAAACCACAAAAAACCACATAGTAGCAGACTAAATGTTATGTCAAAACTACTGCACCATCATAAGAAGTCCATTCTTTAATTGAGTGTATTGTATTGTACAGTATGCAGTTTTGGCACAGCTTATGATATCAGTTGCAATTATGCAGTATACAGTACCGTCCAAAAGTCAAAGAGCACCCTTTCATTTATTTCATTGCCAGTCAAAATGGCCTTTAAGTACTATATTCATTTTTAGTATCGGAAAAAAACAGAAAGTAGATATTTAACAGAAAATTACACAAAAGCCTCCAACACTAAATATAATATAAAATCTATCAGTATTTAATTTGTCCACTCATAACTTTTGTGCACCTACTGCCACGTAACTCCTCTAATTCCACTAGAAATGCTAGATTACCAAACTGTCCCCATCAGATAAACAGCACTTAAAGCTTTCATCTTTGAGATATTTGAGAAAATCAAGCTCCGCTCCTGCTTCAGATATGAACAGATGTTTCTGTCCATCCTTCCACTATGTGAAGACAGCTCAACACTATGGATCTGAAAGGATGTGTAGCTGTCAAGAAGACCTTACTGAGATAAGGACATTTAAATAAAAAAGACCAAAAATGAAGAAAATTTGCACTAGAACCCTGAAGCTAAACATTTCAGACATGGAGTGAGGTTTTATGGACGGATGATTTGTAAATGAGATTACTTGGAACATAAGAAGTAAAAAATGCAACCAACTTCTAAAAATGAACTTGGGAATTGTGGAAAAGCATCCCTGAAGATTTCTTTGAAAAACTGAAAGCAAGTCTCTTGAAAGATTGAAAGCTGTAATAAAGGCAAAGAGTCAACACACTAAATACTAAAAAATTATATATTTAGTTGTTTTGGCTTCTGTGAAATTTTCTGTTGTGTTTTCTGATTTTTTCCTGACACTTAAAAGTGAAGAACTTGCCCTCAGTGGCCTTTTTACTAGTTATTATATTATGAAAGGGTTGTCTGTGACTTTTGCACAGTACTGTATTATGCAGCCCTAATATGATAGCATACTATGACACTTGAACATAAGCCCTTGAATTTTAATGCCTTCTTACACACCGAAGGCTTATTTACGCACTGTCTCCTTTTATTCTTGTTTGCCAACATACAAGCATCCTCAATTGAACTTGTGAATAATGTAGAGCTGTAACCCACATTTAGTCGCTTATGCTTAACATCACATGGGAACTGTTGAGTGCAAAGATTCCTTGAGTCATTTGCACTGGAGAATATAAAGTGACTCAGAAAGGAGGTAGGATGGTGCTCATGTTTCAAGAGGGACATTCTTGCTCAGAAGTGCTGTTTTTAGGTATATAATACTGTAGCTGAGCAGTTTTTAGTTTGTTATAGCCGCCCCACTCTTAGTCAAAGGTGTTATTGCTTTTGTGGAAATGTTCTGTTTTCCCATATACTTACAAAATTCCAGCAGGCTAGTGGTGGGCGATTCTCAGGCCAGGCCAGACCAGAATCCCACATCCAGTTGGGAAGGAGTTTACCAGGCCTTCCTCGAACAAGCGAGAAAGAGAGAGAGAGAGAGAAAGAGAGAGAGGCATCAGGCCTCCACTCCCCAGGGACAGGGCTATTTATAGCAGGCAGTGTAAGATACGTGCCCACAGGTCAACATTTTCCCTCTACATTTGACTCATGAGTCAGTAGAAAGTGGCAGCCTGGCCTGGGGCAGAGATTTCAGCCACACCGAAACAAAGTGAAAACAAAGCTCACGCCTGCACACTTTACACTCAGGCTGAATGTGGGCAGAATCCCAGGCTCAAACTGTGCACTGAAAAGTGATGTATTTAGTTTACCTGATACTTTCCAGGCTTATTACATCCTAAACCTGTTATTCCTAAATCATAGAAGTGTGTAATAAAAGTCCTGGTCATTTTTCGGGTTACATTTCAAAGAAGTTCTTTCACAGCCCTCACTGTAATGGCCATGTACTTGCACTGTCGTGTGCTAGGAATTTGTCGGTCGATACCCATATTGCAGCCTTGAGTATCGGCAGATATTGACATCAGTAGCCAAATTTTTTTCTTTATAAAAAGTACTAAGCTTTAAAATGAGCTGTTTTTCATTGAAGCACTTCACTTAAAGGGGAACTCCCCTTAAAATTTCTGTGTAGCTCAGTCATTGCTTTTGTGTCGTTCTGAAAATATTTATGTGAAATGGTTCATTGTAGAGAATCCAGCTCTTTTTAGGATTTCTTTACAATGTTAATGTTAGTAACCAGAGGTCACCATGTCTAGTTTAGCCATAATGCAAATATAGCCATTTTATGTACTATCCAAAAAGATCAGTGAACATACACATGTCTTTTGAGTGTTCATAAGTAATGTTGATAATGATAAAGGTAAATAGTACTAGTAAATCTGAAAAAAGAAGTTTTCTTTGGGTACTGTTCCTATCAACACCACTGTGAACAGTTCTGACTCAACAAGTTTCTCTAGAACAGAGAATTTCATATCAAAGCACTCTGAATGACTCTGGCACCTGAGAAGATTAAATTTAAAAAGCTGCCCATCTGTGTAAAAAAATATTTTTGTTTAGAAAAACATTAATATTACAATACATACAAATATCATGAATACAGTAAGTAGCGTATACATATATGAATGTATTTGGCAGCCTGGTATTACTAGTACTTATCATCCAATACCTGGTTTAGCAAATACTTCATTATGTTAAATTAACATAACATGACACAAGATGTCAATTACTTTTTAAAAAAACAAGAAATTCTAAATGTTGTTTGTTTACATTTATTCTAATGATATATTATAATCTTTTTACAAATTCAAACATGCTTACTGCTGAGATATGGTTTTAAATAATGTGCTTAGGCACCTAAGACTTTTACACAGTACTGTTTTAAAAGGAACATCACTGAAGCAGGTGCACATTTTCAGTTTATTCATTTTTGGCTATAGTAAGTCAATTTGACGTAAACAGACTTAATCCACAACCTACAGGAGTGAGTTGCATTTTCAGAAGATAATGAAGCAGTTTAAGTATTTAATGTCAAAATGTAAAATGAAAATGTGTAATATCTGCAGTGCCGCTGTTTTGACTGTGTTTGACTGGCCTTTTGTCTAAATGTTGGCATGTAAGATGTGAGCACGTGGCTTTTCATAGTATTCAATTACGTCAATAAGAACGGCCCGCCGCCATTTTGTCAACTCGGCTTGTCTCATCGCTGTTGATGCAGCTACAACCCTGCAGGAGGATGAAGGCCAAGCAAAATAGACCAGAATGAACATGACCACTGGCTGATCTAGTGCTGCATCCCAAACCACACTCTTCTGTGCTTTACCTACAACACTAATGAATGCACTTCTAATAGTACTGCACTGTTTTTTCATACTATTTAGTGTGCTAGTGTGTAGTTTGGGACGCATCATTAGTAACCCAGAGGTAAGTGTCAGCTGTTTCAATTTCAGGTTTCATTTGTTGTCACTATAACAACAAATCAAGTAAAATTACTCAAATACATTGGTTAATATGCTTTGAACTGAGTATTCCAAAAAACACACTTTATCTCATTTCAAAGCGCGAGTGCCCTGCCGAATGAACTTTAGGTTGCCTACCAAAATGGTAGTGTGATTGCATGACCTCACCAGAATACTGCGAGTTATGCTTACATTATGAGAGTAACATACCAACAGAAGCACATACAAAACCCACTCCCACCACGTTTTTCACTGATGAGTCATAACTGGTTAAAATCGAAACTGTTGCACAAGTGTTCTGTTTCAACAGTGGCTGTGTCTGTTCTGGTTCAGAACTGGCTTTCAACAGAGAGGAAGGAGCAGGCTACTGCACTAGTGGTAGAGCAATAAGAAATATTTAAAATATGAAATTAAATATGACTAAGACAGGTGCAATTGATTCATTTACTGACTTTTGTCAGTAATTATTTTGATGTATTTCATTAATGTGGAAATGATGTACACATCGTTCAATGTATCACTCTTTTCAGTGCAGGACACTTTTATCACTCTTCCTATTATGGAAGGCATGATGCTTGCTCTTACTGAAAGAGCTTGGGCAAAAAATATTTGCAGCATGCAGTCTTTGAAAACACTGTGACCACAGGGTCCGAGCTTTATATATGCTGTCACGTAGGTAGCTTTGTGTGCAGCGAGGAGGGTTTCAGTTTCTTTCAGTGTGTGCTCTTTTTTCTGCATAGTATTTGAGCCATGTGAATGTTGGGACTGTCAGTCATGCTTTTCTTGGACTAACTTTTCTTCTATGGGCAAAATGTGGTGCCATTTTACTGTCACGTCTCTATAAACAGAGATGATCGGGAATGACTCGGTTGGCAGTTTGGCTGTGGGATTTCGACCCTAATGCAGACTTGAGTGGAGAGATTTACCACACAAAAAAAAACTGTGGTTAATTGAAGTCTAGTTGGATTAGACAGGAGTAGATACAGTCTAATGACTGAATGACTGTGATAGATTTTCACAATGACATGAAATGGCCAATAATAAATAACACGTCATTTGAATATATGGCAGCCACATGTAACTATACAATACCATAGCATAACATACCATACCATACCATACCATGCTATACCATACAATACCACACTATACCATACCATACAATACCATACCATACCATACAATACCATGCTATACCATAACATACCATACCATACCATACCATGTCATACCATATCATGCCATGCCATGCCATACCATTCCATTCCATACCATACCATACCATGCTATACCATACCATACCACACTATACCATACCATACAATACCATACCATACCATACAATACCATGCTATACCATACCATGCCATACCATACCATACCACAACGTATCAAACCATACCATACAATGCCATATTATACCATACCATACCATATTATACCGTACCATACCATGCCATAACGCACCTCTCATTCTTTCTCATATCCTGTAACATAGTATGGAGCTGTTTAAAAGGAAATGTATGGTGTATTTCAGTGCAAAATAGTAACTAATAGTAAAATAACTCTAAAAAAATTATTTTAGCAGAGAAGAAAACATTCCTAACTTTCAATGTAAGGTAATGTAATGAGATTTTAATCTACATCATTTTAGACTGTTTTTGTTGGTCTATTTATAATTCAATTTTAATAGCATGTAAACACACACACACACACACACACACACAATCTAAACTGCTTATCCTTCTGGGTAGCTGGAGCAGAGTGTAAACAGCAGATGTAAAAAAAAAAAATTAAACCAAAATGGAGATGTAAAGATGTAAAAATTAGTTTCAATAGCAATCCCTTATGTATATTATTGATAGAGTTGTGAATCTGCAAGGTGTAATGTAATGCATCATGAAATTTAAAATTTCATTAAAATTTAATTAGATTAATTTTGGGATGCACTGATAAATGAACTGTGGGCCAGTTCAGTTCCACTTTCATATCAGTCAGTGCCATTGTTGATATGTATTGGCATTCATAAAATATAAAAATTGGGGCATAATCCACCTGGGTTAGCTTTACAAAGAAATGTAGCCTTTATTTGTAGAGTCACAAATGCTGTAAAATGAATAGACATTTCAGCACAGTGCATTCGCTCTTTACCTGAGCTTTTGAATTTACAGAAATTGGCTAAACTTAATCTGCTATCACATTTCCAACTCAATTTATTAAAGTTAGTTGATCTCGATTTACTAGTGTTGATTTAACTTACAAGTGGTTGCTGTAGTGTCCAGTCAGGTTACAGCCACAGTTAACAATAAAGAATATGATAACCCACTCTTAAAGACTCTTAACAACGAGGCTAGTCAATTAACCTAAATATGAAGTGTAAGTAATGTAATCCAGGAGCCAATAAAATCTTGTCCCCTGTGCCCATCTCTCCAGCTGCTAATGGCAACAGACTAAACCAAATTTCAATTCAGTGATTCCATTTGATTGCATGAAATCATCAGAAAAGCTTCCCTAACTCAAAATAGTCGAGTACTGTGGGACAAATCCTATTTAAATACAACAGACTTAATTTATTTTGGTCTGCATCTCATTACACTAAGTGGAAATCACATAACAACTGAGAAAACACGATTCATTTTCTTTTATTTGACTTTGACTTTTGCTGATTTAAAGGGCCAATTTTTAAAACTTTCTACATAATTCAATTGTTGACTTAAACAAAGTCATTCAGAGTGGTTTGATGTGAAGTGGGATGTTATAGTGAAATGAACTGACTCTGATTTCTTTACAGTAGTGCAGCTTTTAGAGGCACTAAACTCTTCAAAGGTCTGCTTCTCATCACCACCACTGTGAACAATTCTCAATGAGTCTGTTTACATCTTTATGACTTACATATGCAGAAGTAACTTAAAAAATGGTGGAATTTCCCTTTAATACTCGGGATAATTACGTTAACGCTTTTAAGTACATTTTAAAAATACTCTAAAACTTTAAATACATTTTAAATATGGGTGCATTTAAAAATGGTACATTTTAAAATGAGTCTGTTCATATCAACTGAATCTGTTAATATCATCATGATCTGTTTTGTTAACATTAATAAGAAACAGTTACACAGTAAAAAAAAACTTAATTGAATTAAATGGAGCTTAAAATGTTGAGTTAATAGAACAATAATGTGTCTTACAGTGTGTCAACTTAAGTTAAATAAACAACTTTTTTTTTTACAGTGTACTGATACCAATATGATTTTTATATCATTGCGTGTGCCTAATTTTGGTATGCTTCAGAATTAATGTAAAAAATACACTAAACACATAAATGCGATTTATACTATACTATACTTATATTAATATTTCTGTATTTATAAAGTAGTGGAACATAGTGGACAGCGGACAATATAGCAATACAGCTATACAGTACGGGGCAGGGGGGTTATCCTTTTGGTTTATTGTATGTAATTATAATGAATTACAATAAATCATAACATTGCAAACTCAGTTCAGCTGAACTGCCACCAGATTGGTGCGTCATGATTCATCGATGCATTTTTACACCCCTTATTATTACTATTATGCTTCCATGGCCTTCCCTCCCCCTTTCTGTCTCTCTTTGTAATCCTCTCTACTTTGTAAGGCGCATGGTAAAGCGTGCAATGGGAGAAGCAGTGGAGATAGAAAACCACAGCTTTTCCTTTCACATTTTCCCATTGCTCTCGCTGCCTCAGAGACAGACGAACCCAGAGACCTGCATTTGAGAAGCAGATAGTTTCCACATGTAACCACAGCGTTTTCTCTGCAGCGTGGACAACTGTGAGGTAGCCGAGGCACAAAGACAACAGCCAAGCATCATCATCGTCCAGCCTTCAGTGCAGACATCTCTCACCCCTCATATCAGGGCCTGTCATCTACCATCCATCAAACACTCCTCACCCCTCTGAAAAAAAAAAAAAAACATCCGCTGTGGCCTTGTTAATGGCTCCCAGTGCAAAGTGCTGGTGATGCATTTTGCAGATCAAACTGCTTTTGTGGGGGGATGGGGGGGTGGCTGGATGTTTTGGTATGTGTGTGCACACAGTATGGGGCACAGATGACCTCTAAGGATGTGTTTGTAGACATGCAACCATGCAAAAAGAGCGCAGCCTTCCGCTAGCCTAGTCGCAAGAATGTGTGTTTTATTGTTGTGGGATTTAAAACCATGTCATTAGGCAAAGACATAAAAACAGCATTTCACGGCAATGCTGAATTGATGGCAGCAATAACTTTTAAATCAGACTGTTTACTGTCGCCAAACTAATTGGGCGCAAAGCAGGTAGCTATTAGAGCTTGAAGTACTATTCGGATGGGGGGTGAGTCAGGATGCGGTAGTGTAATTATTACCAGAGGGTATCTGTGGTTTTAGTCCCATCCAAGTCCGTCAACTTTTTACAGACTGCACGTTCCCATATCTGTAAAGACTGTTTACTGTACCTCAGTGGTTTTCAACCTGTGACCCCAGTGGGCCATGGTGGTACTGCTTGGGGGCCGTTGGTCATCAGTTAGACTTAATCAAATGCACTTCTAAAAAAAGACAAATATTTTTGATTATTTGCAAAAATAACACATCATATTTATAACAAGCTTGCTGATTGTTCTGGCAAAATACTAGCTAGTTACATTTTTATTTTCACATTTCAGTCATATGGGAACTTATCCAACATAGATAAATGGTTAAAGAGTCTTCCAAAACAAACAAACAAAAAAATTTAAACTGAGAATACTGAAAACAATGAAGCATAACCCGAAACAAAGGAAATATAGCAGTAAGTTGCATGCACTGGGCTTCACCTGCATGAGAACTGAAAATAACAACTACCACTCTGTGCTGTATGTTCAGAGATCTTTTCAAATCTTTTAAACCCAACAATTTACACTGTCACTTGGTGACTAAGCATAGAACGTGTATCTAAACCTGTCGAGCTGAGCCAGAACTCTGTTTGCAGGTTTCATCTCTTTAGCTTGTTATCCAGCACTCGGTAGTACATTATTTTTTATTGAGTTTGCCAGAATGAAACCTGTACTGTGGTCTGTGGCACTGTTTGGGTCAGAGTTAGTCAGAGTTGAACGTGTTCTTTAGTGAGCAGAGCTGTTATCATGCTAGGAAAGCTAATGCTAACCAGCTCCTCTCCTAGTTTTCAGCTGTTTAACATTTAGTAGTTAGATAGCTGGTTAGACCACATGTGTCAGGCTCCAGTCCTTGTGGGCCAAAACACTGCAGACTTCAGCACACTGCCTCATTAAACACACCTGATTCAGCTCATCAGATAACTAGCAAGGCTTTCATGAACTGAATTCAGTGTGTTAGATGAGGATAAATGCTAATATCTGCAGCACTTTGCCTGGAAGATCCCCAGTTTGAAATGCCTGCGTTAAAAAGATGGACATTTGTTGAATAATGGCTTGAAATTGTTCACTGTGTTTACTTATTTGGTAATCATGTAAGCAAACTAAACTTGTTTATTTTTGATTTTGAAATAACATGGGATGGGACAGCACAAAGGGACATACATGCTTTTACATCACTTACAGTGTCATGCCCATATTAGGATATGGGTATAAGCAGATTTCTCTTTGAGAAAAATGAATATTGTTTTCAAAAAAGTCTGCTATCATGTGATGTGACAAACAAAAATGTTCCAAAGCCAATATATTTTACTGTAAGGACATTTTCCTTAGAATGTGGTTGAGTCCTCTGAATTATGATGTCATCAGAGAATCCAAATATGAATATTGTTGCTCTCAAGCTAACACTGCAACACAATGAATTGACATCATAAGAATGCTAACCTCGCCAAAATACTCAGTGCAAACCAGGGAGGTTTATTAAATGTAGTAATTAGGTTGACTGGCAGTAAAAGACTACAATTTTATTTGTGTTCTTATATAAAAGTATTGACGTCTTATAGTAGACTTGCATTCATGCAACGTCATGCATAGTATGCAGATGCATTACCTTGCTTATAGCAAGTATGTAGCATTATTCAAGTTTTGGCTGATAAACAACTTCATAATTCAGAGGATCCAGTGACACTCGTGGGTGGAAACATATCAGATTTGAAACCTTTTTGGTTATCGCATGATGTGATTGCAGCAATTTTTGATAAAGCCATTCATTTTGTCCAAATCTGCTTTGGGCCTGGAATTTCTGATATGAACATGACAATGGATACAGAATAATGCACGACTTCAGAGGTCTGTAAGTGAATCAAATTGTGTTAATTTGATGTGAACTGGGCATATATGTTCCTATTAGCTTCTAAACCACGAATGTCCAGAGTTTTATTTAGTAATGTGTTCTTTTGCTCCTAGAAACAACCAACATAAAGTATTATATTTGCTTTTTAAAAATGCATTAAATGTTAGGCTGTATTGTATTTACTTGTCTAACAGTAAATCCTCTCCTCCGTTGAATGTGGCCATGTTTAAATTATTCAGTTACTTATTTGATATATTTGAGATGTTTTTTAATGATGTTAAATGTTAAAGAAGCTCTAACCACCTGAGCATCCAGTAAACACTGGGTATTCAGATGATGATGTGTTATTAATTTATTAGCCATCATTCTGGTGCTCAGCATTGTGATGCTACACTTCGGTATCAGTATTGTTGTGGTATCGTGACAACCTTGAGATCAAAACAGTTGGCACCAACATTAGCTTGAATGTAATCCAGTAGACATTGCTTTGACTTCTTGGCAGGTTAGGAATGACATCCTTCAGAGTTATAATCTGCAGCTTCATGTAAAATAGTCTAATCCAGATGGTGTATGTTTTCTGCCAGAGTGACAGATGAAGGCTTTATTCTCTGCAGGGTGCAGGCGGCTTGGGCACTTATGTGGGGAAAGTGTGGATTAAGGAGGCTGTTTGGAGGATCTGAGATCAGCTGAGCCTGTTTGACTGGAGGTGAAGATTAGGATTTGGGCAAAGCAGTCAGATGTTGTAACACTGTTCTAGGAGGATGCCTCAGTGGAGTACAGACTTACAAATAATGCCTTTTGTTTCATCCATGGCTGCACTGGGACTATGAGGCAGGGTGGTGCAGAGACCCACCCTTAATGGTGGGATAAGTCATGTTTTTTGGATGGCCTGATCGTTATGACATTTTTGTCACGTTGCTAAAAAAATTGTTAACTGATTACATCAGGCAAAATTATTTTTATGAGTGTTTTCAGATGATCAAAAACCAGTAGTTTTAATTAAACAGTGCTTTTCTGACTAAACCGAATGTCAACTGTTCTTTGTCACCTTTCAGAGACTCAAAGAAATACAGAAACCCACAAAAAGTCCCATTGTGTTTTTTAAAGTTTATGCATAAGGTGACACATTGTGTTGTAATAGGTTAGATATAAGCTTTTGCTTTTGGCCCTTTACCACAGTTTAACCATTATGAACATTACTTATAAAAACTCAGAAGACACATGTAGGTTCACTGGCCACTGTGGATAGTGAGATGGCCATAATCGTGTTGTAGACATTGTAAGCCCTGGTTCCTATCACCACGAATGTAAAGAAAGCTGACATAAGTTTCTTTACAATGAACCATTTCATAGCAAACTACTCAGTATGACTTTGTTTACATCTCAGTGATTGAATTATGCATTAATTTGAAAAAAATCTTGTTATATTTAAATAATAATTTTTATTTTTCTTACTTTCATTGTTTTCTTCACATGAAGGTTTAATGTGTTATGATGTTATTTTAATGCTGAAAGTTAGGTTTAGATGCATCTTACTTGTCTTTGTTATTTTTATGATATATTTTGTTCGTACCAGCTCAAGCGCACACTGTCATCAAAGCAAAAGAGGGACATATTAAGGCAAATGCAAAGAAATTCTAAAATTCTCTCAAATTGTTATGCTGCTAATATTAATTGTAATAAAAAACATTGTATTTAGTTTGAAAGGAATGCAAAATAGGAGCATTTTCACCTGTGGTCTCAGATTTTTGGACCCCATTGCAAGTTAAAACATCCTACTGGGAACACTTTTAAATATGATATTTTTCTGTTAATTTTGGTGCACAATTTCTATTTATTTGGTGAGTTTAACAAAAAAAGTAATAAAATGCAATGTAAAATATGCCATAACTTTGGTACCATTCACATTTTGTTTTATGTTTTTCCTAATATGTTAAATTTAGTAAATAAACAATAATTGTGCATTAAAATATGGTGAAGTTTGCTCTCTGTAGAGGATATGTTGACTTATTTTCACTTAGAAAATTATCAAAACCTGGAATTTGCCCAGGGGCGCCCAAACTTTTGCATACAACTGTATATACAAATAGTTTTGAAACCTGAGCCGGAACTTTTACTCCCGGATTGGGTTTCTGGTGCATTCCAGTCTGTTTCCACTTCTGACAATGAAATTTGAAGTATCTGGAATTGCTTTTGAAGAGACATAGAAACAATTGTGACATGACGGTCTTTCCTAACAGAGCATTGAATTATGAAATATATTGTCTCAGACAGTTTCATGTTCCCCAACATTGTCTCTGGACCCGTCCATTCCATTCATTCATGATGAGCTCACATCAAACGCTCCTGACAGAAAAGAGGCTTTATTGGCTGTGCCAGTGGGACCAGAGCCAGTGAGGATGGATGGAGACAGAGCAGAGTGCTTTGTTCATAGTGTCATTTACAGCATTCACAAAGAAACCAGACTTCTTCATGTGAACTCTTGGCCTTTTTATCCTCTCCTTTTGCTTTGCTTTGAATGAACAATCACACAGTTGTGCAGTTATAGAAAGCCAAGACTCCAAATTCATGACTGTGACATTCTTTCATGTGTTACACACCTATAAGAAAGGCAGCATTCTTTTTGTAAATTTTGTAAATTTACAATGATTTGAATTTGATAGTCTAAATTGTTGTGTGGATAATCTTGTTTTGTGAAAAAAACATTTTTTTTTTTCCATTTCTGCAAAGAATAAAAAAAGAAAGAAAAAAAAAACAGTCTTGAACTTCTAAGACAAGTATTAACTTACAAATAATAAGCCTAGAGTCCAAGGAGTTAAGAATCTTTAGAAGTCTGATGCTGGTATTGTTTAGCTATACCTTTTAAGTATATTTACATAAATACATGTTTAGTTACACAGTTATTACATTGTTATTATGTTATTAGAAAAGTTATATGTTACTATTAGTTATGTTATTATTATGGATATAGTAGTAGTTATAAGAGGAAGGAACTATGGGCCCATAATCAGGTCATACTTTGTTTTGGAGGTTACAAGGTCCCACACTGTGTCTCTAATAACTCTGTAATTACAGATGAACAATACATACAGTAATAATATAACTACTAGTGATATATTTACAGTTACAGATGGATTGCTGTAGTACAGCTTGTGTAAATGCACAACTGTATCAACCATTTCTCATGTAAATATCTTAAACTTTGAAAGTTGTAACAGCATATTTACTATTATGTAATTACATATGTATAGCAAAGTAAGGGTAATTGCATGGATTAATACCAATCTGTTTCACAATCCTTGCATAACATCTTCTAAAGATAGATAAACATCTAATATTACTGTACAAATATAATTACATTACAGAATAAAGCCAGAACTTTCGTTGCTTTGTGTCATCAAAGTGTACAGCAAGCTCAGTGTTAGGAAAGTTGGCAGTGCAGTGCAGTGTAAGTACTCTTGTAATGTAGCTAATTACACGTCACAATCAGAGTCTTGTTGGAAAAACAACAGTTCACTCTATTACATGTGCAATTACAAAAGGGAAAATAAGTTGTTAAAGCTACCAACATACACTTGAATAAATGCTGATGTTGATACACATGTCTGTTTATATAAGTTGTACTACAGTAATCTGTCTCTAACAGTGTTTATATCACTGATTACATTGTTATTTCATGTTTTGTAAATAAATAACTACACAGTTATGACAGGCACTTAATAGAAAGTGGCACCGACTGTGTTCATGGGATAGTGGATCAGCACAGTGGACTGAAAAGACAAAGCTCTTAGCAAAAGGGTGAAAAAAATGAAAGGTATGGGGAATTCCCAAACAGTTGTTTTGAAAAAAGAAAAGAGGAATGCAGTAGTCCGGAGGTCACAGCCCCCTGAGAGGGTCACCGCGGGAACAAGGGCCGTGCTGTCACAGCCGAACACATGGCACTGCTGACAGGCCTGAGCTGATCCTCCTGTGAGCACACATGACAGAGGAACATCGCCAGCTCAGCAGGCGGAGTTTCACAGGTGCAGGGCATGGACGACTGTTGTGATTGAAGCGGGAAAGCAAGTGACCTGTTAGTCAGGAATATGCCACGGAAAAGCACAGTACCACAGCATTTCTGGAGCTAAATCCAAATCGCCAGAAGCACTGTATAAAATGATATCTTGGTGTAGTGTAATTGTCTTAAGTGTAGTAAAATCTAAATTTCCTTGTAATTGTTATAAGAATGTTATAAGATTATGTAAATCAGCCCTGTAAGATTTTTGTCAATATTGAAAGAAGTAGCATCACTGGAAAAAGTCAGGGTGGAAAAAATGCTAAAATATGATGTTTGTATGCTGCCGTAAGTCGCCCTGCACAGTTCAGTCATTTTCTTTGTTTATATATCTTCTTTTTGAGCTCCAGACACTTGAAACACTTTGTGGTCGGAAGTTACAAATGTCAAGTAGGATTGTTCCACTTTGTCTGGACATAGTCTGGCTTTGCTGTCTGTGAAGATCTTCCGGGTCATTAAATAGTTCAGTAGTAATGAGTGACTAGAATCTATCTAGCTAGCAAGCTGTCTAGCAAGTGAGCTATCAAGCTAACTGCCTATGTTCTTTGTCTGCTTCCCTTAGGATTGGGTTCTGGTCCTGTTGAATAGGTTTCATTACTCATTTCTGTGCTGGACTTTACTGTCTGGTCTTCGCTGTCTGGTGTGAATGAGAAACGCCTGCTAACGGCCTGTGTTTAGCTGGGCAGGGCGGGGTTTAGAGCTGCTTTAGGCATGACAGAATAACGTAACAGTGTGTCATGCAGTGCTGTGGCCCAGCGTGGGTGCCTCTCCCCGTGCTGGGTTCTATTTCTGTGTGTGCAGCAGATGTCTGAGGCCCAGGGGAAAGGGCGACAGAGTCAGCAGACTCACAGCTCTGCCCTCGCTGGCAGCTGAAGCCTGGCACAAACCCTGCTTAGCTTCTTCAGGCTAGGACACTCCCAGGAGGCTAATGTTTCTGTTGCACAAAAGAGGCAGACTCTGGATTCCCAAAATGACTTCATAACGTGAGCAAGACTTCTGTCAGTTAGAACTGAGGCCTGACCAAAGTATTGCTTGGCTGATAAAATTCAGAGATATTAAGATTCCACTGATTTATTGACAGTAGAGGAAATTCTGTGAATGAAGTACCAGCAATGTCTTTTATATAAATTACATATGAGGAAAGACAAAAAAGAATTTCATGCTATTCTGAGGAACAGACAAGCATATAAGAGGATATTTGTCTGAGAACTGACAATCACACTTGACACCTGATCATATCAGTCACTAAAGCACTGTTTATCTGAAACTGTTGGAGTTGTTTGATTTTTGACCATTTCAAAGTACATTGGCTGATATGATTGTCTGGGTTTTTGGTAATCAAAATCAGTCTTGGTGACAAAGATGTCATGGATGGACCCTAGTTAGAACTGTTCTCTGGTCAACACTCCTGCACTTATCCCCTTAAAATCCCACCAAGGCTTATTATTCAGTATCAAGGAGTTTAATACAAACTGGCTGACCTATTCTTAGGTTATAGAAGTGTGTAATATAAGTTGGGCCCTGGCAATTTAAAGGGTTAAACAGTGCTGTGTTAAAATGTCAGCGAAAACCATTCAGTTATGTAATTTCCAGTAAAATTTACAGGTCATTGCGAGTACATTAAGTACAAGTTATTACATTTTCAGGAAATATTTCTGGGGAGATTAGATATAAGATAATCCTCTTACATAAGAAAAAGTTAAAGGAAAATAAGCAGAAAAAAACAGGAATTTCCAAAACTGGGGTTCAAAAAATGATTAAAAGCTACAGTGAAAATGGGACTCGTAACCACCGTGCAAGACCTAGTAGACACCAACACTGTCCCCATCAGATAACCAGCACTTGAAGCTTTCATCTTTGAGAGAGAGATGTAAATAAAGCTGCTTCAGATCTGTAAAAATCCACAGGTGTTTTTGTCTATCCTTTCACACGATGTTTAGCTGTCAAGAAGCTGTTACTGGAAAAAGGAAAATAGCAAAACATTTGCAACCGAACACTGAAACTGGACATCTGATGTGAAGTAAGGTTTTATGGACTGATGAGCCAATATTTCTAATTGAAATTACTTCAATCATGAAGTAGAATCAAGAATTTTGGAGGTGTGGAAAAATATCCTTGCAGAGTTCTTGAAAAACTGAAAGCAAGTGGCCTGAAAAGAATGCAAGCTGTAATAAAGGCAAAGGATGGACACACCAAATACTGAACACTTTCCAATTATATTTAGTCTTGTAATTTTCTGTTAAATACATGCTTTCTGCTGAAAAATGCATAATGTACTTGATGGCTGTTTTGACTGTGAATGAAGGTGGTCTGTGAATTTTCATGTGTAATGTTGATGAGGACAAAATAGTGTCAAATCTGAAAATGTAAAGTTGTCTTTGGGTGCTATTTCACATTACAATGGCCTGCATGTACCTCCCTGCCATGAATATATGTTTTTAAAAACAAACCTTTTAGGCCAAAACTTGTCGCAAGACTATCATAAAAAAAGGGGTCTTAGGCATCAGGCAGTGTATTTGTAACCGTTTTAAGTAATAACTTTCTGTGAGGGAACTTTTGGAGGCAATAAACACTTCAGATGTCTGGTTCTTATCACTAACATTGTGAATAGTTGAGACTCAGTTTCTCTAGAATGGTGCATGTCACATCATACCGCTCTGAACGACTTTAAATTGTAACTATTTCATGATGCAGAAATTTTTTAAATTGGTGGAATTCCCCTTAAATGTCGACTTCCTGTAAACATACTGTGAGGTGAATTAATAAAACAGGTGTGGTAAACTCTTAGATGTTTAATCTGATTCCCAAAACACAGTCTGATGTACATTTACTGTATTACTAATGCATTGGAAAATATATACTGTATTTAATGGATTGAAGTGTGTGCATCTGTCCCACGTGAATAAAACATCAACAAAGTAAGCAGGCTTAAACTGAGCAGCAATAAATGCTCTTATGTAATATATTTAATTCATTTGAAACTGATGTACACATTTGAATCAAGCGCTGAAGCATTTTTTTCAGCAGTGCAGCTGTGTGACCACAGCCCAGCCTTAAATCTTGATGTCTTTGTCAAATAAAGTGTGCTTTCACCTCGAGGACCCAGCCGAAAACCCATTTCAAAGCTAAACTGTTTGTGCCACATGGAGGCTGAGCCAGTGCTGCGTTTGTACAATTACACTTTATACATAAAATCTGTTTAGATGAGCGCTGCCCAGTGCAGGGCTTTGGAATAAACACATACGTTTTACCCTTTACCATTACTCTGGATAATATGCTTTATTTTGACAACTGGTCTATGCATTTGGGTCACTGGTAAATGGTCCATACAGCTACGTCACCCTCAGAACTGAGTCAAAACAGCAAGGTGCACATCTATTTGCAGTCAGTTCTCAAAATTCTTTGCAAATAACGAATGTTATGTCTTCTCTGCTTTCAGATTTTGACATGAAGAAGGACATAGAGGTGCTGATAGCAGAGGAACGTGCAGAGATTATCTCTAAATATGATAAGGTAAGAAACACTGTTTTTTAAGTTGAAAAAAAAGACAACACCACAAGACGCTACACTAACAGAGCATGAATTTCAAAGATTCCAGAATACTTTATTTAAAAAAGCAAGGAAGCTTTTAAAAAAGTTTATTGAAAAAAAAACATTTCAAAAACCCCACTAATGTCTGTCAGTCTGTATTTCTAACTATGAAAGTGGGAAAGTGACTGGAATGAGAAATTAATATGTGCATTATCATAATGCAAATTGCCAAATAATCACTGCTTTTTATCTCCTTATTACAAAAAAATGTACTAATCATGGCAGCCCTACACTATTTATACACTTTATACCATTTATACTCATTATACTCTTCATACTGTATTTACATTTGTAAACAAATTACAAACTTGTAAACAAATTACAAACCTCAATTCCAAAAAGAATTGAACAGTATATAAAATGCAAGTAGTAACAGAAAGCAGCGATTTGTAATCCACTTTAGTTGTATTCAAACTAAAACAGTACAAGATATGTAATGCTTCACCTTATCAACTTCATGTAAATGTATACTTATTCTGAAACTGATGCCTGCAATCCATTCCAAACAAGTTGGGACAGGTACAGTTTAAGACTAGGAACATTAATTGGTTGTAAAAAACATGTAAATGCAATGCTTGGGTGTAAAAGCAGCATTCAGAAAAGGGCCAATCCGATAACACATCAGTGAATACTCCAACAGTTTAAGAACAATGTTCCTCAGCAGGCTATTTCAAGGATATTAGTTATTTCCTAGGATTTTAGCTATTTAGTTTATTCAGATTCAAGGAACCCAGAGAAGATCTTTGTGCATCAGCAACAAAACTGAAAACCACATTTGAATGCCCATGCCTTCAAACCTCAGACGGCACTGCATTGAAAACCTGCATGCTTCCATGATGGATTTCACCACATGTCTCACATAAAAAAATGTGGCTTTATTAAGTGCAAAAAAAAGCAAAAAAAAAAAGAATAAATAAAAATAAATAACAAGAAAGGGACAGTTGCATAGCTGAATTGGTGAAAGATCACACTTTCAAAATGACTCTAAAGTCCTCTTAAAAGAGATGTGATGTACCACATGGTAAACATGCTTTTGTATTAATCATTTTTCGAAAGGTATTGCAGGCATCAAATTTGAAATGAGCGTAAATCTCCAAAAAGATAAATAGAAAAAATGTAGTTCATAAAGTAGAACACCAAATATCGTTTTTGTACTGTTTTCAATTTAATACAGTTCAAACTGAACTCACTAATCTTTTTTATCACTTCAAATACTGTCCCAAAATTTTTTGGAACAGAGGTTTTTACTTACTAACATTATTATTAGAAAAAGTAACCACAGTAAACAGTGTTTGATTTGGATTTTTTAATGTATCCCTGCAGGAGAAGGAGTTCGCTCATTGTTGATCGTAAAAAACGTGATCAGCGCTCAAGGACAATACCTGTGGCCATAGCTGAAGTTCGTTTGACTGTTGTGTTTGCTTGTGTGTGTGTGCTGTGAGTGGCAGTACAGTGTGGGCGCAGCGTAGGTGAAGCTGTGCAGTAGCCTGCCATTGCTTTGTTTGTACAGTGAGGTTCGTGAGAGCTTTGGGCACAAATGTTTTAGACTCATGCTGTGGTTGTCGCTCACTGTCGCTGGACTTTTGATCCAAAAATATCCGTGTTAAACTTCTAGAAGCATAAAGCCAGAGGTGATGAGGTGTATGCTGCTGGTTTTTGGAGTTTTTAAAAGTCTCATTGCCTTGTGGTTAGTTATCATTTGCGGGAGCATTTGTTGGGAGGGGTTGAAATACCTGCAAAACATCCCCATCCAACTCCATTTGATCTTATTCCAGAGCCATCATTGGTGTTAATAAGTTGAGTGTTTCACTGGCAAATGAGTCTGGTTGATTGTCTTGAACAATATATGTGTTTGTGTTTTTTCCAGACTTTTAACTTGCTGTGCTATGATTGCATGTAAAAGACTTTGGGATGCATGGCGTCATTTCTGATTATGCCATCTTCAACATTCAGAATACATACCCTAATAAACATGTTACACAAAGGTCAACTCAGTGTTTTTTGTGCTTTAAGTATGTAGTACTCTGATGCTTGCTTGTTTGCATGACGAATCCTAAATTGCATTAGCATGTGCTTTAATTCATGTTTTCATAAACAAAAGCATAACCATAGTGCCCAGGGTGGGCACTATTTTTCATTATTATGATAAACTATGTCACAGTATGCTTTCTTAATGGACTGTGGATATTGTCAGTACTGCAAAGGGAGAATAATTAGTCCTTTTTAATTAAGTTTGGTGCAGCACAGTGTGTGAACATTGATTGTCTTGGCTGAAGCTCTAACCTAACTTCACGACACACTGAGCCAAAAAAACAGACAATAAATAAAAAGAGTTAAAAGTATGTGCCACAAAATCCAATGTCCTCAACAGCAGAGGTGGCAGTCTAAAGCAATAATCTCTATTATTGTTTGATTATACTTTGCACTTTGGCACTGTTCTGTGTGACTTTTGTTTGTATTTGAAGGCCCATATCGTGGAAAACTTTTTTGAAATGAGCATGTTTGATATAATATAGAAACACTGTTAAAGCTTCAGACTGTACCCACTGTTTTTGTGATGTCATGCAAACAGATACGTGTATCCACCCATTCAGCCTACAGCAGTTTAGCTCTGCCCATTCACACTGAAGTTATGATGAGAGATTCAACTGAGACTCAGTCAGTTTTTTGAATCAGGCAGAATACAGCCAATCAGAACAAAGCTCATTTACATTTCAGTCTTAAAGGCACAGTAACAAAAACAGCCTATTTGATTCTAAGGCACAAAAAGTGGTTGGAAATTGTCATGTAAAAATGAATTATGACTACATAAACCCACAATGTACATACACGTACACAAACATTGTAATTGGGCCTCAAGGGAAGAAGTAAAATATAAAAACTGAGGCTACAGATGGCATTGGCATGCAAGGACTTTCTTTTCTGCTTCTGTGGTTTGCTGTATTCTGTGTATCAAGCAGGATGCTGTGTTTTCAGGGGGTATCTGACCTGTAGTGGTGAAGTTCTTGGGTGTTGTACCTCCTTGTGATACTTGGCAGTGAACAGTGATTACACTCTCTGCAAACAGGCCTGCGCTGATTGGCAGAATCAAACAACGTATTTAATCACTGTTATTCAAAGTCTTAGTTAATTATCAAAGTCTTAAATTTTGACACGTCATTGAGGTCCTGTTTAATCTTTCGCTCTTTTCCAGTCAAAAAATAAAAGAGAAAAAAGAAAAAAGGCAGGCGCCTTTTTTTCTCTTTTATTTTCGTTTAGGCAAATTTTATTGTCTGAAAATTTTGCTGCATTCCTAATAAAAATCTTTTTTATTTTTTTTTGCATGTTTTTGTTTAAACCCTAGACAAATCTCACACTACCAGCTATTCAAAGGTCTCCCAAACAGAGGAGAGGTTCCCCTTGGCACCTTTATTTTTAACATTGTACCACAAATATCTACAGTTTAGCCAGTGGTGGTGAATGCAGTAGACCGGCAAATAAATACAGACCACTGTAGCAAAGCAAAGTCTGTTTTGCACATAGACACCAAAGTGATTGATTGGGCCATTCTACAGCCATGGTGTGGTAACATGGCCTATTATAGTGCAATTGGAAATGGGAATTGTCTGTTCTTTTAGCTGTAGTGTTGTCTGTCTATTGCTTTCCTGTTCCTGTCCTGAGAGGATGGGGTCAGTCAGATGTGACCGACCTCATCAGCCCTTGCAACTGATCCACACAGACTGGAAAAGCTTTTAAAAACCTGATATTATTGAATGGAATGGAAGAGGTTCAGAGAATTTAGTGTGCAGTTAAAGGCTTGTGTCTCGTAGTTCTTCCAGAACAGTAAGCAGAATTAGGCAGCTACTGGGGCAATCCTTGTCTTTTTCCTCTTTTCCCCTCACTGACTTCACTAAGATGGGCACAGTGTTATCACTGAGAAAGCTGCCCCCAAGACACTTTTCATGCGTATGTTTAAGGGTGTCGTTGATAACACCTGCTGTCCTCTCGCCAGGGATGGTCAGAACAGTCCGTCTGATGGGAGAAGCTGAAAGCACTTGAGGATAAGCCATGAAAAGCTTTTGGAGGAAGCAAGGAGTGAGCATGCAGACAGCAGGAACCATCCTGATTACATTAAATCACTTGATTGCAGACACTTAAATGGCTTATATCATGGAAAAACCAATTTTGCTTACTTTTTTGTTTAAATAAGAGTTTGATGTAGTATGTAAACATTGTTGAAGCTTCAAAACATACTGTCCATTCCTCAGTCTATAACGGTCTGTATATGGAAACTAAGCTGCTCAGTCTGTTTTGAATTCCCTGTTTTTGTCATGAAAACCAACACTGGTGGAATCAGTAACTACAGTAGTTTAGCCAGGTCCATTCTCCTTGAAGTTATAAGGAGTGTTTCAGCCTGGACTGCTTTTTGAACGAGGCAGTTAAGATGTTGTAAGAAGGTAAAAGATCTTGCACAGCAACAGTTAAAGCCTGTGTTTTCATAATACAGATCATTTGGGAGCATTTTTTGTGTATATAGCATCTTTTAGAGCCTTTAGGGCCATGAGCTTGTGCTCATTGTTCAGACTCCAGCAGTCCTTGTCATGTTCTGCTTGTTGACCAAACATAGGGTTCTATAGCCGGATATCTCAGATCAGTTTTAATCTGGGATAATGTTATCCAGTGTTATCCATTATCCGTGCACGTTTTCCGATGGTGAACCATGAATATTAGAGCTAGACCTTCTGTCCAGGCCACAAATGTGAAAAATGGTGACAAAGGAGGAAAAACACCGCTACAGTAATGCTATTTTTTCTAGCACCCTTATGGGATTCTTGTAGTATGTTAATGTTAAGCTAACGTCGATTCACATGAACATTTTTTTGGCCGTCCTCTGTTACATGGGGACATTTGAAGCTTGTAAAATAGGTTCCACATTTTATTTAAAGCTTGTAACAGACATATTAACATAAATTTCACAGTTTTCCAGTGACTCTTTCAGTAAAGAGCCCTCAGTATAGAGCTGTTGAAGCTGAAGCACTAGTCAGGCTACCACTCACTAGCACTCAGTGATCTAAAAAATCCTGGAGTGACCTTTTTTCTTTTAGTTTGTAAGTCAAAATATGATTGATTGTAATTATGTTAGCATATAATCTGAAACACTGGGCCTTTAGTTCAGCTCCTGGAGTCCTAACCAGTGAGAGAACTAGCTTGTTCTGCATAAATACCACAGAGAAAAATTCCCTATTGGATAATTCCTAGTTTTGGGAGATCCATGCTTATGCATGTGCTTTATGTACTCTAACATACTTGGCTTGGTGTAATGCTCATCAAAACTGCATTTGGCAATTGGACTCAACAGTCATTTTTACTTCAGTTTGGCTATATGAAGTAGGGCTTTCAGAATACAAGCCCCGTCAGGCCTAACACATATGGATTGCAAATTTGCTGCCATAGAACTAACACAGATGCTGTTCATGCATCTCTTGACCCTTAACAACCTTTTGAACCTAAGATGTATGTATGTGTGTTTCAGGGCAGGGAGGAGGGTGTTGAGATCGACCCTTGGGAGGATGCAGACTACAGCATTTACAGATCCACCGATCGCTTCGGCTTCCTGCAGTAAGTCACACATTCTTTCTGAAACAGGGCCATTATTACAGCTGCTTTAACTGCTAAACTCAAAATTTAAGAACTTCTCAGCACATCTTGTTGCAAATAACATTACCATGCAACATGACATTATAACATTATACTTGAATGTTTACCTGTATTGTCCTTTTGTTGTTAATTGTTTAACATGTTGATGTTCTTTGAGCATGGGAAAGGCACTATATAAATAAATGTGGTGATGATGATGATGATGATGATGATGATGATTACATGGATGCATTAGCATGCATTACATTTGCAGGTTAATATTTTGGTCTGTTCCAAAGGGAATTCCTCTGATTTCTCCAAGTTTCTGCAGTAATTCAATAGTCAAAATGTAAACAAAGACATTAATAGTGGTTTGATGTGAAATGGTTTATTGTAGAGAATATTAGTGAAACAGATTTCATTTACAATGGTGGTCGCAATGATTATAAACGCAAAATGACCAGTGAACTTACATGAGCTCTCAGTTTTAACATGTAGTGTTGGTAGTAAAATGGTAATTCTCAAAAAACAAACAAAAAAAAAAACAAAAATTAAAAATACTACAGCAAAATTATCATAAAAAACAATGTCTCAGGCATCAGGTAGCATATTAAAATGATTTCATGTAATAACTTTATCTGAGGTAGCTTTTAGATATATTTATCAACACCACTGTGAGCAATTCTGACTCTGTAAGTCCCTCCAGAACTGCATTTCACATCAAACCTCTCTTAATGACTTACGATTTAATCATGCAGAAAATGTGACAAATTGATGGAATTCCCCTTGAAAGTACCATGCAGTGTGGATTGGAAAGAGCTGAAAATGAACACATTATGATGCAACACAGTAATAGTGTTAGATTAGAGACTGTTATGTAACAACCATGGCTAAGTGAAAATTCTCTTGTTTTTCCTCTCCAGCGAGGAAGAGCTCCCCACACCAACAGCGCTTGAAGAGAAGGTATGAGACACAGATAAGCCAAATTAAATATGTAATCATGAACAATACTGCAGCATACCTAATCAGCCTTACAATGACGGGAAACAAATATGGAGACATTTGTTTTTGTTATTTAATATACTTCATGTATACTTCATATACAATTCACACACATAGTGTCTTTTGACTTTATCTTTTGGCTCATAAATATGAGCAAAAAGGTATGTATTCACAAGCATAAACATAGATATATCCTAAACAAATGGATACAGAGAAAATGTTCATGTACCACAAATTAGTAAATTAGTACTTTGTTGTAGTGCTGTTATTGGTGAGTACAGCTTCTGGAAATCATTGGTAAGAAGTAATTCACTTTTTGCAGCAGTGTGGTTCAGGTTTGGTCCATTTTTCTTGGCTCTAATTATGTTAGTATATAATATGAAACATTAGGCCTTCAGTTCAGCTCCTGAAGTCCTAACCTGTGAGAGAACTAGCATGGCTAGTTCTGCATAAACACCACAGAGAAAAATCCTTATTGGATAATTCCTAGTTTTGGGAACTCCATGCCAACCCATCTTCAGTTCCCCAAGGTTACGATGGTCCCTCTGTTGAACAAAGTCCCCCATAACTATCCAGTGGTATTTAAGTCAGGACATCGTCTAAGCCATGCAAGCGCTTTCACCTTCTGTGTGAGAAACCAATCTGAAGTTATTTTGTATGTATGTTTGGGGTTGTTGCCTTGTTGAAACTTATCTTCTTCCTACATTCAGCTTCTTTGCTGATGTGATTAAGTTCTTCTCTAGTATGTCCTGGTACACCAGTCCGATCATGTTTCCTTCATTTACCAGTAATGCACAAGTACAGTTTGCATAGAAGCAGCCTCATATCATGATGCTCCCACCTTCGTACTCCACTGTGGGTTTCGTGTTCTTGGGATTGCATGCACAACCCTTCTTTCTTCAGAAATGGCGGCTGAATTGTTGTCAAAGAGTTCTATTTTTGTTAATCTTACCAGAGTACATTGTTCCAAAAGAGCTTTGATTTGTCTAAATGCTTGTGTGCAAGTTTCTGTTTCTTTTTTAGCAAAAACAATAGTGTCTGTACTTGTTTCCCCTCACTGCAGCTGCTGGAAACCATTGTGAATTGTGATAATCCCAAGTACACAAACACAAGTGCGCACCCAAGCTCACTTGCCAGACTCTAAGGCGGAGGGTCCTGATGACCTTCAGGCACGACCTTTTGCGAGTAATGGCTGAAACAGCTGCTTTGTCCGGAGGTGTATTCCCATGTAACACATTCCCTGCATGCTGGAAGCTGCTGTGTTTCTTAGCTGATCTGTGGTCAGTTGTAATCTGAGTCCTAGATGTTTAAAGGTAGGATTTGATACGCAGAGGAACTGTGCTCAGATCAGGTATAAATAGCATCAGGGTAAATAGAGCTGCATTTCTATCACCTTCAGTTTCTAAGCTGGGCAAGGCGCTCATGACTTTCAATACCTGGTAATGCTATTTACTATTTATTGCTATCTAATCTGATTTGATTTTTTTTGTACACGAGAGAAGCCCTTTCGTATTATGTTTTAGTCTATAATTAACCACTGGACAGATATAACCTCTTGAGCTGCTAGATTGCTCATACTCTTTATAAGATTTCTTATGTACTAATTGCATAATGGTTACTGAATAATGTATAGTTTTTACCATTAAAAGCCTTAAGATAAACCACTCAAATGACATTCTAAGACAAAAGGGGTGTAACGATTGACAAAATTCAATATGTGATTTGATACAATACAGTGGTGTCTCGATTTAATACATTTGGAAAATAGCGAAATAATAAGTGGCATTAACCCTTCACTTCTGTTCATTTTTCTTGTTCTAAATAAAAATCTGTGATTTGTCAGTTTTGTAAGATCACATTCTTTACATATCACATAATTGCAACAACAGCATTGATAAATCACATGATTAACAGAGAACAGCAAATTAAACATCAGAAAAAAACACATATTAGCTTCAGCCTAAAAAGGTTAGTGTGTCAGTCTTCCTATTGTCAGTTTATTAGACCATTCAGCATAAAAAAGTGCATTATTTGAAACAAAACCTGCTTTATAGAGTCCTTCTAATGCTCAAGCCACAAGCTAACATGCTTAATGATAAAATGATAGGATACAATCTGATATGCTGCAGTACAATTCGATACCATACTGTATGTTATAGTGTTACCTCTCTACTAAGGCATATTATTTAAAACAATACAAACTAAGTTATAGGACATTTAAGGTATAAGTGTATAATACGTTAACAAATTAAGGGGTTAAAATAATTGTGCAGTGTAGTCAGTGTTAGTCAGTACATGGCAAACTGCCTTTGTAGTTCTTTTCTTTATGTCGATACTGATGCTTCATTACATCTTCTTCTCTCACCCTCACAGCAAAAGCAGCAGGAGATCGAGCGGGTGCAGAAATGGCTGAAGATGGTGCAAAAATGGGAGAAGTACAAGAACAGCGACAGGGTGAGATTCAGCTTTAGCAGCTTAGGCTGTGCCATAATGTGTTGCTGATGTTAAAATTACATCACAGTGTGCTTTTCTAAGTCCGTCATGAGCATCATCAGGACTCCTAGAACACTGAACAGCTGCATGAATGATAATAAAAGACTGTAAATAGGAGTTGGCACTGTGGCATAAATACAGTATCAGGATGTTTTAAAACATTTGCACAATACTCAGCATGCAACACAATTTTTCTTTTAGAGCTTTGCATTAAAAAATACTATGAATCTATAAATGCAGTGATTTTTATTCATTTTATAACATACAGTGCTACAGTTATCAATTTAATTAGGCTTAATCATGCTCCGTTCTCAGAAAAGCGTATTCTGATGTAATGTGATACAATTGATCATGATATGATACAAATTGTCATATTGCCCTCCCTTACACGTAAACAGCAGCCACTGTATAATAATAATAACTGAAAATCATCCACCCTCAAACAGTAATTTCTGTAGAATTCCATGGGTGAAATGTAAACAGAGTCATTCAGGGCAGTTTGATGTGAAATGTTTAATTGTAGAGAAACTTACAGACTCAGATTTCTTTATAGTGGTGGTGACAGAAACCAGGGGTCACAATGTCTACAATACAAACGTAGTCATTTTATTCACTATCCAAAACAACCAGTGAATATACATGTGTCTTCTGAGTTCTTATGTGTAATGTTATTAATGGTAGAATAGTGTTAAATCTGAAAAAAAATAAATGTGGGTGTTATTTTTCCTTACAACATTCTGCAGGTACTTCTCTGCCGTGAACAGATTTAAAAGACTACTTATGTTTAGACCAGAACATTTTCACAAAACTGGTGTTTCAGGCATCAGGAAATGTATTCATGACCTTTTCATGTAATTACTTTCTGTGAGGGAGCTTTTACAGGCCTTAAACACTCCAGACATGTGGTTTCTATCACCACCACTGTGAACAACTCTCACTCTGTGTCTCCAGTACAGAGCATTTCACATCAAAGTGCTCTGAATGACTTTATTTACATCCTAATTATTTAATTATGTTGAAATTTTGAAAAAAATTGATGAAATGCCCCTTGAATTCAGCTTTCACCTTTTAGCTGTAAGGCAAACTGACTGTAGGATACAGACAAAACTGAGCTGAAAGAGATCAACATCATTATATCTGAGAGTCATTAGCTCTACACTGTACTGTATGTACATGTGTTAAAGACCTAACCTCTCAAAGCACACTGTGGCTGTTTTGCTCACAAAGCATGCATTTAAAGCACGCATTAAAAATGAAACAATGCTTTCCTCCCCCAGAGAGCCAATAAATGAGATGCACAATAGGCTCCAAAAATTAATGCAAAGCTGCTCATCTTATTGTAGCAGTGAGACTTGGAAATGTAAGTAAATTATGTGTCTCTAAGGGATACAAACTGCTACAAACACACTTATACTCCTCTCTTGTGTAGATGATGAAGAGAGTGTACAAGGGGATTCCTCTGATGCTGCGAGGCCAGGCGTGGAGCCTGCTGCTGGACGTAGAGAAAGTCAAGAAGGAGAATGAAGGAAAATACGAGGTATGGTGGAACACACACACACACACACACACACGCACACACACACACGTGTGTGTGTGTGTGTGTTTTATATGCTTTTTCAAGATTTAGGGTTGTACATACAGTACAGTACAAAAATATTGGGCATCTGACAAAATTCTGTTTAAAAACTATTTCATTGGGCAGCAAGTGTTTATTTGCTCAGAAAGACGCTAATATTAGGTTAAATACACATAACATTCATATAAAACATGCTGATTTAACGTATCCTCGAAGAAAGCCAGTATTATTTGAAATTATCGTCCGGTACCTAGTTTGGTGAATCAATCCATTATTAAATTAAATCAGACGCGCTGCAGAATTTATCTAATGGCTGCAATCTGGAACCAAACCTTTGTCTGAAAAGCTGCCTCCAAAGATACCAACTACTTTTTTAAAAACAAGAAAGCTGGCAATATGTACTGTGTATATATCTCTGCTCAGTACAAAACCTCGTATGTCCATTTTTCAGTTTTTGACATATTTTAATGTGTGTAAATTTAATGATGATTGGACCAAAAGAAATAACCAAAACATCTTGTTCCTTTGACCTACGTTAAAAGTAAAGTATGCTTTTTTCTCTCCATTTTGGACCATTTCTATTGGCCTGCTTATCAGCTAAAAATATATTGTATTATATACAGTCAGGTCCAGATATCCATAAAAATTGGGCATCAAGAAAGTTACTGTTATTTTTCCTGTTTACCACAGCATATTTGGAGCTGAATTAGCTCAAAGTGCAGACTTTCAGTGTTAATTTGAGGGGATGCACATTCGAACTGGGTGAACGGTGTAGGAGTTTTGAAGGCAGATACTTACGTCAGTTAATTTAAACTCCATTATGCTGTGTTAGACGGCTGAAATAACAATAACTACGTCAATGTCCAAATATTTATGGACCTGATTGTGTATGTCAGTACCTATGTGTAATTTTGATATGTACACCTCTGGAACACTCCTGATCAAATGACATGTTTTGTTAATTTTCTAAGTGAAAATAAGTCAACACATCCTCTACAGAAAACAAACTTAAATATGTCAATTTTCTATAAGTTTTAGGTTACAATTTTTACTTGTCTGCTGAGTTTAACATATTGGAAAACAAAACATAACATATTAAATGTGTCATAGCTTTCGTACAGCTGTATTTTAAATTGTTTCCTCAATATGTCAAATTTCAGCAGATAAACAGTAATTCTATGTTAAAGTGTACAGAAGTATGTTGTCTGTAGAAGATGTGTTCACTTATGTTTGCATACAACTCTATATGGCGTATATAAATATGTATATGTCACAAAAAAATTGTCTAATCTTAAACCTAACCCTAACTTTAACTTCAGTTGCCAAAAAGGAATTGTTTTGAGCATAAAACATGGAGCTTTTGTCTGTTGGTGCTGACAGTGTAGGCTAGCGCTGTTTTTCTTTGGTTGTCCTACACATACATACATACATACACACACACACACACACACACACACACACACACATGGTAGAGTAGCAGATGGGTCGTACTCCGATGAGGCAGCAGCACCTG
The DNA here is from genome assembly GCF_904425465.1 of Colossoma macropomum. Taxonomy (NCBI): domain Eukaryota; kingdom Metazoa; phylum Chordata; class Actinopteri; order Characiformes; family Serrasalmidae; genus Colossoma; species Colossoma macropomum. The sequence goes on from NW_023494797.1 coordinate 12,675,106, forward strand.
GCATGCTGGTGCTGTGTAATAGCCTGTGCTAAACTGAGAGCAGTTGTTGCCCAGAGCAGGATTAGCAGAGTGATGTTTTGGGCAGAGGGGCTGTTTCAGAAGGATTAGTATATGATCTGAAAACAGACAGACGGTACAACAGACAGAGCAAGGCAAGAGATTAAAGAGAACAAAAGTCAGAAGCAAAACAAACCCGCATAGCTTCTGCACAGGTAGCAGCGATTAGGAAGGTTAATTCAAAGATCCATCTTACACATATCAGATCAGCTTAGACCTGCTGGACCCTTTTAACCATTTAAAATCTGCTCCAGAATAGTTGTTCCGTATGCATGCACACATTTGTCATAGTAAAATGGACCAGCATGTGGAATCGTAGCTTTTTGTGTGCTACAGTGTTTTCCGTCAAGCTCCATGCTGCCTTTATTTTTAGATAACTAAGGTAACCACACCATTTTTTATTTTGTTCATAGGTGATGTTACATATTCTCTCTTTCATTCACAGTTTTATGTCTTTACATCCATCTTTTTCACCTGTCCAGCGCTAAAGCAGCAGGCATCAGTAGCCTTCTTTAATAACAATTACGCTTCTTCTAGAGGACGAGACGGGCAGTGTACTACATACAACTACATATAAGTCTATAAACACTACATGTAGGTTTTTAGCAGAGGCTCTTATCCATGGAGATTTAAAATGGTAGGCGCATTTAGCGTGAGGAGTCGTGCAAAAGTAATTTAGCGGTATTACAGTAACATTAGTGGTCGTGTGGAGAAAAACTCTGGTCTCTCATGTGTTGGCCGATGTGTCCACTGACTGCAATGTCTTTAAATCAGTTACTAACGGCCACTCTATATGAATCAAGACCAATTATTCATGTTTTTGAATGTATCACTGTTTTTTCTGGACAGGTGTTCACTTTTCTTTCAATTCTCCACCATCATTCCCATTGAGATGCTGCAGGGAACGGTCATTAATATGGATGCTGCATTAAAAAATCACGTGACTGAAACAGATAAATACATTGATGGCCATTCTTATCCTCTTTCAGGAGAGCATGGTTGCTTGTCAGCAACAACTTACCTTAAAATAACTACATTTCTTGGTGAAATATAATTGTTAACCGCTCAAATGTTCAGGGCCTGGGTGTGTTTTATTACTATAACCTAAGAATAGCTCAGCCAGTTTGCGTTGAAGTCCCTCTTTCTAAGCAATAAGCCTTAGTATGTAATACGCCTGGGATATTAAGGGGTTAATGTTGATTGTTATTAATAATAACTTAAATTGTTTTTGGAAAGCTATGTATTTTATCATATTTAATGTTGTCCACCATTTTATAAAGTAAAAAGTCACTTGAAGTCATACATTATAGTTTTACCACAGATAACAAGGTTATACCTTGCCTAATAAAACCCTCACCTATTGAAAAATCACTGTAATGCATGGCCCCTCGTGGCTCATTGCTTTAAACTCCCCTGATTGCAATTATTACAATTATTTTCCACAGTTGTAGTGTCATAATCCTATGTTTACATCGCAAACAGAATGTGAATTGGGTGCGTTTTATAAGTTGGTTTGAGGCAATGCATCTAAATAAAAGAAAGCAGAAAACACATTTATTGACATGCATCATGGATCTCGTGGAAACAAAAGTTCTGACCGGTACTATAGCACCTTTATAGGGCAGCGGTGAGCGATGTTTGTTGTGTCTGCTGTTAGTCAGCTAGGAAGTACGATTATTAGCCAGTTAGCCAGTTTGGCCACTTAAGGCTTGTACTTACAATCAGCAAATAAAAAAAGACAGTTCAATTTTAATTATTTTTATGGCAATTAATTATCAGCTAAAATCTCTTGATTGAGATATTTAGTTAGATTATTACAGTGGACCATCCAAATAAAGCATTGCCAAATCTTTTAATGAAAATCTTGACAAACTACTTATCTTTTAATGAACAAATGCTGCTTTGTTTTTTTTTCATCACAGAAAATGAAAGAGCAAGCCAGGATCTACTCCACGGAAATCAAACAGATTGACCTTGATGTGAACCGGACCTTCCGGAACCATATCATGTTCATGGACCGATTTGGAGTGAAGTGAGTTGCTCACACATGATGATACTATAATGGGTCACTGGTTACCTGCATTCGTTAAACACAAAGTACATGAAGTACAAACTCTGCAGCAAAGTCACGTCCAGTTCAGTGAATAGCAGAGTCTTTCAGTCCATTCTTTACTCTTTCTAGCAGTGCAAAGCATTGCAGTGAGCTCAGTAGTGTGAACCTTAGCTGACCACAAAGTGAGGCACGTTGCACTCTTCCGCTGTGTGATATTTTGTGTGCTAAAGTGTGTGTGTGTGTGTTTTAATAGTTTTCCTGTCTAGTGTTGACTTACAGGAAACTATTTGAAGAGCTCTCAAGCACTCAGACCACTGATCACAGACTGAAATATGTTTCTGTGCAGGAGTGTGGTGACTGCAAGAGGGCCACAGTATATCATTTAATAGTTTTCGCAATAGAGGCATCTGCAGTACACAAACTAAGATGGGATAAACTGTAACAGGGACATTACATGTGGTTAAACTGTTTCCTATAGAATGCGCCTTTAGTTACCTTCTAATATTCTCATAGCAACATCATCTGCAAATTCTGAAAACAATCAGACAGATATTTCTCGAGATTCACCCTGAAGACATAAAGCCATAAATAAACTTTGAGCGTTCAATGTGTAGGTCACAAGACTCACACCCATATTATTGTAATCTTCTTCTTGGTTGCTGCAGTTTAGCACTGTTTCAAAGCGTGTAACCAGTTCGCAGTGAGAGCGTGACAAGCCACATGGCGAAGGTAGTTTTAACACTCTAAAAATAAGTTAACACATCCTCTGTAGAGAACACACTTATGAACTGAACTGAATTTAACATATTGGAAAAATTGAAATGTAAAATGTGGCCTGTGGTTAATAAAACATGAACTGTGCCATACATTTTCCACAGTCCATCCTTCCTTCCTGCCTTTCTGTCTTCCTTCTTTCCTGCCTTCTTTCCTTCCTTTCTGCCATCCTTCCTACCTTCCTTCTTTCCTTCCTTATTTCATTCCTTCCTTCCTTCCTTCCTTCCTCCCTTCCTTCCTGCCTTTCTGTCTTTCTTCTTTTCTGCCTTCTTTCCTTCCTTCATTTCTGCCTTCCTTCCTCCCTTCCTTCCTGCCTTTCTGTCTTCGTTCTTTTCTGCCTTTTTTCCTTCCTTTCTGCCTTCCTTCCTTCCTTTCTGCCTGCCTTCCTTCTGGCCTACCTTCCTTCCTGCCTTCTTTCCTTCCATCCTTCCTTCCTTCATGCTGACTTGCAAAATGACTCTGTCCTTTAAAGATTATGGTTCCAACTGTATACTCTAAAATCCATGAAGGGCAGCTTAACACAATACAGGAATTGTTTACACAGTTCTCCCCTTTAGCCGAATGCAGTTGATCGGACCAGACAAGTTTGTGGTCTGAAGGTGTTCTGGAGATTCAAGGCTGCAATTGCTAACTAGTAATAGAATAGGTTGCATGATGCTATTTAGTTGGCTACAGGCTTCCATTACTCATCAGCTTCATTATCATAGCTCCCGTACAGAATTTTGAAGCAAACATAAACGTCTTGGCTGATCGACTGGAGGGGGAAGAGTATTTGTTCTCTGAAGCTTACCCATATTTCTATTGATAAGTAAACCCATTACACGTCTGCTCTACAACAAAACACTTCATTTTCTCTGCTCACTGGCAACTCAGCCTTGTTGTCGCAGTGTTTTCAGGCGTTTCTCTGTTCACATTCGGACAGCTCAATTCTCGAGTGAGTGAGAAAAGTAGTGACGTCGCTGGAGGCTTAATAGATTGCAGGCCTCCAGAGTTCAGTGGAAAGTCTTGCACATCTAAAACATGTCATTTATGCGCCAGCATATAGGGAGGGGTTGAGTTCTGATTCAGCTGAGGGGAAAGAATCATGCTCCACCTAAAGAATCTGGCTTTCTGAAATGCAGAGCACTTTTTAAACACAGTGCTAGGAAATAGAATCTGTTGTGGGATTGGCATGCAGCAGAGGGGTATTTAGATATATTAGTGGGGTTTGTGTCATTAATAGACAGTAGACTGGCTCTGAGATTGTGGGCTACATTGCTGCATAACTTAATGACATTGTGCTCATGCTTTCTCTACAGACAGCGGTCTCTGTTCCACGTGCTCACTGCATACTCCGTCTACAACACGGTAAGACAGCCAAGCTAATGCCTGAGAGAGAGAGAGAGAGAGAGAGAGAGAGAGAGAGTAGCCAACTCTGATCTAAGAAAAAGCACATTATTCTTGAAGATGTGTAGAAGGTTTAGCTAGAAAGAAAGAAAGAAAGAAAGAAAGAAAGAAAGAAATCACATTAAATCAATGAATCAATGTTCAGAAGTTTGGAATCAGCAACAGGAATTTGAAATTGGTGTTCAGAGGTTTGGGATCACTGTTCAGAAGTTTGGAATCACCATCAAAAATTAAGAATCACTGTTTGAAAGTTTGGAATCACCATCAAAAATTCAGAATCACTGTTTGAAAGTTTGGAATCACTGTTCAGAAGTTTGGAATCACCAACAAAAATTCAGCATCACTGTTAAAAAGTTTGGACTTACTGTTCATAAGTTTGGAATCATCATCAAAAATTCTGAATCACTGTTCAAAAGTTTGAAATCACTGTTCAAATGCTGGAACAAGTATTTTTTTAAAACCAGTTTCATCACAGATAAACATATAAAGTGATTCGAATATAAGGGGTCCAACACATCCTGTAAATATACAGACCAGGAAAACATTTGGAAAACTAGAAAATTGATTAAATGTCATGAAAATATTATAGTACTGGAAAAGTGTAAGATTGGGCCATTAAATCCTTCAGATTCCATATTTTATTATGTTTCAGCTACTAATGCCCACTTGAAGTGTCCGTTCATAGGGATTATAGTGTAGAATGCTACAATGTTGCATGTGGACAGATGTGTGGTCATAAGGGGGTGTTTTGGAACACCTGGTAGAGCAGAGCTACATAAACACATGCCAGCTTCTTGCAACGTTTGATGTTCACTTTGAAAATTTAGTAGAGCTTGTGATCAAACAATGAGTGGTTGAGGAATGGTTTGTGAGTCAGTAAGGGGTCCTTAGGGGTTTTATTGTTGACTTTAGTGTTGGGGGTGTTGGCAGTCCTTATACAAATACAAATTTGTGATACAATACAGTCCTGGAGTTTATGCTGAAAAATTGTTTCCAGCAAAGGGTGGGAACCCTGAATATGTTAGTGTTGTTCAGCTTCACAGCTTAAAAAACAATAGATGTTTTAAATGTGTTAAAAGCTTTTAGAGCTTCAGATGATTTAATAAGGACTGAGAAAGCTGTATAACATGGCATCTCATATTTGGAAAGTGGTGACAATATCAGTGGGGAGAATATCAGTGTCTGATTTATTGGTTAGTTTTTTATCCCAGAATACTCAAAATATTGAATAAAACATAAATTTTACTGAGACGTCTTTTATTGTACTTAAAGTTATTAGTATGATGAGTGGTTCTAAATGGTGCAGTACAGTAGTGTGTATGGATTATTCTACCAAATTGGTTCAAAAGTCAGAGTTCAAAACACATTTCAGACTTTTACCTGACTTCAACATTAGATTAAAAGTCTTTTGCTCTGAGTGACCTTATATGTTAAAGATTTTATTTCATTAAAACAAATGATTGAACATTCCATTTTGTCACCAACAATCATAACCCTACTGAAACTCATTTCAGTAATGACTGTTTTGGTAGTGACACTTTTAGCTAGTTTTGAGCAGAACTGAAAAACTGGCCAAAAAAGCCAGTACACGACTAGCAAAAACAGCTTTGAACAGCTGTACACACATCAAATCTAAATATTTTTATTAAAACACTAAAACTTAAAACAAAGTTTAGTTAAGTTTACAGAAAATATGTGTTTCAGTAGAGACAATTTTAACATTACACACTGATTCTCAGATCAGTGCTTCCTGCTCTAAAATGCAGGGGTGTGGCTGAAACAAGGTTCCGCCTAGGGACTAAACTAAAATATGAATGAAGTTTATTTGTTTATTTTACAATTAAACTCATGATAAACATAAACATTTCAACTTTAAAATAATTCAAAAAGAACTTAAAAAAAACAATTATTATTTTACAAGTACTATTTTCACAAGTTCAAAAATGTAGGAGTTAGGGTTTGGGACAGCCACCTCCCAATAGAAAAGAAATGAATGATGATTTTATATATTTTTAGCATGTTACTATGCAATGAATTTAAACAGATCCTTTCATAATCCTTAAATATCCAAGGTATGAATTCTTGATTGTTTTTTTTTTAAATAAATCCTAGGAAGACTCAAAAGAGGCGTAAACAACTGTATTGGTTTACATAAATGTGATCGACTGACAGTGAATATTCACGTCTTTTTATATTAAGTGAATTTTTTGCACATATACATTATGTGAAAGAAAGAAAGTGCTGCTATGCTCGGGTCTAAGAAAGAACACATTATTGAGGGTGAACAGATTTCAGTGTCATGCCTTTCCCTTTGTGTATGTGCAGGAGGTGAGTTACTGCCAGGGAATGAGTCAGATAGCTGCCATTCTGCTGATGTACATGAATGAGGAAGATGCATTTTGGGCTCTGTCACAGCTTCTGACTGATCAGAAACACGCCATGCACGGTGAGCTCTTTTCATTGTCTCCCAGATACCCAGCAGCATATTGATATCATTATCTGGACTATGCAGCGTGTTTCAGGATGCAAAAACTTTATGATAATATGTGAGCTCTGAGAATGTGTCAGTTAGACTGAATGCAAATTTAAGATTCAGTTTTAATCATGGATTTCTTTGATTTTTTTCTCTCTGCTAGGCTTCTTTATCCCTGGATTTCCTAAACTGCAGCGATTTCAGAACCACCATGACCAGATTCTGTCCAAACTCATGCCCAAGCTGAAAAAGCATCTGGTAAGGTCACCTTTCACTTCTCACTATGGATACAAAATACAAAAGGCATTAGAAAATTGCCATGGCCTCTGAGTAAAAACATAAAAAAAGAAATAAAATAATGTCTCAGTGACTTTCTAGTATTTAGTTTTTCTTTTGCTCTTTTCTTTGGACATTTTTTTCATTGCCAGGACAAGGAGCAGATGTCCACTGGGATTTACAGCACTAAATGGTTCCTGCAGTGTTTTATTGACAGGGTGAGTATGCACACTGTGGGATGCTGAACCATCTGCTGTCATTTCTTCCAAATATACTGAAGGAGAAAAAAATGTTTTTAACTTGTAGAGTACTATTAATGTAATGTACACTTGTGCAAAAGTCAGAGACCACCCCTCATTTATTTAATTTCCAGTCAAAGTGGCCAACTTTTGCTTGCTTTGCAAACAATTTTAATCATTTTTTTTAACTCTAGTTTTGGAGACTCCTGTTTTAGCACTTCTTTTCTTTGACTTTGGCCCAATCCCAATCTTATTTTTACCCCTACTGACCCCTACTTGTTTTTCAAGTGTTACTTTGCTCCTTGGAACTGAGTTACAAGGGGTAGTGGTTGAAATGTTCCTCTCCAAAAAGGAACAACCCTCAAATAAAGAAGAACATTACTTCATTATCAGGCTACTAGCGGTGTTCTGTAGGCAACCCTGCCAGTCTGCAGTGATAGCAGAGGAGGGTAAAGTTCGGCAACCTCACTGCTGGTCTTCAGCTAAATTTAGGGGGAAATACGGCAATTATTTCTTATCACCCACCCCTAATTCTTCTGTGATATGAAGCTGAAGTCAGCTATTTGCCAGCTGCTTGTTCGAGTTTTCTAGTTTAACCTTAAATAGTGCAGCAGTTCTGACGCCTGAGGTGCCAGAATGTAACTGTTGCACTGTTTAAGGTGGAAAAGGAAACTAACCAACTAGCTACTGACACATCAGCATACTACTAATAATTTGTAATGCTTGTTATGAAGAAAAGGACCGTAATACATCAAAACAACATTAAACTAAGATAATACAGTGTTTTTTGTAATTTTTTAACTGAAAAACATATTAAATTGTTACATATAATAACACTCCATTTGGTGTGTGCCTCTGAAAAACCTCTGTTCGGAGGGTCACGTAGCCCTAACACTTCGCCATACACCTCACATACATCTCAACAAAAATCGTGACACCCTACACTAGGTGTGAATGAGCAAAACACGAGGGGAAAAAGCTAAGTGGTAGGGGCAAGGGGTGAAATGGGATTGGACCTTTCTCCTTCATTATGCAAGTGGATTATCTTGTATGTAATCTTCTCAGAAATATGAGTACACAAATGTGGTTCACCCTAGTAGTGGAAAAACTGAAATTTGAAAATAACCCCAGACTTTTTTTTTGGCCGTAACACGAGCTCATACATTATTGCCTGTCTTGAACTGTACTGGATTGTAATTGATTCTAACTTTCCAGAATCAGCGCAGTTGAATCATCACCCTTAGAGCACTTTTTACAGGCCTAACGATTATCCCTGAGTGTTACGACAGGCACATACTACACACGTTACAGCAGCGTTGAGTACCATTACCAAATGACTGCAGTACTATTTGTGAAGTAATGAAAATGAGGCGAACAGAAAGAAAGAGAGAAAATTAGAGAGAGATAATGAGAGATAATAAGAGATGAGAGAGCAAGGGGAAGAAAGGAGTTTTCATCTTTCTCTTCTCTGTGGGTCTTGTGGGTGGAGAAGAGGATGGATTGAGGCTGGAGCAGCATGTTATTAGCAGCGAGGCAGGGGACGTTTCAGTGCGATTAGTGAGCCAAGGCACAAAATCCTGCTGCCAGGGCTGCACTGGGGAGGGAAAGGAGGGGTATCCTGCTGAGCTTGGTGATAGAGGTGAGGCCACACATTGATCTGCATTTGCAGAAGTCCAAACCCTCTATGAAAATGAAATATATTGTCATATGTCAGTATAGTCGAAAATAGAAATAGGGTATATTGCAATATATTTACAATACAAATCATTCTGTGTATGGGGCTTTACTGCAGCACAGAGCTCAGCTCACAGCTCAATTTCTACATATACATAGAAGAGTCTCTACTATATTAATAATAATAATAATAATAATACGTTTTATGTAGTACTTTTTCCAAGCTCAGGTCAGTGGTTCAGACTCTCCTCTATTGCGCTAACCGCTTCACTACGTGACCACCTCTATATTGGGACAGTCCTCATCTAGCACTCATCAGGTTGCTGGTAAAATAAAATATGCTTCTTGATATCTGTTATGGGCTAACTATGGATTACTGGGTGTGCAAAGCCACTTTGGTAACTTATCCATTCACAAGATTGTAACATTAGTCAACTATTGTAATCAACTTAGATTGTAAATTCTTGTTGAATTGAATCTGTTTGTCTTTCATTTGTATATTTGTATAGCATTATGTAAAATGTTAGCTAACAGTAGTTGACTGTCAGTATCGGCTAATCATCAGGTCTCTGTGAAAGCCCCAAGTTTGCTATTTACTAAATGTTTAGCTAATAGGAGTTATCCGAGTCATGAAAACTTTTATAGCTTGCTGAGATGTCCTCGGAATTTCGTCCACCTTACCTGGTTTAGTTGTTTGTTGAGCCTGTCTACATTATTTGACAACATCAGGAGCATGGTGGTTTATTTAGTTTAGCTATAATTCATACAAATCACACACAGTGCTAATTTACTCATCGCCTAAGAAGTTAATGTTAGCAAACAGAAACGTACCGGAGTTATGACGAACTGTGTGAGCTTGACGTAATGTCCTACTGTAGTGCATATTTATAGGTAGAGCCCTACATAAACTGTGGGCAGGATATTTTGATAGCCTAAATCACATAAGGCTGAAGTCAGCTTCTTATTTGCCAGCGAATCTTCCCATTCCATCTTAAATGGTTCAGCAGTTACATTCTGGCACCTCAGGCCACTGCTCACTTAGGCACCATTTAAGGTGAACAAGATGCTGGCAAGGAAGCCAACGTCAGCCTCATCTAAATCACAGTGTAAGAAAATGCAACCAGTATTAAAACTACAGTTTGGATGTGTTGATAGCCAATCACCCTATCAACAAAACACTACATTTGGATATGAAGTGGGCGCTGGACCGACTTTCGCTGCCTTTGGGACCATCAGGGCCCCAATCTGCCCTTTTCATGGCCTGGATCCATAATCTTGTGCAGTTTTGGCAAAAGGATGTGATCCCTTTGAGATGTTTAACATTCTCCAACCATCTTTGCGGATAGTGCAGTTTACTGCACAACAACTCCTTGTCATTTTTGCTTTATGCCATGAGGAGCGATGCTTTCTGTTGCTCTTTGCCCCCTAGTTGGACGCACATCTCCATGATGATGTTGCACAGAAACCTGTCTTTTAGATACACTGTGCTGCTGCTACAGGTTACGTAATAATTCATGCAGTTAATCTACTCGGGTATGCATATATTTTATCTGTTATTGCATTGTGATGTATTTAATGTAGAGATAATTTAGTGAAAATCTGCTTTGTCTGGCTAAAAGCTTTGCTTTACAACTGTGGTTTATTGCCTTTATTTTTGTTTTTGCTTGCTGTGTCGCCTTTAGCTTTATACATGACTGGCATCTAAAGTTGTATGAGCAGTATGTATAACAGATTTAGTAGTTGCTACATAAATATCAGTTAGGAAATATGAAATATTTAAAAGTATTTTATTGCTATTGCTTTAAAACAGCTTGGTCTGCTATTTTTGTGAGTTTTGAAAAGGGACGTTCCGCTACAGAAGTCAACAATGGTATTTACTCTACCCTTCCAAGGGCTCATCTGACAAACTTCACTTGAGCTAATAAAGTAAAGGAACAGCCTTTTAGGATGTCGTTGGAGATTCCCCCGAGGGGAAATGATGAAGCCATGTTGATGAGGATATGTTAAAATGAGTGTTGTGATGTGCGTAAAAAGCCATTGACCAGCTGGTACTTATATAAATGGCAGTACTTTTTTCCAAATTCCAGCAGTGACTGAGGATTTTAGGGACGCACATATAAAACAAGTATATTCTACATAGTTGGAATTATCTTCTGAAATGTCCCATCCCACCTTAACTGGTGCCTCAGTTATATTCAGGCAGGTGCCAGAATGTAACTGCTACTCCATTTAAGGTGGAACAGAAATTTTGAACAAAAAGCTGGCAAATAATTTGATTTTAGCTTTGTAGAAAATAAAAGATGAAACAATATTTAGCACCATTTTTGCTGGGCCTGTGGCATAGGCATGGTTTAATTTCAAAAAGGGTTATAGTCCATTTTCAAGTGGGAGTGGGCTTTACACACACAAGAAATATCAGTGCTATATTACATTTAATGCTACCTTTATTAGAGTTAAAAGGTGTTTTCTATTGCAAGACAGCTGGTATTCTTTTCAAAAACTCCTTATATCCGATATTGTTACAAATGCTTATGCAGCATTTTGGGATGAAAATCTAATTAATATAATTATATATTTATTATATTATACATCACAGAATAATAAGCCACTGTGTGCCTGCAAAAAATAAGCATCTAAAATGGTTTTACTTGAAATATATAAATACTGTGATATATACCAACACTGTCAGAAACTTTAATTATACTGTGAAAAACATTTTTGGCCATATCGTTCACTACTGCTCTGGCTCTGTCTTGTGAGTTGCACTGAGGCCATGGTGAGATGACAAAGTTCTTCTTGACCTTAATCTTGATCTTCAAGTGAGACAACAAGAGAAAAGACAGCAAAAGTGATAACAAGTATTAAGATAACAAACAGAAAACTGATGTTCAACTGAAGGAAAACTATAGGTCCTTTTGCAAAATGTCTAAAAAAGGGAGAGAGCACTAGAGACTTGGCCGTAGAGCTTCAGTATAGATGTGTTTTTAATCCTAACCCATAAATGGCTCCACACAACAGATACTCCACAAAACTGCTTATAAGGGAGTCACACGTTTCTTACAGACTGACTTATTCCTTCTTACAGACCCCATTCACGCTGACCTTACGCCTGTGGGATATCTTTATCCTGGAAGGAGAGAAGATCCTCACAGCCATGGCCTACACCATTCTCAAACTGCACAAGAGTGAGCTGCTCTGTTGATCTTTCCCACTGCATCCACTGCTTACTAGTTGCTAAGTCTGCCATCAAATGAAACTGAAATCGCACCCATGCAGTTACAATAATAACCCCAGTGTCTGAGAGCAAATTGCTCGAGAACTTATTTGACTTGGTGGTGATCTTTTCAGAGCGCTTGGTAAAGATGTCGCTGGAGGAGCTGAGAGAGTTCCTGCAGGAGAAGATCGCCGAATCCTTCGACCTCAGCGATGATGTTGTTATCGAGCAACTTCAAATCACCATGGCAGAACTGCGTAAAATGAAGCTGGACCTTCCCTCTCCAGGTTTACCCCCTAAGCATTTGTTGCATTTGCAATTATGTTGTTGAAATGTTTCCTAGATAACCGAAGTCTATATGTTTTACAAGATATGGAATGTCTAGAACTTATCAAGTATATGTATTTCATTATCATCTACCTACTGTGAGATATAGAAAAAAATTACATGTTTTTAGGTATCCTTAAGGAGTAGCTTGGCAACAAATCAAACTTACACTCAAGAAGTCTATATATGGACAAATGAATGTCCCAACAGCAATAACAGCCACCTCGAAGCCAGGAATATTGTTTTTATGTCCAATATTATATAGTGTCCGAAACCACATAAGCAAGTCTGTTTAAGATTACTTAAAGGGGAATTTCACTGATTTTTCACAATTTCTGCAAAATTTATTCAAACAAAACATTTAGAGTGGTTTGATATGAACTGGTTAAAATTTCTTTACAGTGGTGTTGATAGGAACCGGGGGTAGCAATGTCTACAATGCTAATGTGGCCATTCTATTTGCTATCAAAAATGACCAGTGAACCTATAGATTTTATAAGTAATGTTCCTGATGTTAAAATAGTGGGAAAGTTTTCTTTTGGGACTATATAGCCTTACAACACCCTGTATGCACCCCTTCACCATAAATTGATATAAAAAATATGTTTTAGGTCAAAACCTTTACAAAACTATTTGTAAAACAATGTATCAGACATCAGGCAGCGTATTCGTAACCATTTCATGTAATTACTCAAGAGGTAGCTTTTTGAGCCAATAAATGCTTCAGATGTTTGGTTCCTATCACCACCACTGTGAAAAATTCTGACTTGATATGTTTCTCTAGTATGGAGCATGTCACATCACACTACTATGAATGACTTTTACATCTTGACAGTGTAATTATGCACAAATTTTGAAAAATCAATTTAGTTTCCCTTCAATTCAACATGGTTTGATGCAAGTGTGTAGTGATTTAGGTGTATAGTTTGCACAAAGCTAATTGCTAATTGCTTTCTGTAGTGCAAAACCAAACAAAAGACATGTTCTATGGCTGATTGGCTAGCATTCCTTTAAAGTATCCTTTAAAGTACTAGGTCATCTTTGTTCATTGCTGTTTTTGTTAATGGTGTTGGTCTATGTTTCATCAGCCAAGCCTGATGAGCTGCCGCGGAAGCCGCTGGGTCTGGAACTGCCTGTAGTGCTGACCCCAGTGCGACCCCCCAAACTCGGCCAAGCTGAAGACACCCCGGACAAGAGCCAGCTGGCCAAGCGGCCGCCGGCCTCACTCCACATCCACCTGGACCAGGAGTCCATTCTGCCTGATCAAACCTCCCCAGAAGACAAGCAGCCTTACCAAGACAGGGGGAACCTTTCGCCCTTTCCTTCTCCTGACCCGGTTCTGGTGCATAACCAGATTCCTTTTGCTCCAGAGGGAATGATTGGAGCTCCTGAAGATGGAGGGGAGCAGCCACCCCCATATGAGCCCCCAAGAAGTGGGGTTCCACATGGGAAGAACTTACCTGAACTAGACTCTCCAGACAAGCATATACATGGTGCTTCACCTCAGCATATTTCCCAAGACACTTCACAACCTGCAGGGTGCAGTGCAGAGGCCGATTCCTCTGTAGTGACCCCAGGCAAAGTCCCATTGACATTGTCTGTAGCCTCAGTGTCTCGTCAGCCCTCAAACCTCTCCCAATACGAAAACCACCCAGAGGCAGACTTGGGGGGGAAAGAGGAACGGTTGGTGGGCAGTTCGGCAGAAAAAGCTGCAGCATTAACCCGAAACTCTGAGGCTACTTTTAACCAATCACATTCGTCATCCACAGCTGGACGGAGGCTGCCCAATGTTCATTCAGACCCGCTGCTGGAGCGCCTGCCCCATGCCAGTCTCCCCAAATCAGACACATTTTAGGCCAGAAACTACTTGTTCATTAAATTATTTCTGCATCTTTGCCTTCTGTAAGGCACTTAGGGTTAGACATGATCAGTATCATTGTTTATTATGAGCAACAAAGCTCCATGATCTATCAAAGGGATGATGACTTTTGTTGATTCTAAAATATACTTGGAAAAATAGTTTTATGTTCTAAGCATACTGTGCAAAACGCACACAATACAACCTATACTGTGCCTGGACAGTGATGTTTTTGAAAACACAGTTTTCAATGAAGCAAATACTGTTAATGGAATACCAGCATTTTTCAACCAAATCTATATCTGTAGCACACAAATTCCCTATGATACAAAAAAAAACAAAAAAACAAACAGAAGCCATTGGGCAGTCAAAGGTATATATCACTGTTGTTGGAACAAAACCTTGTATCTTCAAAATGATAACTTTACAGGAGAAGGAAAAAACATACTTTTCTTTTAATGTAAGTCAATGGAACCAGAGGTTTTTTCAAGTAATTTTGGGCCGTTTCATTTTGTCTGTTCTTCATAAATTTTACACACAATGTAAAGGGAAACTGGCATTTTCAAATTATGTCAAAAACGGAAAAACGTCAAACATGGAGATACAAGGTTTTGTTCCGACAACAGTGATATATAAAATTAAGCTTTAACTAGTTTTGAGGTATTTGAGGTAATATTTTGCCAACATAGTAGTGTGGTTGGAGCTTTTCACATTCTTTTAACACATTCACTCATGTCTCATTCTAAATAACTAAATAACAATTTGAATGAGATTAGTCTTGGAGACATGAGGTAAATTTTAAATTGACATTTAGAATTAAATTGACATTTGTAATTCTGCAGATGCTCGTGTCTAGATCTATGACTAAAATTAAATCATGTTACAGAGGAAGAGGTATGCAGGAGTTAGGAGTCTTGCCTTCATTCATATAGGATTCATATAGTTATAGCACTATGTACTTTCCCAGGCTGTCACCCCGAAAAAGATACAAATATAAATATAATACAGAATATGAAATGTGCCATAATTTATGCACATGGCACATTTTATTTATTTATTCACTTTCAATATGTAAACAATATGTTAAACAGTCCTTGTGCATGAAAATGTGCAGATGTGTGTTCTCTGTAGAAGATGTGTTGATTTATTTTGACCTAAAAAAACAGCAAAACTTGTAATTTGACTGGAGTGCCCAAACTTTTGTGTACAACGGTACACAGTTTCGTCTGAATAGTATTTAAACGTTTTTCCGTGGAATTCAGCAACTGCCCATTGGCTTCTATTATAAGCGAGTTTCATGTCAGTTGGTTTCCTTTTTTTTTTATGAGTACTGGGAAACGTATCAAAATTATTTTCTGTGGTAATCAACTATACGATACAGATGCAGCAGATATAGATTAAGTTGAAAAACACTGAAGTGTTCCTTTAAGTTTGCCAGTCTTCATTCCTCTCAGTTTAATGATGGTTTATAAGCACTGATGAGCAAAATAGTCTTAATCTAACCAGATAAGCCTGGACAGGTGCTATAGAACAAAATGAAACATTTGTAATATTTGAATGTTAGGGGTGGGTCACGTCCTACGCTTAAAGGCCTCGCCGAAATGTCAGTATAATTTACAACCAAACAACCAAAGTGAGCTGGCTCACTGATTCAGAAGGAGTTACACCTGCACCTGCACTTACACCTGCAGTGTCATCAACAAAGGCCTTCTGCATTCTCTTTTCTCTGTTTTCATCTTAAAAAGGAGACTAGCATTTAAACCATGGAGTGGTGGTTTTCTGTAAATGCCATTAAATTATACACCATCTCTTTATTTGATAAAATGACACACCATAAACATGATAAAGTATGTCTTAAATTATAACTGCTTCACAAAAACCTCTTGAACCAAGAACTCCTGGACATTTGCAATATAACTTTACTATGCTAAAGATTGTAATGTAATATAATTATCACTTTACAATTATATTTGTCATCTTTTCTCTCAAGCAGGCAAAATATTTTGTTATTTTTGATGACATGTCATTAAATGTTGTACCAACAGTTATGAGGGAAAGGTCAGCCAGTGCTTTTGTGCGAGGTACGGGATTATAAGCCTGCAGCCGATGCTAAATTTCTAACCTTTATGTACAGTACGTGTTAAGACTTGTTTTCCATTTGTGTGAACATTTTGTAAATTAAGGTAACGAGCTTTTTAAAGTATTGTATTTTAACGCTTTTAGGCTTTTGTATTTGTAGGCTTTTAGACATTTTGTATAGTAGAAATTATATTTATACAGGAACTATGTGGAATTTGCAGGTTGTGAGTTGTTTTTTTTTTTGTTCACTTTTACATTAATTTCTTAAATCCCAGATTTGTGTTCAGCTCTCTTATCAGCATTGGACTTGTCTATCGTTGAAGAGAAAGTCCACCAACATTGGACTGTTGCATAATTAAATGGTCAAGATGTGAATAAAGTCATTCAGAGTGGTTTGATATGATGTGTATTTTTCTAGAGAAATATACTGATTCAGATTTGTTCACAGTGGCAGTGATGTTTAATGCCTTTAAAAGCTCCCACGCAGAAAGTTATTACATGAAATGTTGATGAATACATTGTCTGATTCCTAGAAAGTGTTTCACAATAGTTTTGAGAGATGACCAAAACGATATTTTTAAAAATGGTGGAGAGGTACATGTAGGGTGTTATAAGGCAATTAATACCCAAAGAAACCTTTTCAGATTTATCACTATTTTACTGTTATCAGCGTTGCATATCGCTGTCGTTGGAAGAAAACCTTGTATCTCCAAATGGTAACTTTACAGAAGAAGGAAAAAACATACTTTAGTTTAAATGTAAGTCAGTGGAACCAGACTTTTGTCAAAGTCATTTTGGGCCATTTATTTTGGTGCATTCATCTTGACATTTACACACAATGTAAAGGACAACAGGCATTTTCAAATCTGAGTCAGTATGTTTCTGTACAGTGTGTCATTTCACATAAAACCACTCTGAATTATTTTGTTTAGATCTCAACAATTGAATTATTCTGAATTTTAAGAAATTGGTGGAGTCCCCCTTTAACTGTAGGCATGTGGGTGAACGTTTCAGTTTGTCTGGACTGTATTCAGATTTTTAGCAGTTACAGTCGGTTAAAAATATTCATTTCTTCCATAATTCTGAAGTAAAGAGCACCACCTGGTGGATGTGTAGTGCTCTGCCATTTCTCTTATTAAAGTGCTGTTGGCGTTAGAGAAAGCTTTAACTTACTTTGTGTAGTACTCTGTTAAGGCAGTAGTTATTTGCTGTAGCATATTCGTACTGAAGAGAAAGAGTTATGAGATTGGCATACATGTGTGCAGAAAGGTAGAAGTGTCCAGTAAGAAGCTTTCTTTGAATGATTTGTGATGAACTTTGTCTTAAAAAAGTGAAAAAAGTTTGTATTTTAAATTGAACATCAGTACAACAATAACAGTAAAACATCTCAACAGTTTTAACATCTTAATGCTGTTTTAATTAACCGGGGTGCTTCAGTGCTACTGTTTGTGGGTGGATACCAAAACCAAACATGTTTCTAATTGCATCAGCACTTTCATGTTATGCATTTGTCTTTATACTTTTGTTGGAATTTTGGTGGTATAATTATATTTAATTCTATTTATAATATTGTAACTTTAATTATTGCTTTAGTTCGGTTCATATTCATGCTTTAAAGCAATGCAAGTCATTTGTGTAGCCTAATTTAATTTCAATAAAGTTATAGTACCAGAATCTGCTGGTCAGTAACTAGTTCTGCGGTCTCATTCGGTATCAACTCAGTCGCTCGCTGAGTAGCAACGGTGCACCCCTGCTAAGTAGGCCTATATTTAGACATTTACAGCACATGCAGTTCATCCGTGCTCATTTCAGAACAGATTATCCTACTTCAGTTTTGTAACATGTCTTTCCTTTTGGGCTTTCATTTCATTTAATGGAGTATGGTGTCTTTTTTTTTAAATAATTGTACACTTCTGTACATTCCTTTATAAGGAGTTTTGAGATCTCCAACCAAAATACTTTGGTTTTATTTTGTCTGTACATTATAAAGATATTTGACTTTACAAATATGTTAAACTTTTGATTGGCAGAAGTAGACATTTTCTGACCTTAGCTGTGTCTGTGTTTTTTTTTTAATGATGCAATGCAGATTTTTATCAGATCAAACATGCAACTACAGTCCATGGCCAGTAGGGGGCTCCAAAGACACATATATTGCCAAATAGATGGCTCAACAGAATGCCTTTCTGTATTGTTTAATGAATTATGATGCCAATAATGGACTCTCCTAGTATTTTATAGCAATGTGTGAACAAACTAAATGCCTCATTTTACTATTTATAACTCAGGCTGTCTATTTCAGGTAATGTATTCCACAGTCCTCAGAGAGGTCAGAGAGACATGAGGACGGTGATTCAGCAATCCAGTCGATTTCCTAAACCAGCTCAGAGCCCTGGACACGAACCTGGCTCTGGCGTCCCTTAGGAACACTGACACTATGTGGTGACACATGAGTTTGTGTGATTGATTCCAGCCTTTGCCAGACGGTGAGAGTCATGCATCATCATAAAGCATCAGTGAGAGGGAGAGAGATAGGGGGCCAACAGAAATAGAGCAAGACCTATAAAGATGATACATCATCTGTCTCGGCTATCGGAGAGCAGGTATCTGCACTTGTGGCTCTGCATAGAACAGTGCTCTGAAACATTTTGATCTGTGCGGACTGGCCAGGTCATATTGTACAGTACTGTCCGGTTGATCGAACCAGTCATCAAACACAAGGTCCTCAGGCTTAGATCTCTATTGACCCTGACCTTTAAAATGAATCTATATATGACCTTTTAACCATAGAGTGACCAGATGTCTCATATTTCCAGGGGCTCTACGGTATTTGAGCTTGATTTGGGTGTTCAGCTTCTTTATCAACCTTTTGTTTAGATGAGAATGTTTTGGTTTTTATTGTTTTTTCAATGCCACAATAGAGTCTTTACACAACAATCTCCATTTGGTCAAACACTTTGTAATGTTGGTAATTGGAGGTAAATGGCTTGATCACAGAACGCCATCAAATTTTTAAATACTCTCAAAAATTGCATTATTTCCCACAAAATGTGTTTTACCACAAGAGTTAGGCCACAAGAGCCCCAGTGCAAAAAAGGAATGTACACACTAACATGAAAATTCATTTCAATTAATAAAAAAATAACGAGGCCATTTGCTCTCTAAACATGTCACCCCACTAGCGTTCAACATAAAATGGCCAATATAACGTTAAAGGGCCAAATTCGCCTCACTTTTTTCCAAAATCTACCGTTTTCTCAGTCCATAGAGTCTATATATGGAAACTAAATTTCCTGTTTTGAATTCCCTGTTTTTGTGAAAACCAACTCATTTACACATATCCACCTTTTGAGCAGGTTAGCTCCACCCATACACACTGAAGTTATAAAGAATGTTTCAACCTGCACTGCTTTTTTGAATGAAGCACAATACAGGGCAGCCAATCAGAAAACAGCTCATTTACATCTATCAGTTTTAAAGGTACAGTAACAAAAACAGCTGATTTAATTCTACAGGATAAACAGAGGATAGACAATCGTTGTGTGGTCAATGGTTTTCAGTACATAAAACCACACAAATGTTCTAAGTGGACCTCAGGGTAGAATCAAAATACAAGACAAACGAAAGACTATGGGTCGTTTAACCTAAAGGTTTATGTCATATTTATCTGTTCCACAAGCCACTGGCCAAATAAGAAGATTACATACACCCAAAAACACTTGCTGTGTGGCATAGAGTAATATGTAACAGTTTACATGTTTTTGCTAAGTGAAAATAAGTTAAACATGCTCTACAGAGACACACTTCTGCACATGTTAATGCACAATTACTGTTCATTGACTGAAATTTACTTTTTTTTGACAAAACCTGCATAAGTTATGGTACATATTATAATTTAGGTTTTTTCCCCCAATATTTTAAACTCAGCAAATGAATAGAAATTGTGCACTACACGTCATATTTAAGTGTGTTCCCTGTAGAGGGTCTGTTAACACATTTTTACTTAGAAAATCAACAAAAGCACCATTATAATTGAAGAAAGCACCTGAGGGACTGTAATGACATAATGAGTCTGCACCTGCTTCTCCATGTCATCTTTACTATTCTACCTCCACTGAAACAAGCTGCCTTATCTCAATGGGGCTGCTGGCCTACTTCAGAGAGGCCAGTAATCATCTTTCAGAAGGTTTGGTGTCTGAGTGTATAATCTCGCTGTCTCTCGGGAAGGCGAGCGCCTTAAACTAAACACAATGCTGAATGCTTCATTCAGAGCAAGCTGTTACTCAGCACCTCTAGACAAGGCTGAAATAACAGGATGAGCTTTACAGCAGAATGAAACTTCATATAATTACTTTAAGAGGGATGCACCAATATGGGAATTATGGGCTAAGGCCGATATCCAATATTTTCTATGGATGGCTCTGGTTACATTACATTTTTTGTTGACTTTCTAAGTGAAAATGAGTGAACACATTGTCTACAGAGAACACACTGCACATTTTAATGCACGATTACTGTTTATTTGCTGAATTTAACACACTGGGGAAGAAAACATATTTCCCCCCAATAAGTTAAACAAATTGTGCAGTAAATTTAAAAGAAATATTTAAAAGCAAATGTGCAATCACATTTTCAGAAAAAATGTAATATTTAACTGTGTTGTCTGTAGTAAATGTGTACTTATTTTCACTTAGAAAATCAGTTGTATACTTTTAACTTTTGCATACAACTGTATACCATATGTGTACTAAGGCCCAATCATATTTCTTATTTTTAGCCCTACCCCTTGTTTTTTAGTGTCTCCTTGCCACTTGGAACTGAGTTACAAGGGGTGGTAGTTGAAATCTTCCCCTACGAAATGGGACCCTCAAATAAAGAAGAACATTACTTCATTATCAGGCTACTAGCACTGCTCTGTAGGCGACCCTGCCAGTTTGCAGTGGTAGCAGAGGAGGGCTTTAGTTACATTTAGGGCATCATATGTCTTTAAAGAGGGGGGATGAGACAATTATTTATTATAACCCAACCCTAATTCTTTGGTGATACAAAGCTGAAGTCAGCTGTTCAAGAGCTTCTTATTTGAATTTTTGTGTTCCACCTTAAATGGAGCAGCAGTTACATTCTGGCGCTTCAGGCGTCAATACTGCTGGACTATTTAAGGTGGAACTGGAAATTTAGCTAGCTAGCTACTGAGACATTAGCACTCCATTAGCAATTTTTATGCTTGTTATGAAGAAAAAGGACCATAATACTTTGAAACAACATTAAACTAAGACAATACAATTGTTATTGTATTTTTAATGGAGAAAATAATCATAATTGTGTGTTTCTTTGGTTGCTTGTGCAGGCTTCTTTCTTTTTTTCTCATAAAACTGCATTTGGAGTGAGCCTCTGAAAAACCTCCGTTTGGAGGGCCATGTAGCCCAAACCCTTCACACTATCCCTCTATCTCAACAAAAATCGGGACACCCTATCTC
This sequence comes from Colossoma macropomum, assembly GCF_904425465.1. NCBI lineage: Eukaryota > Metazoa > Chordata > Actinopteri > Characiformes > Serrasalmidae > Colossoma > Colossoma macropomum. Next base: position 12,696,993 of record NW_023494797.1, read on the forward strand.
TAGACATGAACACACAAAACGGAGGGCTAAGGATTAAGTGGTAGGGGCGAGGAGTGAAATGGGATTAGTTTTAATAACATTATTTGTCACCTAGCAGTTCTGCAATGCTCGTATATCACTCTGTCCCATGCTTTCTTATTCTACTATTCTTATGTCTTATTCCACCAACTGTTGTCACTTATTGCATCCTATAGAAAGCATCAGAGATCAGTAAGCATTACATTAGCTTAAACTACTAGCTTAAAGTCAACTTGACATCCAAATGGACCTTTTTTACCTTAATTGTTCTGGTCATATTGAGCACAATTCATGATAATCATATAATTCAGAACACAAAATTCTTGCTCTCAGCTAGCTTAGAGACCCTCCCTGATACCATGTTTTACTCTGAAATACGTCATGATACAGAAGGAAACTGTTATGATTCACACAGATCTGAACCACTTGACTGACTGTCAAAGTGCTTCAAGAGTCAGAGGAGGAAGATCTCCCTGTAGCTTTAGAGAGATAGAGAGAGAGAGAGAGAGAGAGAGAGAGAGAGAGAGATCGACCCAAGGAACAAAGAGTGTGCCAGCAGTGTGAACAAACTGAAACAGAATCAGAGCTGCATTTCCTGACAAGAATGCTCAAAATTCAATGAGAATTCTATGTGAAAGTTAGCCAGACGTTTCCCAGCTTTAGCAAATATTCACAAACTACCACATCTACACACAGTCCTGCAGCACGTCCTCACTGCCACTGCACGAGAAACGAGTGACTGTATAATGCCCCCACATCCACACACACACACACACACACACACACACACACACACACACACACACACACACACAATCACTTTCTGTAAATATTATCAGGAACTGTTTTTTATCTTTTTTGCAACCTGATAGTATTTAATGCATTATGTTCTTGTTTCCTTTTACTTTAAATCATCCAAACTTGTAACCAAGTTTAAGAAGAGAAATGCACTATTGTCATACCTCTAAATTAGCCAGGATAGAGAGAGAGAGAGAGAGAGAGAGAGAGAGAGGATAAAGATAAAGAAAAACATACAGGGCGAATGAAAGACAGATGAGAGAGAGAAAGAGTGGGGCAGAGAGAAAGAAAGAGGGAAGCTCTAAAGAAAGAAAGAGAGAGAGGATGTGTAGAGAAAAGGATGAAAAAAGGATAAAGAGAAAGAGGCGGGTGAATAAAGACACATGGAGAGAAAGCGAGAGTGAGAGAAACAGAAAGAGTGAGTGGATAAGAGAGAGAGAGAGAGAGAGAAAGGATAAGTAGAGAGAAAGAAGCTGTCAAGAAAGAATGAGAGAATGAGTAGATAAAAAGAGGATGAAAAGAAAATGAGAGAGAGGGAGAGACAGAGAGAAGCTGTCAAAAAAGAAGAGAATGAGTAGAGAAAAGGAGGATGAAAAAAAGAGAGAGGGGAAAAAGCTGTAAAGAAAGAAAGAGTATGAGTAGAGAAAAAGAGGATGGTAAGAAAATAGAGAAGAGAGAGAGAGAGAGAGAGAGAGAGAGAGAGAGAGAGAGAGAGAGAGAGAGGATGAATAGAGAGAGAAGCTGTAAAGAAAGAAAAAGAGAATGAGTATAGAAAAGGAGATGAAAAGAAAGAAAGAGAGAGATAAAAGCGTAATTATCCAGGCGACCCTGTCATTGTCTACGTCACTCAGCCCGCATACTCTCTCTCTCTCTCTCTCTCTCTCTCTCTCTCTCTCGCTCGCTCGCTCGCTCTCTCACCAACACAAAGCTCTCGCGCTGCACTGAACGTTTGAACATTCTCGCGCACGGAGCTGCGTTCGCGTGGTTGGCGCGCGCATCGCTAACCGTCCGCCGAACAGAAGAGAACAGCAGAGCTCGAGACACAGGAGCGCGGGACGAAAGCGGAAGAATCGATAAGGCTGTTGTGTCGATATCGCCTGTTATCAGCGCCGTATTGATGTCGTATCGGGTTGTTGTTGTTGTCGTGAGTGGACAGCACTGAGCAGAACTGGGTTCACTGGACCCGAACCGCCTCACCAGACTTTGAAGCCGAACTGTTTGGTCTTCGGAGGTGAACTCCATCCAGCCCGAACTCCAGATGAGCGCGCGGATGAAGAGCTGCTGTAGAGCTCGGCGCGTCTGCTGCTCGCTCGGGTTCATTTCCTGGTGATTCCAGCCGTTTCTGAGGACTCTGAGAGAGACAGTGTGGTCACCTGGACATACTGTAGAGAAGCAGAAGCTGCTCAGGTTGCAGCGTTTCAACACCTTCACCATCATCACTCCTTCCGGCTGAAGCAACATGACAGTTTCGCACAAAGAGCTCGAGCCACGGTGAGCAGCAGCCTTTGTGTTGGGTGCAGCGCTCCGTTCTGTGGCTGGTTGATGTGGAGTGAAGTGTTTATGTCTCTCCAGTGATGAGAACACAGAGGGTCTCAGTGGTAGACCATCTATGGGAGCACATCCCCGTGCATCCCTTCACTGTTTGAGATGCTAAAGGAGGATTCTAATGGCTTTCCCAATCCAAATGTACCCAAATTTTCTGCATGTGTCTGCAATTGGGATGTGAAGGAAGTCATTCAGAGTGGTTTGGTGTGAAATGGTAGAGAAACTTACTGACTCTTTACAGTGGTGGTGATAGGAACCAGGTGTCTACAATGCAAATATAACCATTTTATTTACTTTCCAAGACAATCAGTGAACGTACACTTCTGAGCTTTCATATGCAGTGTTGATGATGGTAAAGTAGTAGCAAGTCTGAAAAGAAGGTACTAGTTTTTGCCTGTGTACCCCTCTGCCATGAATATTTTTTAAAAATACTTTTTTGGCTGAAACTTTATCTCAGAACTCTTAAGACAATCTCTTAGACATCACCCGATATATTCATAACCATTTCATTTAATAACTTTCTATAAGGGAGCTTTTAGAGGCATTTAATTATTCAGATGTTTGGTTCCTATCACCACCATTGTGAACAATTCTGTTCTCTAGAATGGCACATTTTGAATCAACCCGCTCTGAGTGGCTTAGTTTACATCTTCCCCATTTATGGAGAGAAATAAGCGGAGTTCCTCTTTAAAATGATGCATGTTGTAAAGACAAAATTGTATAAAAAGCAGAAAAAGCTTGTCAAAAATGTTGTATGTAAGCTTTCGGTCCATTTGTAAGTAGAAGATGAGATGTTTTCTGCTGCTTTGAATTCGTATGAGGTTACTGTTGTGTGCAGAGTTTGTCATATTTTTCATGTTTGACATATTTTTGTCACTGTTCGACGCGTGAAACAAATGACAAAACGTGTAATGTGTAGGTTAATTCATTATATAACTATGTAATTAATTATGTACTACACCTTAATTGCATGTAAGCAATTGTATGATATAAACTCAATGATGATTGAGGTTAAACTATTCTCTGAAAAGCTGTCATTCATAAAGAAGCCTGCTTTGTTGGGAGCACATTGAGCCGAGCAGCAAGAGCTTCTGCTGACTTATGCCGTCTTCCCCTTTTTTGGTAACAGGACAGGAGCAGTGGACAGTGGGCATCAGTCTCCTCCTGAATTCTCCACCGAGCGGGACGTGCTGCTGTGAGGAGGATGCGCTTCCCTCTGAAAAAGATTCGCAAGCAGTTCAAACTCCTCCTGCTCCTTGTGCTGCTCACCTTTGCCATTGGGTTCACGTACCTGCACATCAACCAGGGCAAGGCCATCAAGCTCCACTTCAACTATGGCAAAGGTAAAGGATATAGCAGCTGCTTCACTGAATCGAGCTTCAGTCACTAGAAAACTCACACTGAGGTTTAATTATGGCGGGTAGAGAGGTGGGCAATAGGACAATATGCTTATTGTTATGGAGATGACGTGCATTACAGTAGGCTTTTCTGAGTGTATTGAGGGTTTCGACTGTGTGTTTTATTAAAATGAATGCAAAATGCAGACCTGTTTAACTGGACGTAATGTGGTGCGGTATGTGAAATGTGAAAAAAAAGGTAGATTTGTTTAATGTGGCCATACTGGTGTATTTTGTTAGACCTCAAAACTACCTCAAAGCTAAATACTATCATGTGTTTCATGATAAAGTCTTCAAGTATATTAATTAGCACTGTCAAATGATTAAAATAACTAATCATGGTCAAAATTCAGCACGTTTGCCATACATTTTGTTATAGCTGCAGATAGTTATATAAAAAAGTTCAAGCACCCCTGGTCAAATTTCATGTTTTATCCATGTTGATTTCTAAGTGATATTAAGTGAACACTAGGGCTGGGCAATATGACAATATATATCGGTATCGTGATAACGTCACAATATAACAATCTGCTTTTCTGAACATATTGTGAATATCATCAGTACTTGTAGAAGACTGACCAACTGCCTGTTTTATTATAAAGAAAGCAAAATTAGTCCGGATTAACTGGATTTATTGCAACACAGTGAGCCAGATGTTTAAAAAAACTTGCGTTAACAGTTTTTGACATTTTTTAAAATGTAGAACTACATCTGATTCAACTGATGAGATGTGTGTAAAAATAAATATTGCGACATATTGTGTATTGTGAAAATTTATTGAAGTATCACAATATTAAAATTTTGCCATATCACCCACCTCTAATCCACACATCTTATAGGTAGAACTTACAAATTACATATATTTCTGCAAATGTTAGTGCAATTTCTATTTATTTGCTGTTTAACATTTGCTAAGTTTGCAATAAATTGAACATACAATATAAAATATATGTAATATCTTTTGCGCAGGCCATGTTTTATGTTAAATTCATCAAGAAAGCAGTTATTATGTAATTAAAGTGTGTGTTATCTGGAGAGTATTTTCACAATCAACAAAACATTTGAACAGAGCTCATTTACATATATCAGTCTTGAAGGTAATTCTGTAGGATAAACAATGGTCATTGGGCAATGCTTTTCAGTACATAAAACCACACAAATGTTCTAAGTGGACCTCAAGGGAAAAATTAAAATACAAGAAAAATGAAAGGATAAGGGCCCTTAAACTTAAAGGTGTACGTGATATTTATCTGTCTGACATGCCTCTGGTCAAATAAGAAGGTTACATAGATTCCCTATTCCCAAGAACCCTTGCTGTGTGGTATACATTTGGATGAAATTTTTTCCTGTTTTGTTGATTTTGAAAATGAAAATAAGTGAACACATCCTCTAAGAGAAGTTAAGTTTAGTGCTAAGTTTAACATTTGCTAAGTTTCCAAAAATTGAACATACAATATGAAATGTGCCTTATCTTTTTCACAGGCCATATTTTATGTTTTCTTTTTTCCCCCAATATGTTAAATTCAGCAAATAAGCAGTTATTATGCAGTTACAGCGTGTGCTCTCTGTAGAGTATTTTCACTAACAACAAAACATGTCATTTAAACAGGGGCACCCAAACCTTTACACATGAAAAAGTTTTGTACATGAAAAATATTAGATGTGAGCATCAGCCTACAATTCCCATATCAGTGCATCCCTAGTCCTATGAATTGCTTGGCTAACTCAGTTGTAGCTAACTTGTTGAGGAACTAACCTTGAAGTTAACCTTCACTTTTTATCTGTTCCTCACAAGTTCATCAGAAAAAAAACGAAGTAAGAATGGCCTATTAGAGGTCGCAAATAGTCCAGCTTCATGATGAGTCCATTTGTACGACAGACAATATATTATCAATTGATTTGACATTTCTTGTGAGCTTGATATCGATCAGGTGAGCAGGTCAGCGAGGACGATGGAATTGTACATTGGATCATCCTAAATTACTCCAAATGAAGATGCAGCTTGGGCTTTAATTACTTTCCTTGTCTGCTTTCAGCAAGTCTGATCATTCTTAAACCAATTTGTCTTGTGGAATATTGTATCATTTGTAGTGGAGATAAGACTCAAAGACCAGCGAGGCAGAAAGTCTTTTTCATCTGTGCTCTCTAAACTGAAATGAAATTACTTTAACCCCTGGGCAGAGCTTAGATACAATTCTTACTTCTGTTATGAGTGTGCTGCCAGATAGCACTTAAGAGACAAGATATTTCATTCTTTCATAAATCTGCTGAGTTGTGTATGAATGAAAGTGGCAGGTTTTTGCAAGTTCTTCTCTCTTGCGCGCTAATATAAGTGTGGATGTTTGTGCCAGGGTTCCACACCCTCAGAAATAAAGGTAGTAAACTGTCACTGGGGCAGTGCCCCTCTTGTCACTGGGGTGGGACCTTCAAGGGTACATCTCAGTACCTTTAGTCAAGGAACATAATTACACCATAAGCTATTGAATTATGTTTTCTATGTTGTATTGGCTCCATACACCCCGTCTCATCTCCAGGCTTTTTACTTTATTGTTCTGTTTTAAAACATTAGATTATGAAAAGGTAAAAATATGTACTGTTCACCTGGAAAAACTTACTTAAAGTACACAATTTGATCTTAAAACCACTGTTGAACCTTTGAGGGAACATTCATGTTGTTTGTCCCTTGATGAACGAGAAACGTACCTGGACAGAACCTTTATTTCTAATAGTGCACTGATATAAACATTTTGTGACCGATACTGATTTCAAGGAGCTGGAAAACTGCATAACTGACAATACCAGCCAATATTTTGCAGTTTTATTTTAATTTCCAGCAGTGCTTTACTGATAGACATGGTTGCCGATTGTCACAGTTCTTAAACTTAAGTAAAGGTTATAAATACTTTAAATATTCTGGCACCTGTGGTGGAGCTACTCAGAAATCTTTGCAGTTTTGTTTTCTGTTAATTACCTCCTATTTTTCCAGTTTTTTTGTTGAAGAAAATGTTTGCTGCATAATGTTATTTCTGTGCTGAGCTTTTGGTTTGTAAACATTGTGAGTGTTGTTATTCTAATCATGATGGTGCTTTGTGCAGACTCGCCAGTTCAGCCTGTATTGCTGTCAGGTAGTTAAACAGGGGGTGACTCACACTGCGTTCCCCAGTGACACAGCTGTCTAAGATTGTGCCCTGTTGTCAGGAGCTTGTGGTTCGAATCCTGGTGATGACACAACCTCTGACAATAGTCAGTAAAAACAGATAATCTGTACAAATAGATTATTAGTACAGTTATGTACTGCAGACTAAAACCAAATATGATATTAATAGTACAAAAAGTTTTGTACTGAGACTGATTACAGTGCTAATCTAGTGCACATTCACACAGCGTGAAAGAGAGACACAGACAGAGACACAAAGAGAGAGAGAGAGAGAGAGACAAAGACAGACAGAGACAGACAGGGACACAGAGAAAGAGAAAAAGAGAGAGAAAAAGAGAGAGGGAGAGAAAGAGAGAGAAAGGCAGAAAGAGACAGAGGGAGAGACAGAGGGAGAGAGAGAGAAGGACAGAGAGAGAGTGAGACAGACAGAGACACAAAGAGAGAGACGGAGAAAGAGCAGGACAAAGAGAGAGACCGAGACAGACAGAGAGACAGAGAAAGAGCTGAACAAAGAGAGAGACAGATAGGCAGACGGGGCAGAGATGAAAGAGAAAGACAGACAGAGAGAGACAAAGAAAGAGACAGAGAGAGAGAGACAGAGAGAAAGAGAGAGGGGGGAGTCAGAATGAGAGAGAGAAACAAAGGGTGTCAAAGACCAAGAGAGTGAGGAAGAAAGGAGGTGAAGAGAAACAAAGAAAGAGACAGAGAGAAAGATAGGTAGAGAGAGAAAGAGAGACAGAGAAAGAGAGAGAAAGAGACAGAGAGAGAAAGACAAAAAAGAGAGACAGAGAAAGACAAAGAGAGAGACAGAGAGAAAGACAGACAAAGAAAAAGAAAGAGAAAGATAGGCAGAGAGAGAAAGAGAGATAGAGGGAGAAAGAGAGAGAAGGGGGGAGTCAGACTGATAAAGAGAGAAACAAAGAGAGAAAGAGAGACAGAGAGAAAGACAAAGAGAGAGAGACAGAGAAAGGGAGAGAGAGGTGAGACAGATATAGACAAAAAGAGAGAGTGAGTCAGAGAAAGAAAGAGACACAGAGAGAGAGGAACACAAAGGGAGAGAGACAGCGAGAGAGACAGTCTGCATTTTCAAGTAAGTTAGGGCCGTCTGGTTTCTCATGTGAGGCTGTATCTGTTTTGTCTACGTACAGCGTGCACAACAGAATCTCACGTAAATCAGTATATCTGCTCAAACGTCACCACCTGAGCTTATAGGGAACCTGGATTACACTAGATTTCTCTTATCCCAGCGTTATTCCAAGCTGTTTACCTCGAAAACTGTGAAAGAAAATGCACTTTAAATATGTAAACCAGATGGACTGACACCTATGTTACACTGTTAGAAATAAAGGTACAGTGCAGGTACATTTATCAACGTTTATCAAGGTACAAAAAATGTAAATGTTCCCTCAAAGGAACAACAGCAGTTTTAAGGTCCAATTGTGAACCTTAAATATGTTTTCCCAGGTGAAAAGTACGTATTTGTACCTTTTCATAACCTAAAGTTTTAAAACAGAACAATAAAATAAAAAGCCTGGAGACGAGACAGGGTGTGTGAAGTCAATACAACAACAAAGATATAATTTCAACGGATTATGGCACAATTATGTTCCCTGGCTAAAAGTACTGAGATATACTCTTGAGGGCACCATCCTGGTGGCAAGAGGGGCCCAGAGACAGTTTAGTGCCTTTTTTTCTGAGAGTGTAGTATATTGGCCTGGATTTAGTATGCACTATTTATGAGTTGTCACACCTCAGTTTATGCTGGTACATGATTTTAACATGTGAGAATTGAGCAGTTTGATGCGTGTTTGTGTAGAGAGGAATCACATTTCTCTCTAAACAACTTAGCACCTAATCCATCATCATATATGACAGCATCACGATTTTCATCTTGAAGAGCCAACGCAACCAACAGTGATCACTAAATAATCCAAATGCTCATTCTAGATCCTGTATTTATTGCTGAAAATGGGAACTTTGATCCTTAGCTGGCTGAGAAAAGCCACTTGCACTTTTGTTGAAGTAAGGGATCATCCATCTGTGCCACTGAAACCGTGTCAGGACCGCACGCAGAGTTTCGCCCTCATGCCGAATCACTGCGGCCATAACCGCTCGGAAGAAGTTTCCAGGCGTTTTCCAATATGCTTCACTGGACAAGCTAAATGCTTCATTTAGCATTACCTTGGAGCCTCCTGCCCTTTGCTCTTGCAGGTGAAGTAATTGTGGAGGATTAGTTGATAAATCGCCACTGTACCCGAGTGAAGAATAGACCCCTGAATTTCTAATTATAGAATGAAGCTCAAGGCTTTTCCACCTGCTTCTCGCTGATTGAGATTTCAACATGGGGGCTGGGAGCTCTGGAGTCCTGTGATGTTGACAGGGAGAGGGATGAGGAGCAGGGACTCCTTTAACCTGCAGGTTAATGGAATTTGGGTTGGCCCACATAATGAGCTCCTTTCAACACACTGGCTAACGCTTATGCAAATGGAAGTTTTTGGACAGCAGCCATTGTTCTCAAGAGAGACGTGTTCGGAGTGATAAGTGAGAGAGGATTGGACTGTAAGACAACCCTGCGTTTGCTCAATCTGGAGAGGGATACGTAGATGGGGGCATGTTGACTCCTCTTTGGATAAAACAGAAGAGCCAGAGAAGAAGAGCTGAGAGGTTTTCTACAGTTCATTAATTGTGTCTTTAAGAACAATATAAAAATGACAATAATTACAGAATCAAATAAAAAAGAGACTCTTATGATCAGACATGTTGGTGATGGTGAAGTGAGTGAGGTGAGAAACACACCTGCTGTTGTCCTCCCAGGCACAGCACCAGAACTAAATCAGGACAAAGGCATCTTTGAGAGGCTGAAGCGTGGGGGGGCAACATATGCATGCGACAAAAAAACAGCTAAAATGCAGGCTGTACAGAGTGATGCATGCAACCCTCCTGTGTTAATCGATCTAGCCTTTTATATTGGATGCATATGGCAAGCAGTATAAATGAGTTTCACTTCGTTTTTTGCAGGCTGCTGCTATTGAAGCATATATAAAAGGTAGTGGGTTTGGAGGGGCATGATGATTGGTTGGTGGGACACTGCCTCACTGAATGACCCCCTAATGTCTGGCCTGTGTCCTCCACAGATCACTTTACCTTCCTCCTGAGGGGTAGTAGAGTAGTTTGAGTAGTTTCACCACTTTCAGATGCTCATCCTAAGTGAAATATTTCATTTAAAACTAGCTAGTTTCAAAACTTAGTTGTTTTTAAAAGAAATAAAATATCGGACTGGTAATCTCTATCTTTCTAAAATGGATATAATGGATTAATGGAATAATCTTTGACTGTCAGGCTGCTCGAATGCTCTTGCTAATGAAGTAAGAACCTTTTTTGGTCAAATTAAGGGGCTGGCAACTTAAGTTCTTAATTAGAACTAGGCTCGTCCGCTTGCTAACAGGCTAAAACAGCCAACAGCCTAAACTCCATCATTAATATCACAGGCTTGAATTAAAGCACTTTCGGTATGATTAACTGTAAAACGGCAGTATAAAAGTCTAAAAATGTGCTTCAAATGTCCGTGAAGTAGCGTCAAACCCAGGCTGAATCCCAGACAGCTCAGTATTCCTTAAATAGTGTTCTAGCTATGAAAGTTTAGAAATTCTGGCCTCTACAGTCAAATAGTGCATCATTTATCGAGTATGGATGAGTCCCAAATGACTATTTCTTAGCTATATTTTGCACGGATGGGCTGCAGGATCCAGTATTTAAATTACTACGTAGTGCACTATGTAGGGAGCAGGGAGATATTTGAGATTCAGCCCCAGCATGAGAAGAGGGGTGCTGCTGAATTGGTGCTAAGTAAGACACTATAGTTATTTGGTGACCAAAAAGCACTTATAAACTACAAAACTAAGAAAAAAACGTGATAAATACTGTATCGTGTATCGTGTATAGTGATAATGTAAATCATATTTTGCCATATCGCCCACGCCTATGTGAAAGTAACTACAACTGAATGCTCAAAAAAAAGCACAATCCAAGCAAGAAAGAGAACCTTGGTCTTACCATTAATTCAATCATCAATACATATGATTACAGATGCTAAAGTGAAGGATGCTGCACTGCACTCAGCTAAGAAGGACTAATTGTGCCCTCCTTCTAATGACACATGCAGTTGGTCACTGACGATATCCATGCTCAGGAAAACATTTTGCGCTGCAGTTTATCACAATGAAGGATACTTCGATTAAGCTTATTTAGAAACCCAATGAAGAATGAGTCTTTTGCAGGTCATTTCAATGACACGAATTTGATGCGCGTTGAACAATATGTAATTCTGGAGAATAGCCGTAACGGGCCAGGAAAATGAGAAGGTGCCACCTGAGCATAATTAGAGTCTGTGAAGCAAAAGCCTGTGTCCTCTGGAGCAGTAATGGCAACCGAAGGAGAATCCTTCCCCTGCTCGGGTGTGAAAAAGACTCACACAAAACACTCAACACAGCCTCATTTAGGAAGAGCTGGGAACAGAACGAGCAGCCACCAACAGATTTAAACCAAAGAATGAAGCATTGTGTGCATTTTGTTTTGCTGAAGATGAGAATGAGTTAAAGAGTTTAAGACAATTATTAAGCAGTTCCTACTAAAAGTGGTCGATATGACAAAAATATAACATCACAATACGTGACAATTTCATGATACATGACTTGTATCACAATATTTTCTTTTTCTAGAACAGATAAAAACACTAATATTTTATAAAATACTATAAAACTATAAGAACAATGATTTTATTCAGTGTTTCACACACTGCACTACGCTTGGTTAAAACAGGACTAACTTTGACCTCTTTATAAAGAAACATGCAGTTGGTCACTGATGATATCCATGACATGCTCAGAAAGGCATTTTGTGTCGCAACTGAGCAGAATTATGATAAATATTGTCTCAGTGAACACCTATAAAACAAGTAATAGAAGATCATAAGGGTAGGTAACATCGCAAAAATATAACATTGCAATCAGCTGCTTGTTGTACAGTTTATGCAGTTACTCTACACTGGTTGTTGTTTACAGACTATTAATAATTGGTCTAAATCTGTCTTTGTTATCATACATGCAGTTGTTCAGTGTTCTAGATGTGCACATGATATACTCTGAGTGCATTGTGATGTAGTTTACCATCATATCATATTGCCCACCCCTAAAAGACCATAATGAAGGACAAAATAACAATGTAGATTAAAATTAGTGGCAATACAATAGTCTGCATGTAGTCTATCAGTATCAATTAATGCTTATTGCATTGTATAGCTGTTAATTATTATAAGAATACAGTTATGCATTATTTATTTCATTAATAGTTCAGTAAAAGTTTGTTTCATCCCACTGTATCAGTGTTATGGATATGGCTCTACTTTTCACCAGTCATAAAAAATAAAACTGTATCTTTCAATTACTTTCAATGTGATGGGGAAAAGGAAGCTCATCTCAGTATGCGGGAAAACGCTCGGGATGGCATTCTCACTGTGAATCTTTAATAGGCCTCAATCCTCGGGAGGAGAGAAGGCGAGTGTGTGTGCGGGTGTGTGTGCTGTACTGGCGGAACAGGCAGCTCTCTGTTGACTTGGCTCAGGGCAAGGACACATGGGGCAGGTGGTGGCCCACTCACCAGCCGAGGAGGAAGTGCATGAAGCATGCAGATTTTTTGACGAGCACACTTCCAGACAGAGCACCCTGGGCAGACTGTAGCACCGCGCTGCCAATACTTTGTCAAAATGACTGTGAGTTAGGTGCTGCATCAAGGGCCAGAGAAGATTAGCAGTATTTCAGGTCTGGTTATTTTATCTTTGACTGTACACTTCTGGAAGGCTAATTTACTATCAAGAGTATCACCAGGGACTGCGCTCTCAATCTCCTGACGATAGGGCCAATGCATAGACGGTTATGCCTAATCACAATGTTTGTACTGTGGGCTGTGACCAGTGACAGGTCCAGATGAGTGCTTCTGTGGCTCTCTTGTATCAAAGTATTCATGTATTCCAACAGAAGTAAATTATTTTGGTTAAAATAATGCAGGCAATGTTGCATTTTCTGATATCACTTAACACTTGACATAACAATGCCATTAATGTGTCATGGCAGATTTCATATGCTGTCATGAGTTGTTATGACAGATTATGTCCAGTAATATAACAGTGTCATGTAACCATTAAAAGTCATGACAGTGGGGCATGTTAGAGGCAGGGTGGTACTAAACTCTGCATGAAAGTAGATCTTTAGGACAGAGCTTGGTGACCACTGGCTTAAATGATTGTGAGGTGTTCAGGAGCACCTCAATCACAGTGTTTTTACTGGGGACAGTGGCCAGTTCCAGAGTGTTTCTGTGTCTGTTTGATTCAAAAGTAAGTTGTTTTGGTCAAAATAATGCAGGCCATGTCACATTATTGGTTCACACTGCCTTTTAAATGCAAGGCATTTCTTAATCACCGTATGTTGAAAAATAACTGCAGTGCTAGTGTTCTGTTGGCTTGATTTTATATTGAGTTCCGCACTGTCATCTGCAGTTTCACTGTGGAGTGAGTCTGATTGGGTTGTGTGTATAATCACTGGAAGAAAGCCAGCACCAGAAGAAAATCTGACATTGTGAGCGTTCGTTTGATTTGCAAAATCACTGAGCTGTAATTGAAAATGCGTGCAGAAGAACCTTGTTTGATCATTTTTGCATTGGCATATGATGAATCTACCTGACTAGCCAAAGTGGTTGTATTTCTTTAATCAGCTTTTATACAGCTCAACTTTAATACCGTGCATGACAATTATTCATGAGCCCTTATGCAGAAAAGATTCGCATCCATGTGACATTTCAATTGTCAGAAAGGAAGTATAATAAAACTTCTCTTTCCTTTATAATATGCTGCACTGGTGGAAAACTGAAGGTTCTTTTAAGTGCTTTTATGTGTTATGTGTACCTATTGAGGCGCACTGTGGGATTGTGGGAGTGCACTATATATTCTCCACGGTTATGTCTGAAAATGTGCCTTATTCCTTATATAATGCACTATTTAGGAGTCTGCGTTGTTGTAGTGCTGTGAAAATACAGTGGAAAATACTATCCCACAATGCATTGCAGTAGGTAGTTTACAAACAGTGACACGGAATAATAAAATGCATTGTGTCATTAAACGTGACTACCCTCTTAGATTGATGAGCAAACCCATGTAATGTTAGCACATAAAATTCTTTACAATAATCCCAAGGAGCAGCTACTGCATTCCTGTTACAGCAATATGAATTTGTATTGTACTCACAGCACTAGGAGATGGTTATTTCACACAAAAATTCATATTTCATTCCACTATGCCCATAACAAAAAGTTACAAAGCGATTTTACTATAGAATATTAGGTACTTTTCTACATTTTGTTGTATTTTTCTCTGAGGTCCACTTAGGACATTTTTTGTGGTTTTATGAACCAAAAACAGTCATATTTCATTTCTGCATGACCATATTCAAACCTCTCTTTATACCTGCATTTTTAATGGGATGTTTGTGCTTCATTAAAAAAAACAGTCCAAGCTAAAGTAGTCTTTAAAACTTCAAATGTGAATGGGCGGGGCTAAGATTCTGGACATTAAATGAGTGGATATATGTACATGTGCTGGTTTTTATGACATCACAAAAACCCTGAATTCAAAACAGGTTGTTTTTGCAGCCGGCTTTCCTCATATGGACTGTTTACATTCTACATAAAACTTTTTTATTAAAAGATTCTGTTTTCGATGATATGGGTCCTTTAAAGCAACTGGTCGCCAAATCATCAGGAAGGTCAACAATATTTGATCATAAGCCTTAAAAAAGTCATATTACTGTAGCATTAATTGTCAGCCTACAATATTTGGCCTAAATTATGTCGCTATATTATGATCAGATCAAACAGGTATGCCCAAAGACAGCAATGTGTATCTAATATTAACTTTTCCTGTAAGAATAATACATATTAACAAAAAATATTTTGGATTAAAAGAACTAATGAAAAATGATAAGAAAATTAAGAGCTCAATAACAGAAACCATAACAAAATTTTTGTGTAATTCTACCCCAGTTCTACATTTTTTAGACTATTTAAAATTGTGAGTTTCTGATGTTTATTTCAGTTTTAAAAATGTGTTAATTGAGAACAGACATATCAGTACCAGTAAAGCAATGTCTAACTAAAAATACTGCAGTGTAAAATCTTAAATATAAATCAGTTATTGGTTTATCGATTATCAGCTATCTAACTTTTTAGCCCCTTAAAATTGATATTGATATTGTCCACAAAACTTTATGTCAGTCAGGCCCTATTCTATATTGCACTCCTGATTTGGTGATTACGAACCAGTTACATTACCTGTAATAGTCTATAACATAATAAAATAGTATGATATAATGTAATATAATCTATAATATAATAGTGCTTCTGATTTTTCAGTAGCAGAGAATAGTGATTAGGGACCACTTTCAATATGGGGAACAGTGCTCACAACACCAGTTTGAACGCAGTACGTTTTTTTGACGCTACAACACAACACACTCTCAGAATAGTGCACCATATAGTGAATAGGGCATATTTTTGGCCACAGAGACTGCCTGCCTTGAGACCATGTTGAAATAACATAGCCAAGCATGCAGTAGGTCTATCCTTTGCCCTCTAATTGTTTGGCCTTTTCACCCCTCACTCCCACAGCTCAATGCTACCTGTACTGAACATCTTCCTGTAGGAGTATAGCTTCTTACAGCAGCCTCTAACTCCAGGCTGAGCCGCTAACTTCTCAAAGCCCTCATTGATATTCCTACAGTCTGCAGTGCTGTCCTCAGCACTAACTCAGCTTTGCTCTGGAGCAGTAGATGTGGTCTTTACTGACTTCTTTCAATCACACAGGAGCCATTAATAGGCCTCAATTGTAGATAGGCCTAAAAAAGAGTTGATTCGGGTGAAGACGAGGGCAGCTTACATCACAGTGTGTAGTTTGGTGAGTGACTTCATGCCCTGATGTAATACTCTCAATGTGTTGCCTAATATTCATGGCGTTTCTATTATGCAGTGTATAGCCTTTGGGTGAGGTCATCTAATCCATTATGTATCTATAACAAGTTTGCTGTGCGTATTTATTTCACCTCTCAGCTAAGGTTTTTATTTCTACACTATCATATTTTGGAAGTGGCCACTCACTCCATTAGTGATACACCTTGACCCATATCATAATTCTCTGTTCGCTTAGATGGCCGAAAAAGGTAAGCTAGAGAAAAAAGCACCTTAAAAAGGAGGTTGGAGCACCAGTGGCATTTTAGAAACATGAGCCATTTTGGGACAGGAGGGGAAAAATGCCCATGCCTTATCCATCTGCCAGCCTGCTAGTGCCAGATGCATGGACCAGTTAGCCTGCTCCTTGGGAGATAACATGGCTTCCTGTGCAGTACTGTGCTTGTTTTTTGCTCTCCCTCTCTCTGTCTTTCTGGCTGCCTCATTCTCCTAATCTGTATATTAAGCTTGTCCTGATATCAGAAAACTCTACAAGACCTGTATTTAATAATGTGAGGCTTGTCACTCCAAAATTAGGCAAATACACTGCACCAAGGGTGGACAAAATGGCAAAAACATAACATCACAATATTTGAAGACATTCAAGTCAATAGGACATTCGGACTCAATAGGGCCTCTCTGAGATTTGGTACAGCTTGAGAGACTCTCACAATTCAAGGTGACAGTATCAGTTTCCGCTCCAGGTACGGTCCAAATCAGTCTCCTACTTCTCCGGATTGCTAAATGGTTTGAATGTATGTCGTTCAATGTGATGACATGATGTGTACTTAACATTTTGATTGTTTTTGATTGAAACTTGTTCCACAAAGTCGAAACCCTTATTCGTAACTGTTGATGCTGAGTTTCAAGTGAGTTGCAGGATGTGCAATTTTGCGGATTTGGACTGTGCCTTCAGCATATAGTGGTAGAAAGAGGGAAGACTGATTAAAGGAGGGGAGAGAACTCAAGAACTCAAGGGCTAGAATTCTGGGGGAATTCCGTCAGGAACCAGAAGGCCAGATCCCAGCTTTTTAACTGTAGTAAGACTGACATAGAGAGGGTGGTGGTGGGTATCACATATAGCACAAGGTAAAGATGGGAATTTAGCATTGATTAGAGCATTACATTGGAAGGAGGAGGTGTTTTAAGCATGGTCCACCTCCCCAAATTTAATTTAGTTTCTTGTAGGTTTCAAGCTACTAAAGTTGCATGATAGCTTCACTGTGTAAAGCCAGCTTACACTTTTAGGAAAGATGGTTCTTCAAGGGTTCTTTAGTAAAGGGAATGGTTCTATTTGTAACCATAAGTTCTTTATGGAACCATTTCATGCTTAAATGTTTCTATGCATGGTAAAATCATTCTTCAGCTTCAGCAGAGATTTTGTTGTATATGGTTCTGTTTTGATTTTGTTTGAAAATAGTTGTAAATAGCACCCAAAAGCATTCTTTTATTGTTACAATGTCAAGCTTAAATTTTAAAAAGCATAAAGCATAAAATGGTTCTATATGGAACTCATTATTCTACAACCCCTACATAGAAACAAAATGCAATGATATGCAAATCATTTGAACCCTATATTTCATTGAAAATGCTTCAAAGACAACATATCAAATGTTGAAACTGAGAAATTTTATTGTTTTTTGAAAAATATATACCCATTTTGATTTGAAGCCAGCAACGCATTCCAAAAAAGTTGGGACGGGTGCAACAAAAGGCTGGTAAAGTTGTGTAATGCTAAAAAAAACACCTGGTGGTTGATTGGCAATAGGTCAATAACATGATTGGGTATAAAAAAGAGCATCTCAGAGAGGCTGAGTCTTTCAGAAGTAAAGATGGTGAGGGATTCTTCACTCTGTGAAAGACTGCACAAGCAAATAGCAAAGAACTTCTGCTTTTCATCATCTACGGTACATAATAACATTAAAAGATTCAGAGAATCTGGAGAAATCTCTGTATGTAAGGGACAAGGCCAAAAACTAATATTTGTTGGCCATGATCGTTTGGCCCTCAGGCAGCACTGCATTAAAAACAGACATGATTCTGTAGAGGAAATCACTGCATGGGCTCAGAAACACTTCTGAAAGCCACTGTCTGTGAACAGTTCAGCGCTGCATCCACAAATGCTAATTAAAATTCTTAAATGCAAAAGAAAAAATCATATATAAACAGGAATGCCGACGCCTTCTTTGGGCCTAAGCTCATTTAAAATGGACTGAGGGGAAGTGGAAAAGTGTCCTGTGGTCTGACAGTTCAAAATTTGAAATTTTTTTTGGAAATCATAGACACTGTGTCCTCCGGGCTAAAAACCACTCAGTTTGTTATCAGTGCACAGATCAAAAGCCAGTGTTCATGATGGTATAGGGGTGTATTAGTGCGCATGGCATGGTTGACGGGCATATCTGTGAAGGCACCATTAATGCTGAACGATATATACAGGTTTTGGCAACATATGCTGCCATCTAGACGACGTCTTTTTCAGAGAAGGCCTTGATTATTTCAGCAAGACAATGTCAAACCACATTCTGCATGTATTACAACAGCATGGCTCCGTATGAGTCCAGGCACTAAACTGGCCTGCCTGCAGACCAGACCTGTCACCACTGAAAACATTTGGCACATTATATAATAAAAAATATGCCAGTGGAGACCCCGAACTGTAGAGCAGCTGAAATCCTATATCAAACAAGAATGGGAAAACATTTCACTTTTAAAACTACAGCAGTGTCTCCTCAGTTCCCAAACGCTTACGGAGTGTTGTTAAAAGAAGAGGTGATGAAACACAGTGGTAAACATTCTCCCGTCCCAAATTTTTGGAACGTGTTGTTGGCAGCAAATTTAAAATGGGCATATATTTTTCAAAAACCAATAAAATTTCTCAGTTTCAACATTTTATATGTTGTCTTTGTACTATTTTCAATGAAATATAGGGTTTAAATGATTTGCACCTCTTTGAATTTTGTTTTTATTTACATTTTGTACACCGTCCCAACTTTTTTGGAAATGAGGTTGTAAATAGAACCGCTTCCCTTGAAGAACCTTGAAGAATCTTTTTTGAGAGTGTAAGTTGGCTGTACACGATGAAGCTATTGGGCAACTTCAGTTGCTTGAAATCTACAAGAATCTAATGCCCTAATCAATGCTCAATTCCCGTCTCTACCTTCTGTTTCATGTGATACACACCATCACCCTTAAACTGAACCATTTTATTTACTAAAGAAGCCTTGAAGAACCATCTTTTTTATGTGTGTAGAGTGCGACGCTTTGTTGTAGGGCTGTGCATCCCTACTACCAATTTATCATATTAACGATAACACAATCGTCAAATTGTCCACTCTCACATTGTACAGGCCTTGTGTGCTTTGCCTGATGCACTGACAATGCCAGCATCCAGAGCTTTCAAAGCTTTCTACACTGGTTAAATCAATGATGTAAATGCTTTCACAGCCTGTTCCAGTTTCCACTAACACAGCTTCCAGAAACATGTGCATCCCATGAAATGACAGCGTTCTGTGCCTTGTCTGTACAAAAGCACTGTACGGCCTCTATTTTGAAGCACGGATGGAATTCTAAGTGGGTGGGAGCTCCTTCCATAATGGATGATTGTGTGTTGTCTCCTCTGTGCGTCGCTTTGATAAGAGCATTTAGCTCTCGCTGTTGAAAGTGGGCTGGATGCAGGTGCAGTTTGTCTCAATGTTTCAGGGTGTTGTATTGTTCCACATCGAGCACGTTGAGTGAAGTGTAGGTGGGTGGATGGGGCTTTGCCTAATGCACATTACCAGCCCTCTTGTTTAGCTGCTATTTATGTGAATACGAGTGCTTAACGTTACATGAGCGCATATAGAGGCATTCCTTCTGTTGCGCGTAATGTCAACGGAAGCCTTGAAATATCTTGTCTTTTTCTGAGCGTTTCTCTTAGATCTTTTCTTTATGAAAACAAGTAGGACATGATTGAAGTAAAGGCTTGGTTGTTAACACCTCTGTCCCTGTTGTAATCTCCTATAATGAGTTTCAGATTTACCTGCTATATTTTTAGTAGCATTGTCTCAAATGAAGATCAGAGAATCCTGCATCATTTCAGACTTAATTGGTCCCTACAGAACCAATTCCGAATCTATCGCTCAGCTGCTCATTATGTTGTCCATTTTCTCCTGTTTGAAGTTTAGTCGATGGAGGTAATGACAGTCTTTTTTCCAAAATGTAATTCATCTTAGCTCTAGAGGAGATGTGCTTACATGAGATAATAATACTGGGATTGAAAAAAAATCTGATCTTATGTTATTATACTCCAGAGTATATTATGCTTTTGGCACATTTTGAAACCCTGTTTCATGGCACTCCATAATCACAAAGAACAGCCGACCAAGGTTTCTCATTGTTTGCTACACTCCTGTTTAACATGGTGAGAGGTTGCACCTCTTTTTAAAATAAAGGGCCAGTTTCATAGGGAAAAAACATCCTCTCTTTTTAAATAAAAGGGCCATTCACTCTTCAGTCCATACAGTCCATATATGGAAACTAGGCTGCAAAAATGGCCATTCTGTTGAATTCTATTGGTTTTTGTGATGTCACAAAAAACAACACATTTATATATATCCACCTTCATGTAAGATCATGATCTGAAGTTGGACATTTTAAGCAATAAAACCCATGATACTCTGGCAACAGGCAGAATTAGGGCCTTAGTTGCTAACAATATCAGGTTAAATCACTCAAATACATTTCCTACTGCTTTAGTTAGTTGCATTTATTTCCAAAAATCAAAGATAGTGTAAAAATAAGCAAACTGGTCAGGGCTGTCGGGAACTTCAGACTGCATCAGATATAAAGTCCGACATCATGCTGAGTTTAGCACAAGCTCCAGTAGAAATCACTGCTTGAACAGCTTGAAAATCTTCATCAAAGTAACCTAGCCGCTCACTAACAAGAGCTAACCCAGAATGCTGGGTTCATTTTTGAATGTTTTATTTTTTAAGATTCTACTTCACTATACAGCAACTTTATCTTATCTTATTATATCTTTATCTTACTGATAAACCTTATCGCTGCTAACAACCAGACTTTTTTCCAAGTAATTTTCGGCTATTTTTCCCATTCATCATGACATGTACATACAATCTAAAGTGAAGCAGGCAGTTTTTAATTATGTCAAAAAACAAAAACGAGGTTTTGACAGCAGCGATATTTTATCTGTTCTGTTTTTCAATACCTTGCAGTATTTCCGTTCAATTTCATTAAAAATGAAAATGAAAGAATAGAAAGAATAAAAAATGACTGAATATAATTTCTGCAGTAAATTATAAAAGCTCTTGTCGGCGGGTTTGGAGGATTGCAGGAGAATGCTGGTTGGGGGCTCGAGGTTGGCTCAGTGCTGCAGATTGCCAGTGTGTGGCCCAGTGGAGCAAAGCCCAAATTACACTGAACTGTAATGTACACAATGTTCATTTCAGAAAGCACTGGCCTGTTAAGTGGCAGATGTCTAATGGCTTATTCAAGGTCCTTCATTTTCATAATTTGTTTGCGACTTGTTGGTGGGTGTCTTTAGGGGGGCTGCGAATGTTTGTCCACAAATCCAGCTGAGCGAAGTGTGTGTGTGTGTTTGTGTGTGTGTGTGTGAGAGTGTGTGTGTGAGTGAGTGTTCCACTGCTGAAGCTGGTCTTTGGCACGTTTCTAAAATCCACAGTGCCAGACGTCGGTCAGCATCAGTCTAGCTTTGGCCGCTAGGGGACTCATCAGGACTCACTAATCTGAGGCTTTAGTGCACTTTCACTGCTGGAGGTCTGTTCTTACTGTCCTTTTCACTCTCTCGCATTCTCTCTCTCTCTGCTCAACAATCCCTCTTTCTTTCATTTCATCTTTCCATCTCTCTCGCTTTCCCTCTCTCTTTATTTCTTTCTATATGTTGCTCTATCTTCTTTCTCTCTCTTTTCTTTCTCTCTTTCTCTCTCTTCCTTTCCATCTTCCATCTCTTTCTCTTTGTAAATCATTTCATCTTCTTTCTTTTTACATTCTTTTTACATCATCTATCTTTTTTCTTTGTCTCTCTCTGCTTAACAATCCTTCTTTCTTTCATTTAATCTCTCCATCTCTCTTGCTTTCCCTCTCTTTATCTCTTTCCATCTGTTGCTCTCTCGTCTTTCTTTCTCTCTTTTCTTTCTCTCTTTCTCTTTCTCTTTCTCTCTTTCTTTTCATCCTATTTCATCTCTCTGCTTAGCAATCCCTTCTTCTTTTATGTCATCTCTCTATCTCTCTTGCTTTTACTCTGTCTTTGTCTTTCTATATGTTGCTCTCTCTTTTTTTTCTCTCTATTTTCTCTTTTCTCTCTCTCTTTCTCTCTCTTTCTTTCCATCTTCCATCTCTTTCTCTTTGTAAATCATTTCATCTCCTTTCTTTTACATCATCTGTGTTTCTTAATCTCTTTCTTTCTCTCTCTGCTTAACAATCCCTCCCTCTTTCACTTCATCTCTCTATCTCTCTTTCACTCTCTCCGCATATCACTCTCTCTTCTTTCTTTTTTGTCTTTGCCTAACCATCCCTCTTTCTTTCGCTTCATCTCTCTCTCTGTTTCTCTCATTCTCTTTCTCTCCTTTTTCTTCCTTTTTCCCTCTCTCTGCCTTATCTGCTCTTTTTCACTTTTTCTCTCTCTCCCTCTCTTTCTTTCTGTCTCTCTGTCTCATCATCCCTTTCTTTCACTTTATCTCCCTCATCTATCTATCTATCTATCTATCTATCTATCTATCTTCCTCTTAATCTTCCCCGACCTCTTACAGATTTTTCCCCTCTTTCTGTCTATCCCTTTTCTTTCTCTCCATCTCCACTTGTCTTTCTCAGTCTGTCTCATCTTCCCACCGTCTGTCTCTTTCGTCACTGCTCGTCTTCTTTCTCACTCCAATCTCCTCCGTCCTGCTGAGTGAACGCGAGCGATCTCCCAGATTTGTCCAAATAGACGGATCTAACATATGCATGTATTCATTTATAAATATTTATGTTCCTGTCTTTCGCAGCGGCCTCTCGGAGCGCAGAGGTTCAGCTAGAGGGCTTTAATCTGCGCAGATATTCACACGTTCGCTCTTTGGGGAGGATGGAACTTCACTCTGAGTGGAAATGTGTGGGCCACTTGGGTGAAGGGTGGTTAACGACGGCTCTGGAAATGGCAGCAGTGTAGCAGAACAGCTTGGCATGCCGTGGAAATTAAGGGTTAGGATTGCCGAAGTGCTGCAAAAATAGATCCCAGAGAATAATATGTATGTGTGCGTGTGATATTTGGCCCCTGTCCTGGTTTCAAAGCCCTGGGGGACTGTCATATGGAGTGCGCTCCCTCAGATGTTGCCATGGCAGCAGATAAACAGATGTGAAGGTCACTGTCAGGTTCTGAGTGGAGGGAAGGTGAAGCTACAGAGGCACCTGCCAAAACCTTTCAGCTTTGTTATCCAGCATGTGTTTACGTTTAAACGTACAGTACAGTGAAAAAGGCAGCTGAGAAAACGATATGTAAAGCTATGTATCTAAGCAGTAAGTGTTTATTTATTAAACAAAAAAATTGATTTCATGGGAGTGACTGTAGCTTAACTATTTCTAAGGCTGTTCTTGAGGAAGTCCAGTATTTACAGGTTAAAAAAATAAACTAAGATAAAATAAACTCATCTGATACTTAGCTTATCTAATCAATCATTTATTAAATTAAATCAGTTTGATTTGAACAAATTCGAGCTGTGGCTGAAATGCAGCTAGAAGTCAGGAAGCAAAGCTGCTGTGTTTGTGAATGATAAATGGGTCAGTGTCACGATGTCCATGTTTTTGTATTCAAGTCATCATATAACCTATAAAATAACTGAATACATTCATGACAAATATCACATGACAATTCCCCCTTTTTTAGATTTTTAGTGCATCAAAATACATTTCAGTTTAGACATTTATGCCTCCCAGAGTCTAAAAATGTCAGCTGGTGTGACCGTCCACACATATATACAGATTAAGTAAACTGTTAAAAAGGGAAATGTAGTTATATACAATTGTAAATAAAATAGGCATTATTTTATGTTTAAAATCTTCAAAATATAACATGTTGCAAACAATTCAACTTTTGTCCATAAATTTTGATTTCCTAAAATGTCACACGGCACCACCAATGACAAAGAACTTTTATTTTGACATGCTTTTGGGAATGAGTGAGCAGCATATTGCATCAAAACAAAGACCCTAAGTAACCTTCATGGCACAATACCAAGGTCATCATCCCTTTCACAAATATTAAAAAATGGTCAATTTTGAGTTTTGGTTTGGCTGGTTCAGTTTTTTTTTAAAAAAAATAAAAAATGCGAATAAGGACAAAGGTATATACAAGTGCCCAAGACTAGTTTGTGCATGTTTCCAGTTGAGGTAAATTAATTAAAAATGTTTAAAAAAACATTAAAAATTGTTGCGCCACCTGACATTTCTTTGGTGGTAAACTTGATTATCCTGTTAATTATTTTATAATAGCTGTCAAACACATATTAACACCTTTAATTAGATAAAATTTAAAGGTAGAATATTTAACATTATAATTTTAAAAGCTTTATTTTTATTGACCCATAATGTTTTTACTGACAAAAACACACTTACTTCTAAGATGAATAGTTGACTGCCTACGTGCTTTGCACAGTATTGTATGAATGACTCGCTTGTTTAATAAAATCCTATGTATTAAGCTTCTGTGGAGCTTCAGTAGAAACAATACTGAGCCCATCAACCTCCACCGTCTCGGCTGATGACACACTTCACTGCTTCAGTCTGTCAGTCTGCTGAGTGGTCAGCTCTAGTGTGTCATTTCTGTCTCTGTAAAATGACCTTGTTCTGTTTCACAGCAGGATCCAGTAACCAGAGTGCCCAATTCTGACATTTTAGCGGGCTTTAAAAGTGATGGAGATGGAGGTGTGTAACCTGCCACCTGATTCATTCATGAATAAAAGGAATGAAAAATTACATTAACCAAAGAGCATTTTACTGAAGCCTGTGACATTAGGATAAAAAGATCTTCAAAAAAGTGCTTTTGGATTTCATCAGGATTTCAACCTCTTCACTCCAGGCACATAAAGAGTGTCAGAAACCACATAAGCAAGTCCATTTGAGATCATTGACACAAGTACGTAATGATTTAGGTATGCAGATTTTACAATGCTAACTTGTGATGTTGGCTACAATGTTAGCTACGTTAGCCTTATAGCTACAATTGAAAATTAAAGTCGCAAACTTTGGACACCAAAGTTTGATGTGCATTCTGACTTATTTAGATATTAAACTATCTATAAGAGTTGATGAACAGATATCTGGTTAACCATGGGAAAGAAAAAAACAAGCACAAATATGGTAAACTGTGTGCTGGTGCTTGCCTGAACAGCATGGATGAAAATTTAGCAACAATTCAAAAATAGCCAAGAAATTGTTTGCTTACTGCACTTGAGAAATGGAGGCTGCTTGAGACGAGCTAAAGCTAACACTAGAGCTAACCATTGTTTGATTCTAGCTAGTGCCAGCATATAGTTAGTCTGTTTACAGCTGCTTTATCTCTGCCTTCTCAATCACAGACTTAACATTGCTTCCTTGGCAACATGCTCATGTTAAAGCACTGTTTTGTTGCAGCAAAGGATAGTATAATATACTTACTCAATCTAATGTACTTACTGTACTTACTTTATCTTAAAGATAATCTGTAGATCCACCTCACATTCCCAGCCATCAACACAAAGCACACCCATAGAATGAATGGTCCCCAGGGGCCAATTAATTGAGAGTATGCTTCCATTAATGATAATGGTAATGGAAGCAAATTGGCAGATAATTTTGCTTGTTTTATGAAATAATACTTTTATCACTTATTTGCCTTTTTTCATATCAGTCTGTCGTTACACAGTTGTATATATATATATATATATATATATATATATATATATATATATATATATATATATATAAAAGAATGGCATAATACTCACATTGCTTGAGAGGATATCAAAATATTATATACAATACTCAACGTATATTATATATAATACTCAATATAGCTTACATCTCAAAACAGCACATTGAGTGTTGATTTACTGACATCAGATCAGATTACAGTGCACTTTGTAGGCAACATTTGATATTACTTATTAAATTGCTCATTATAGTTGCTTTAGTGAAATGTTTGGATGCTAAAATTTCAGTTAAAACTTGGTACACAAGTTCTTCAGCAAACCGACACTACCTGTGTTAGCTAGTTTGCATTGTTACCTGCACAGAAGTTTGATGCAGTTAAGCAGCATTGCATACATTTCTATGATGGTGGTTCATCTAAAGCATTGCTTTATCTGGCTCTGTGAGAGATGAAGATTTAGCTACTTGTTTTGATATCTAAAGTTGGCCAGTTCAACACCTTTATATGTATCACAATTACATACCTGTCCAGGAGGAACATTGCTAATTCTGGGTTCAGCTTCATCCCCTTTACCTGTAATAATTTCTATTTCCAAAAAGTGCTTCCAGTATTGATTTATGTATTATCGGGGCTCCTGAGTGGCGCAACCGTCTAAGCGTGGGCCCTATCATTAGGAGATCGCAAGTTCGATCCCTGGTGATGCTACAGCCATCTGTGGCCGGGAGTCCAAGACAGCACAATTGGCCTCGCTCGCTCTGGGTGGGTAGGATGACCACAAGACTCGGAGGAGGCCTGTGCTAGCCTTCACCCTCCTAGCGCTGGTGGCGGTACTGTGTGATTGGAGGAGTCCTAACTAGTGTGTGAAATTGAATATGATGACTAAACTGGGGAGGAAATTGTGGGGAAAAATAAACAAAAAGCAAAATGCTTGTCATTAAGTTTTTTGGCAGCACAGACTGTACACCCCATAATACTAGAACCTGCAGGTCTTCCGCCATATATTCTTAGCCAAACAGATGAAGATGGGGGCGAACTAATGTGTCATTCGGGAGAGTCTTATAAAATGACTAACAAGAGGTCAGTGTAAACACAGATGAGCCCTGTGCACCACCCTCAGGTTTCCAAACGGGGTTTCTCAGGCACATAATACACTTGTGCTTTTTTTATCATGTTTATTAATTTTAATACTTATTCGTAAAGAAAAGGAAATTCAAATTGCCTAATGCACCTTTAAATACAAGCAAAATTGTTACAGCTGTGTTAAAAGTTAACATTCACTGAATTGTTGGACTACATATTTTCTCCCTGACTTTCTGTGATGCAGCATAACAAATATCCGAATAGTGATTTCAGTATTTCAAGACTGACACCTGGAATGGTTAACCGAGCACTTGAGTACCCATGCACATCCCTTGTCTTGGCTAATCGACCGTGTTTGAAGTAAGGGGACAATTGTGTGAATGAGTTTCTGGCAAAATCATCGCTTTAATGTTGCATCTCAGAGACATGGCAAATTATGGCTTTCCATATCAGCCCTACCTCTATGCCATATTTCACCATATATCTTCATATAGAATATATATTATTAGAGACGCAGTGACGGAGCAGAGACAGTGAAGAGAGGAGACATTGATGGAGGGCCACATTAGTCTCTCCTCTCGTCTCTCGGAGCCGATGGCATGATCTCGGCGCTCTGTCTGCTGTTTCCTCATCACAGAGACATAGATGGGCTAGACTGATCTCTCTGCAGACAGCGAGTGTCAAAACATGTCAGCACAAATCTGTTTTTCATCCCTCTAGGGTCTACCCTCATCCTCCTCTCATACCTGCCTCTGTTTCACACCTCTTATGTTTCTCTGCATAATTTCTTCACTTCACTGACGATAGTTTAACAGACAGCGCTAACACAGAGCATATCGTACATGGCCTTGTAGGATAAATGAGAAACTGTGAATTTTGACTTCATTCGTAAAGTGACGACTAATAACAAAACGATGTGGTATTGTAGTGTCGGCAGAAGAAGAAACACGGGGTAGCCAGGATCTGCTGTAAACAGTGCTCTTTATTGAACACTCTGACAGAAAAAGGCACACACACACAACGCTGCAGGGGGAGGTCACCTCTAGCCACCAGCTTCATCCTGATCCTGATCCCCCTCTTTTCAAAAAGGTTCTATATAGAACCATATACATTCGCTGTCAATCTGAAGAACTATTTCACCATGCAAAGAATACTTTAAGCATGCAAATGGTTCCTTGAGTGTTATGCTTCTATATGGAGCCAGTGACTTTACTAAAGACCCCTTGAAGAACCATCTTTTTAAGAGTGTAAGTGATCACAATAGTAACCACATCTACACTCTTAAAAATGATGGTTCTTCAAGGGTTCTTTAGTAAAGACACTGGTTCTGTATTGAACTATCCTTTGCATGATTAAAGCGTTCTTTGCATTGTTAAATGGTTCTTCATATTGATGGAGAATGTGCTATAGATGGTTCTATATGGAATCTTTTTGAAAATGGTTCTAAATAGCACCAAAAAGAGTTCTTCCCAAAAGGTTCTATATAGAGCCATGTAAAACACATTTCTCCCTCAATATGAAGAACTTGTTTACGATGCAAAGAAGCCTTTAATCATGCAAAGGGTTCTTTGAGTGTTCATGGTTCTATAGAACCATTTTCTTTACTAAAGAACCCTCGAAGAATCATCTTTTTTAAGTGTGTAGCCTAACATTAAAAGGCCTATATTGTGAAAAATTGAAATTCTCTCACTTTTTTTTTTTGAATGAAAGAGTTTGATGTAGCATATAAACATTGCTGAAATTTCGAAACATACAGTTCACACTCTGGACTATAGAGTCTGGAAACTAGTTCATTGTTTTCATGATGTCATGAAAACCAATGGCTCTGCCCATTCACGCCGTTCAAGTTAAAAGGAGTGTTTCAGCCTGGATTGCTTTTTGAAAGAGACACAATACAGGGCAACCAGTCAGAACAGAGCTTGTTTAAATATACAAGTCTTAAAGGCACAGTAACAAAAAACAGCCTGTTTAATTCTACGGGGTAAAGAGAGATTGGAAGATGATTATGTAAAAATGAATTATGCCTCTTTTTGGAACATAAAACAAATTGACTTTATAAGTGGCCCTTGGGGAAAAAATAAAATGCAAGAAACATGTAGGATATGGGCCCTTTAATAAGAACGATGAGTAGTTAGTTAAGTTTTACTAGGATTACAATTTCTTTATTTTGAATAGTGTAATTTTGCACACAGTTACACTGTGAGTAACATTTATTTATTTATTTAATTATTTAGAATTGAATTTGGAAAATGAAAAGGGGTATTGCACCACTTACTGTTTAGTGCAAAAGTTTGGGCATCCCTGGCCAAATGAACATGTCTGTTGATTTTTGTAAAAGTGAAAAACATTTTTCTGAAAATTTTTATGCACCGTCACTTTACATGCTGCTGTCGGAACAAAAACCTTGTATCTCCATTTTTGTCATATTTTAGCTTTTTACATAAGTTGAAAATGCCTGTTGGCCTTTTCGTTGTCTGTAAATTTTATGATGACTGGGCCAAAGGAAGTGGCTCAAAATTTTTTTGGAAAGAAGTCTGGTTTCATTGATTTACATTAAAAGTCAGGTATTTTTTTTTCCTTGTCATGAAAAGTTAGCATTTTGGAGATACAAGGTTTTGTTCTGACAGCAGCGATTTGAACAAAAACAACAGAAAAAACACAAACAAAAACAGGAAACAACAAAATAGCAATTGTTTCTGCATGTGCAAAGGTTTGGGTACCCTTTCAGTTGTAAAGTCTCAGAACTTCATTAAGGCCTTAATTTACTTTTTAGGACTGATTAGGCAGATGAAGAATTGTCTTTAGGAACTTTCATCAGCTGATGAATTTTCTGACTCTTTAAACCTAGTACTAACACTCAACAACAGCTGGCTACAGATCTGAAGCAAGTTGATGCCTACACTGTAGTGGAAGGCTATAAAAAGATATCAAAACACTTCCAGCTTGTAATTTCCACTGTCTGAAATATCATTAAAAAATGGCAGTTAAGCGGAACTGTGGAAATCAAGACAAGATCTGGAACACCAAGAAATATGCTGGCCAGAAAGGCAAAAGCAACCCCCCATATGACAGCAGAGGACCTACAGGAAAGTTTGGCTTCCTGTAGGAGTGGTGGTGCCCTATTCTACTGTGCACGGGTGGCTCTATTATGCTGGCACAGGAAACATTGCACAGGTAGATGGAAGAATGGATTCCACTAAATATCAGCAAATTCTGAAAGCAAATGTGACATGTTTCAGTCAAGAAACTGAAGCCGAGAAGAAACTGGCGTCTACAACAGGACAATGATCCAAAACAGTAGGGTGTCCTACTGACTTAGTAGGGTGTCCAGACTTTTGCACACACCATCATACAATTACTATTTTATATGCTTTTTTCTATATTTTAAGATAATCAAATATACAGTAACTATGCATTGATATTTACAGAAAAAAATATTATTTTACACAGTTTGCTGCAGAACTTTACTTCTTTTCACTTCAAAAATCAACAAAATATGTAATGTTGGGCTGGGGTACCCAAACTTTTGCATGCATGTCTTCGCCTTTACACTCACTGCGATCATTGCTGTAGACTCAGCCATCCAAGAAAGTGTCAGCGTAAGAAAACAGGCATTTTAATAGATATTTTGACATTCGTGCTGCAGAATGACAACATTAATATAGTGCCTTGATGTTCTTATTGCCCCATAATCATGTAGTTATAATGCACTGTAAAATAGATCATTCCCTGGAGTTTCGCTGAAGTCTAGAAAGTGACTAATTCATCAAACTTTGGTCATGCACCAGCAGGCTGAGCCCTCTCCCCTGTACTGCTTGTTCGAAAGGCCCTATTATTCCCTGAGACAGCCAGGGTAAACGTCAGGGGCCTGGGTGAAAGCTCTCGCGGCACACTCAAACAAAAATGTAATTACCCTCCACTATTCCAATTACTAGCAGACGATAATGAGATGTATTGCGTGGAGCCCAGCACACACACAGCTGTTTACTTGCATGAGAAGCCCTGAAACCGTGCCAGATTACACCCTCAAATTGAATTCATCTCCTAGGCATCGGCAGCCTTGTTCTCAGGTGTTGTAATCGCACCAGGCTGGATTACTGCAGTGTAATGTAAATACACTGACTGAAAAACTTGTCGAATTTGCATGATTCAAATGTATATATCAGTTTCACATGTATGAAATATGTTGCATCAACCTAAACTAAGCAAGTTAATTAAGTACATACACATAGTAATTTCTTGATGTAGCATATTTTATTTATGTTGAATCAATGTAATTCGAATCAAATGAATTTAAAGCAACCTCTAAGCAACTTTTGCAGTATACACAAGACTATCAAGGACATCTCCTCTGAAAATGACTCATTATTTGCCTGTTTGCTTACAACGTAACTGAGATGGATCTGGTGGGTTGAGTGGAGGGTGACCTTTTTACTAGAATTGCTATGCTGTAACTGCTGGATGAATGTGTCGATTACAGATCTATAATCCTTCAACAACAGGCCTCTTAGCCTTTCAGTGATAGATCAAGGCATTGATTTAGTCTCAAGTGACTGAACGCCTGGGCTTGTTATAGATTTGATTAATTCCTATAATATCCGTATAGATTTGAAAGTGCTTAGGTTTGCCAGGAGAGCTAGAGTGTGACTATAGTGATTTATTCACGGTTGGAGAGTACATGTCTGAGTAAAGACCTTCGTTCTATCAAAACCTTTTGAAAAATCATTTCAAAACATCATCTGGCCTTTACATTGTATGAACATTTCAATATAATGACTTGGAAAAAAAGCTTTACGTACATTAATATTAAGAACGTTTTTCCTCTTCATGTAAAGTTACAATTGCATATATACATGATTTTGTTATAGTGCCCATATCCTACATTGTTCTTGTATTTTATTTTCTTCTAGGTACTCATGTATCATTTGTTTGGGTTCATGTACCAAAAACAGTCCTGTTCATGACCATTAGGAGCGTTTGACCATGTTCCAACCTCTCTTCATCCCTTAAAACTAGATAGGCTGTCTTTGTTATGGTGTCTTGTGTAATATATTTTGGTATTGTGTTTTGTACTGTGTTACAACTTCAGTGTTAATGGGTGGAGCTACACTACTGTAGGCTGAATAGCAGATATACAATCCATAATTTGAGACCACATTTAAAGTCTGGCATTTTTTCTTTTAAACCTGGAAATAAACAACAGAAAGTTACTTTTGGCTGATCTCGGTTGATGTTTTAGAGTGACCATGCCTTTGTGGTCACTGCACACTTAAAATCAGGCAGTCTGCCACTTAAAATCAGGTGTTCTTCCTCATTTACTGCTTCTAAGTGAAAATTTAAACCATACTTTTTTTTGCATTAGTGTCTTGAAATGTTGTGCTGTTATGCTGATGATATAATTTGTAATAAAAACCTTGTATCTCCAAAACTGTAACTTTATAGGAGAAAGACAAAAATTCTAATATTCATTTAGCAGGATTTGTTTCTAGGGTTGGTCCAAATCATTTGAAATATTCGAGGACTTGTATGTAACACTAGTATTCATTTCTCTACTTAGCATTCAGAAGATTTCTTTTTTTCAAGCCACAAAAACTCTAGACCAAACTACAATATATTTCATCAACTAAGGCCTTTAAAAAGAGCTATTATTAAGATAATGTACAGAAAATGTTAAAATAAATCAAATGTAGCTTGATTCATCATAAATTCACGGCAAGCATGCATGTCACCTTGCCTCAGAGTGCATCAAATTACACCACTTTCCACTCAGCCTTTAAAGCTAAAAGAACAAAGATGCGTCAGGGAGAAACCATACATGTAGGAGCACTTTAAATCATCAGGCGATAAGAAAAATGTCCAGTGCAAAATCTATGATAAGAAGCTGGTGAACCATAGAGGCACAACAAGTCTGATGACTGAAAGTACACTTAAAAGTGCACAGACTACTTGATTCTAATTTGCATGTTACATCACCACAATGTATTCTTTCAGTTTACTGGTTTTCTGGCAGGAAATTAGTTGATATAATGTATTTTTATTCATGTGATGCTGATGAACACATTTGAATTAAGTTAGCGTTCCTTTTTTCGGTGTATAGTGATAGTTGTCTGAGCACCGTTCAGTTGGCTACACACTTGACACCACAGCTGATTTCAGTACTTTCAAATCTCTGAGGATTGCAGGAGTGGTGAGGACAACGCCAATACCGGGGAGATCACAGCTTCAAATCTGTTTGTTGGGGTGAGTTCTGCTGGTGGTGGAGGAGGGAAACTGCAGTGCTGCTTAGGCTTGAGTACTGTCAATCAAGTTGGACAATTTAATTGTCCAAAAACGTGCCATCTGTGGCTTTAAGATGCACCAGAGCAATGATTTTTGTTTTGCCATCTGTTTTTATTAACAGTTTTCTTTCATGTTTTCAATCCATGTCTTAATCAGCTCAGACTGGTAGTTTGGCATTAGAACATTCAGTAGCAGCATGAGGGAGATCTTTTTTCTTACCTGTTGTCGTGCTGGTTAAACTGATAAAGCCGTGCTGCAGCATCCCACACAGAATGGGAGCTTCAAGGATTTTTATGTTGTGATTGCATCAGTTATTAAAAACAGAAAGATAACACATAATTACAGTAGCAAGAGACTTTAAGCTACTTCACATAGTTATGCTTAGGGTAAAGTAGATTTTTTTTTTGGAAATTGACCTGCATTCTACATAGGATAATATCATCAATCAGCAATTGCTAGGGGTCTCGATCAGACAGTGGTATATAACACGTGATATCACTGTCACAGTTTCCTCTGCCCCTCTGTTTCTTTCTCTGTGTTGTAGCCATGTGCTTGTGTTTTGTTTTGGTTCCTTGCCCCGTCCCTTTCCCCACCTTCCCTATTAGGTTTCTCACCTGTTTATAGTCCCTGTCTGTAGTAGTCCCTGTCTCAATGTGTTTCTTGATTGAAAGCCTTGTTATTTTGTTTTGCCTTAGTGTTTCTACTAGTTTGTTTTGTTTATTCAAGTTTGCTCACGCTTACATCCAGCCTCATTACTCACCACACATGACAATCACAAGCCTAGTGCTGCTGCTATTGTTGGTGCTCCCAGACAGAGGAATCTGGTACAGGAGTGAAGTTCACTCTAGCCAGCGACCCTTTAGGCTGCAGACTGAGAGCCGCACTCTGGAGTGTGGAAGTGATCAGTTGTCTCATTGTCTTGCAGCTTGTGTCCTCTGAGATCGATGACTCAGTTTGAACAAGAGGGCAACAATTGTGGATTCTACCAAAGCAACATACAGGACTCGATCTTCTGGACTTTAGCCTGACTATACATAATATATCTTTATTATAGTCTTTATATAGTGTTTATTTAAAGCACTTTAGTCAACTATTGTTGGAATGTGCATTAAAATCAATATTTCCTTACTTTCTTGCTACTTACTAATAGTCCAATCGGAGTAGAATACGTCCATGTTTACACCTCAGTTGGAAAAGACTAGTCTAATCGAGGCCATTCTGAATACAATCCTGAATCCTGTAAATAATCCATTAAATAGAAGAATAATAGTCATGTAAACACTTGTATCCAATTACATTCCCAATCAAAATGTTTAAGTACGTTCTATGCATGTTCGGTTGCATTATTACTCTTGCCAAATAATCTTTCATTAAGTCATGAAATTTTGCATCAAATTTCGCAAAATCTGTGAATTCCCCTCTCACCCACCAGTCTTTTCTGCACAGTACTTTCATCCAAAGGTTGGATGACAGTGGAGTGGAAAGTGGAGGCCGCGGCATCCAGCTTATGTGTCTCAGACTGTTGCAGGTCATGACATCTCCCTCTTGTGCCTTCTGTAATAAGTGCATGTGAAGTACATTTTCCTGAATCCTGAATTAAAAACGCAAGCATGCCAACTGAAAACTCAGGTAACATGCTGCTGTTTTGTCTAGCTCTGTCTGGACTCACATGATGCTCACTGTCATGGTAACGTCTACACTAAGCCGT
Organism: Colossoma macropomum; assembly: GCF_904425465.1. Classification (NCBI taxonomy): domain Eukaryota; kingdom Metazoa; phylum Chordata; class Actinopteri; order Characiformes; family Serrasalmidae; genus Colossoma; species Colossoma macropomum. The sequence continues at coordinate 12,731,921 of NW_023494797.1, forward strand.
ACTTTACACATGCACATAATCTTGGAACTGATTACTTGTAGTGTGCACGCAAACTGAGATTTTCATCAGATTGTTGAGTAGAGTGAGCACATAAACATCTGTCTTAATCTATAATCGGAAGTAATTCAATCGGACTGGCGGAAATCTTTGCATGTGAACACAAATGGTATGCATCATGTGACAATGCATCGTGGAAAATGGACATTTTATTAATTATAAAACCTAATGCAACTGCAGGGTTTGGACATCAAAGAACATTGCAAATGATGCACAACAGTCAAACCAACCCACTCCAGCACTCCTCCTGCCTTCCACCTGATGATTTAAATTGAATCAAAACAAAACGTGAGCTGGGTGTATCGTTACACCCCTATTTCTTCCCATCTTTTTTAAAACCTACATTGCCGTTTGAAGATTATCCAGAACCTGGAAGGGTAGAGTAAATATTCTCCATCAATGTCCACTTTCCCCTGGCAGCACAGATGTGATGAGCCACAGGCCAGAGAGATGACATATGGCTAGAATGGCTCAGGATCGCTGTATGAGGTCGCGTGTTCCTCCCTGAGAACACTGCACTGCGCGGTGAAGAGCATCTGCAGTCACCTCTGCAGAACTAAAGCTGGGATTCATCTTAAAACAATGCTTTAGCTTCCTTTAGACTTTGAGTTTATAAGTATTGCTGAATGTAATTTCACAGGTCAAACTGACAAATAACAAATTTTCACGTTTGTGTGAAACAGTTTCAATTGCTTCCTTAAATTCCCTTTTGTTTTATGTACGTGTTTCCTTTTGTCTGCATAGATTAGAATTGATTTTTTCGTGACGAGACAAGCATGAAGGCATGGATACCCCTGGATCCACTGATTGCTTCTCTGCTACCGCTGTGACATCCTACTGTTCAGGAAAGGAGGGAAGATTTAGTGCCTGTATGTGTGTGCAGTACTGTGCAGAAGTCAGAGACCACCCTGCATTTATTTAATATCTAGTCAAAAGATCCATTAAGTAGAAGTTACTCATTCATATTTCAGATGTTTCTGAAGAGATTAGATATAAAATCATTGACATGCATAAGGAAGGAGAAAAGACTTCTAACAACCATGCAAGACCTGGTGGACACCAAAACTGTCCCCATCAGATAAACAGCACTTAAGGCTTTCATCTTTGAGAGAGAGGAGGAAATCAAGCTTCTTCAGATCTGAAAACATCCACAGGTGTTTTGTCCATCCTTCCACTGTGAGAAGACAACTCGGCACTATGGGTCTGAAAGGATGTGTAGCTGTCAAGAAGATCTAACTGAGAAAAGGGAACAGACACATCAAACAAAGGAGCTGCTGGTATTCCCAATAAAATGGACTGACCACCCCAGAGTCCAGACCTCAACCACACTGAGTGTGTTTGGGATTACTTGGATTGTGAGAGGCAAAAAATGCAACCAACTTCTAAGACTGAAGTTTGGAGCTGTGGAAAAAAAAACCCCTGCAGATTTCTTTCAAAAACTGAAAGCACACTTCCAAAAAGAATGGAAGCTGTAATAAAGGTGAAGAGTGGACACACTAAATAGTGACACATTTTATGGTAATTTGTTGAGTCCGAAAGCCAGAATGAGACTGATTTTCAGATCACACTAAAAATCCAGGACTGTTTTCATATAATCATGGAAATAAGCAACAGAACATTTTAGAATTTTGAATAAAATCAAAAGATAAATATGACAAATAAAATGAAAAGGAAACATTCAAGACTCTGAACTATTTCGAGGTCACTATTCAAATTTAAGCAAATTTGTGTCACCGACCGTATTAAGACCTTTGTACAAAAAGGTCAGCTTTTTTTCTATTGAAGCTCCTGTTTAGACGTTTCTCAGGTGGATTTGCTCAGCAGAGATGTTTGTCACTGTTAGTCTGTGCCAGCTTGAGTGTGTGCTGTTGTTAAAGCAAAAGTGGGACAAACACTACAAAATTCTGAAATTCATGTAAATATTCCAAAGATTGTACACTCTCAGAACAAAAAGGTATGTAACTGTACCCCTCCTGTCACTGGGGTGGTACCCTTAAGGGTACGTCTCAGTACCTTTAGTCAAGGAACATAATTGTACCAAAAGTTGTATTGACTCCACTCACCCCGTCTCGTCTCCAGGCTTTTTATATTATTGTTCAGTTTTAAAACATTAGGTTATGTGTAAAAGATACAAATATGTACTTTTCACTTGGAAAAACTTAGTTAAGGTTCACAATTAGACCTTAAAACCACTGTTGTAACTTTGAGGTTGCATTTACATTGTTTGTGCCTTGATGAACAAAAGATGTACCTGCACAGTACCTTTATTTCTAGTAGTGTGATGCTGATAATTTAATTTGTAACCAAACATTATGTATTAAATTAGAAAAGAATGCACAGTATGAGCATTTTCACTAGTGGTCTCAGACGTTTGGTCCTGCAAACACTGCATGTTTTTAGCTTTTTCTTGATGCAAAAAAATGAATACCTTGTTCTTAATGACTGCTTTGTCTGGAAATGAAATGAAGTGTCATCTCTGACTTTTGCACAGTACTGTATGTGTGAGTTATTTTCAGAAAGTTTCCCATCATGCACTATTTGTCCTTTTCATTTTTACACTAAGCTGAGAACTTGGATCTAAGGCTATTGGGCGCTCATTGGTACCTGAACCAAGAAAAAAGAAAAATACTGTTTCAGCAAGCTTACCTCTGAGTCAGCTTAAAGACTTATGTACAGACATATTAACATAAACAGACAAACAGACAGATGGCGGCACGCTTCATTAGCTGGAAGGTTAGCTTATATTCAAGGTCAAAATTCAGGAGCTAAAGAAGCACTCCTGCTCCGCGTCCCTGCGTGAGAAATTGTGGTGATATTTTCCCTCGGACTGACAAATCAAGCCATCTATCTCGGCCATCTGTCCTCGCAAATGGACCATCAGTGGTGGCAATGCGCTGCATTTTAATGCTCCTGCGCGATGCTGTGCACTAGAGTCAAGGCTATGTCCACAATGTAAGTCTTGGCCATGGTCAAGCCAGAGGCCATAGGCATATACAAGAAGTGGATCAGGGTGAAATATGTCCATGTCTTCCTCTAACTGCTCTACACTTTCATTAGATATTCTGTTAGATGGCTGGTCTCTCCTGCCATGGCTCGAGTTGTTCTCTGTGCAGGCCTTTGAGGTACTCGCTCTTTTAAGGTCAGACTATGCCTCTGCAGAAGTGTGTTCAAATGCATTCAATGTGTTTGTACCACGCCAGCTGCTGTGTGATCTTTTTCAGAAGACACAAGCGAATAGAACACCTGGGACTACTCTTTAAACCTGCATGTGGACCCTTCGTAACTACATACATTTCATCGCTGTCCTAACAAAACCTCATATCTTTGCAATGATAATGTTATAAGAGAAGGAAAAAAAAAACATTAGAGGTCGAGATTTGTTACATCGTTTTGCTATCCCAGTTTGAAAAGCCGATGGGTGCTGCCATGACACCCCACTATTTCCTTACTGTTTGCTGGTTTTCTGACGAAAAGAATGTATTTTGATGGCCTAAATGTCCTTATCAGAAAATGGTACCAGCATTAAAACTGTAAGTAGGGTATTTGGAAAGCCTAAGTAGTAGAAAATTAAACTGAGTCTGTATTATATACTTGAAGTAAAGCTGAATAAACATTGAAAACAGCAAAATGTAGAACCAACCAATGGGTAGGACAAATTGTTTTCACTTTACACACTAGAATTTAAGCAGCATGGACTACACATTCAGTATGATATAACCAGCTGTATTACGTTCAAACACAAGCTAGATTCAACCTGTGTTGTAATTGTGTACCAAAATAAACAAAAAATCTTCTAGGCTATAGAACAACATGTTGTGAACATCAGCATCTTTGTGAACAATGGTCATGCTTTGCATCTGCCCAAAACATTTAGGTTCTTTTTTTGAGTGGTTGCCTGCTCCTTACTTACAGCACCATTAAAGCCCCAGAGAACCTAAACCAGGGGTCAGCAACACGTGGCACTGAAGCCACATGCGGCTCTATTAATGCTCTGTTGCATCTCCACAGCAGAATTAGATTTTGAGTTAAAAATAAAATAATCCTCCTTTGCAGTAAAATGAAGCTCTACTGATCATTCTAACACAGTTTTAACAATAAATGGTCTTAAACCCTGGAGTTAATTTAGCGTATAACTGCTAATTCATCAACCTTTAAGATGGTCACCACAGCAACGCAGACAATAATCTCACATAACTAGTAGCTTTGGAAACAGCAAGGAGAAAGATTTAAGATGAACATCGATAATTTGGAGACGAATGGACTTATTTGCACTCATAAGCACTCCAGTTGGTTTCCTGATATGTTTAATCTGCAACAAGAAACTGTCAAACATTGCGATTCTCAGCTTCTCCTTTGCCAGCTTCTTGTTCAAATTGTCCCGTTCCACCTTAAATGGTGCAGCAGTTACATTCTGGCGCCTCAGGCACCATTTAAGGTGGATTGGCTTCAGCCTCGTAAAAAGTCAAATGTTGAGAGACCTTTTACAAGAAACTATTACACTTTTGCCAAAAAGTTTCCTGATGGAGATGCGAGAAAAGTGTAAAGCAGAGCAAAGTATGTCTGCATTTTCGTTTATATTTTTAGCCTATACTAGCACACTAGCGCATACTAACACATATTTACAGCCAAGATGGTAAAGTGGTTATAAAATGTGGTTCCCAAGCTAGTTTGATTTTTGTTGAAAGGTCAGCATGGCTTGTCTTAACATTTGGGTTACCGAGCTCTGACCTAAACCTATGTTTTCTTTGTAAGTAGTTTAATTTTGCTGTTTTTCGGGCGCACAAAATACATGTACAAAGCATGTCCTGTGATAACTTTCCACTGTCCACTATGACCGTTTCTACTAGTTCATTCATCATGAAATGATCACAGAGCAGCTGTAGATTTCAAATGGTGTAAATAAGTTACAAGGTTTTGATATGTAGATACTACTGAATAATTCTTAGCTGTCACTGAATAAGTTTAAAATTCAAGGGGTTAACATGCATTGAAACAAACTAAGATTTGTAGAATTTAGAACATAAACCCAATGTGTCAGAGTGATCTTAGTACAAGGTAATAAGTGATTTATTGTATAAATGCTCATTGATGGGATGATGCAAAAGTAGCCGCTTCTTCTGCCACGAGTGGATTGTAATTGTGGTGGTGGTGGCTGTGTGAGGAGAAAAGGGTGAATTGTCTCTGTCCTGGAAGGTCATACACTGGAACTCCAGACAACCTCTCATTAACCTGCTCGTCAGATCGCTAGTCTTTTCATTACTGACAATATGGCAGCATGGGGTGACAGCAGCAGTCTGCTGGTGCTGTCTGGCTGAGTGGAGGCTGCCTTTGGCACATGCAGCGCTTTTCTCTGTTCAGAAAATTAAATAGACTCTGAATGTAGCCTTTCACAGAATGTTGCTTTTGTGATTTAAACCACTTTGTCTGAATTTGTCAGTTTCTGAAGTGTTTGGAGGAAATGTGCACAGTTTAAAGTGAGGCTGTTGCAGTAGCAAATTTTTAAAATGACAGTGTTTATGTTCCTCACCACTGCGATATGTGACACCACTGGCAAAAACCTGGGGTGAGATGGTAGTAAAAATTTATTTTAATTTTAATACTTTAATGTTAAAAAATAATAGTCCTATGCATTCATAAAATCAGGCGAGGCTACTGCACACTGTGGCTACTGCAAAATATAACATCATAAGATCCTAAGACATTTTCACGACACATGTTTAGCTTTTCTGAGGTTTGACAACATGGAACAGAGAAAAAATCAGTAGTGCTACATTCAAAAAGGCATACAATGATTTTTATATAAATTTTCCATACTGCACTGGACAAAATCCTATTAAACATGCACATCATATGTGATGTAATTTATCACAACAATAAATATTGTAATATTATCAACGTCTAGCACAGTATAACTGAATGTAACATATCACTAGCACAAATGAGGCTATCCCTCAGCATATTACAACCAAAGACTTATCATTTCATATCTTTATGGACTACAATACAAACTGGTAAATTTATTCTTCATAGAAGTGTATAATAAAAGTTTGGACAGGTCCTGACCATTTAAGCAGTTAACGAAAGCTTGTTTTATACCAGAACCAACCAAGTAGCTTTTGTTTTTTCACACTAGTCACGATTGGCAAACATTGCAGGAGTATTTTGTAAAACCAGTGGCAAGGCACTTGCAGCAAACAGCAAAAAACAGACTTGAAGCTTAAAACTATATGCTCTTTATGTGTGTGTAAGACTTTCTACTGCTTGCTGTTCACAGCTGATATCAAATGTCACACTGAATCAAGTAGGAGTGCACTGCAAGAGGCAGTGGGACCGGTGTGGTTCCTTTGCCTGATTTAAAATGTACTGGAAACATGCACTGCGATGTTTCTACTCAGCATTCAACATTATGTGATTCCAGGAAGCACTCACTAGTGAGGCCACATATGTTTAAAGTTATGTATAAAATGTAGGGCTGTATAATGTATTATCTAAGAATGGCCTGTGCAATACTGATGTTGCAAAAGGCTACAGTATGTAAATGAGCTCTCTAACTATGTCCTATAAGCATCTTGACCAATCCCCGATGTGTTTTGAGGAATCAAGGTACAAAACCAAAATTATTTTGGTCAAAATTATGCAAACCAATCTTTAACCATGTAATATTATTGATTTGTCCATTCATTTTTACACACGAAGTACCTCATGGACCTGGCTTGGACCTCACTCACTCGCTCACTCCCATTTAACAAGCTTCTCCACAAGAGGGAGCTACTGGCACTTTAGTAATTAGAGTGAAAACAACCTTGTGTTAGCGGAAATAGCTGAGTCCATTGAGCATTGTGGACACACAAGAAGTGTGTCCTTTCTAGGACTATTGCAAAGCATATTGCAGTCGCAGTAGGACGTGATATTATCACAATGCGATGTGTCCATATTGTGCAGCTTTAATAAATTCATGCAAAGTTTAAAACAACATATTGTGCTGCATTGCATGGCTGAATTATCGTTGCTTTGTTTGTTTTATTGCAGCTGGATTGAAATGAACATCATAGCTGTTTGTTTGTTCAGCACTGGGGATTTTACTATATAATCAGGCCTTAATCATGTTGGTCATGTTAGCGCGTGAGTAACACACCAAATGTCACAGTAATGTACTGAATATTTGCACATGGTGCACATCAAATTTATATTCACGACCAAACAAGTCTTTCCATATAGATTAAATTTCCACTGTGTGCCACTGTTATAAGGAAACAAGCAGTACTTTCCGTCTTCACATTTTTCCACCTTTTTTCTTTTTTTTTTCATAGTTTTTCTCCTACATCTTTCATGGGTACTCAATATAGTCTACATTTTCTCCAGTAGAAGCTTGTTTCAAGGTCTTGATTTTAAAATGTCTGACTCCATTTTCATTTGTTCTTTTTCTCACTGATAGTGTGAATTTCTGTCATTGTGCAGTCAGTTTTGTGGGTTCTGTTATCAGTTTTTACAGAACCACAAAAGCCTCTCTCTCTCTCCTCTTTGTCTCTCTTCTCTAGCTCATTCTCTTTTTTCTTTCTCCTCTCCTCTCCTCTCCTCATCTTTTTTCTCTTTCTCTCTTACTTTCCCTTTTGTTTCTCTCTCTGTCTTCTCTTCCCCTCCTTTTCTTTTCTCTCTTGTACTCTCTTTTCTCTTTTTGCATCTCACTCTGTCTTTACTGTCTCTTCTCTTTTTTTTCTTTCTCTTTCTCTCTCTTTGTCTCTTTTCTCTAGCTCACTGTCTATTTTCTCTCTCCTCTTCTCTCCTATCCTCATCTCTCTTTTTCTCTCTCTTACTCACTTCCTTTTCTCTTTCTCTGTCTTCTCTAGCCTTTCCCACTTTTCTTTTCTCTTTTGCTCTCTTTTCTTTTTTTTCCCTCTCAATATCTGTTTACTGTCTCTTTTTTTCTCTTATCTTTCTCCCATTGTCTCTTTTCTCTAGCTCACTCTCTCTTTTTCTCTCTCCTCTCCTCTTTTTATGTCTCCTTTTCCTTTCTTTGCTTTACTCTCTTTCTTGCTCTTCACCTCGCTTTTCTGTATCTTGCTGTCTCCTCTTTTTCCCACTGTCTCTTCTTCCCCTCTCTCTCTCTCTCTCTCTCTCTCTCTCTCTCTCTCTCTCTCTCTCTGTTCCTCTCTTTTCTTTCTCTTTCTCTCTGTTTTGATGAATAGGATAGTGGCTCTTCACTCTAACAGTAAAGGGGGTGAGTTGTCAGCGGTCTGTCCCCTCAAGTGCATGTAGAGTTTGATTAAACGCACACTCACCCCAAGGAGAACACAAGGCCTCTGTGAATGCTAAGAGAATTTTCTGGGAGAATTCAAAGACATTGGAGAAATTGCGGCGACTAAAACTTGGTTTGTATTCAGAGATGCCCTTCCTCGATTTACAGAATGTCACAGCTACCAGAGTTACAGTATGTACTGCTCCAGTGCGGAGTTTAGACTTTTAGGGGCAGATTACTAAGAGGGGTGATGTTTACTGGCAGTGTGACACTTTGCGCTGGTGGCAGTGGCTAAGAACATCCATAGAAATTAACACAGCACAATTGTGCACAATTAAGCACAATTGCATAATTACTGTATGACCAGCGCAATATAAACCCTTTTTTTTACCTTTCTCTGTTTCAATTTCATATTGTAACTCATTAGATTGAAATAATGACTAACTTGTACTGAACATAATCTCTTTTTTACATGCAGTGGTCAAGTTGTAAAATGGTGAGTTCGAATGACAACTATACTGTGACCAGCCTGCAGTTTGATCTTTTGGTCAGTGTCACTGCAGTGCTGAGCATAATCCACCACTGAATAAATACCTGCTCTGTGGTGGTCCTGGTGGGGGTCCTGACTATTGAAGAACAGGGTAAAAAAGAGCTAACAAAGTATGCAGAGAAAGAAATAGAATACAGGCTGTAACTGTCAGGACAATTGGACAACGAGTGTAGATACAAGGAAGTGTACTTTTTGAAGTAGCTGGTCAGTGCAAATATGAATAGTCATTAATTTGCATCAGGGTCTCAGACGTATCCCTTTTCAGACACTTATTATGTGGTTTCTAGCAAAATGCACAGCTCCCTAACGTAGAAATCTTACATCCTTAAGAAAACTGTTATTATACTGTAACGTATACTGCTCAGTACTGCTCACTGCATGCAATGCTAGATAATTTAACAAACATACCAATGCCCCTAACAAACATACAAACATCACTGTTTAACGCTGGTTATCAAATATGTTTTCCACAGATTGTGCTGTAATTTCTAGTATTCTCAACGGCAGGCAAGGTTGCCAGGTCCAGAAAACATCTCCAGCCTAGCATCTGCTTAAGAAGCTGGAACTTCATAATTTCTCCCATGACTGCATCTTCAAACTAGCTCTATTTGGTGGGAAAACTGTGAATCTGGCAACCTGGACAGCAGGAGCATGCTGTCTCAATGGTCCACAGCAAAACCACTGAAAAGAGCGCAGTTCTACATAATCAGCTCTTCTATAGTTGCACATACATAGATTGTGTAAATCTTACATAGAAAATGATGAATAATGCCTTGGTCAAAAAGAAAATGACAAAAACCACAGCAATGTGATTATTTTAAATGCTGTGGTTTTTGTCATTTTCTTTTTGACCAAGGCATCCCTTCACACCCTACTCAAATCGAGCCCTGGCTACATGCAGAGCATCAAAGACAGCAGCATTTCTGCAGCAGAAGCCACAGCCCACATAAAGTAACTGTCACTGTCAAGTAGCTCTTATAATAAACTCCTATAAATGCATACGCAATGAGGTAAAAGCACAAAATAGCAGCAGCTGCCCCTTTGATCTTGTTATGGATGCTGTTTAGTAAATTGCAACACCCACTTTTTAATGCCAAAAGGGCTCGAGTTCAGATTTTCAACATCACAAAACATTAGTAAATCTGCTCCTTTGCTTCAAAAGTCTGTTTAAAGTGATGCTGTGTGTTTTAATTTCTGTATCCAACATGGTACAGCTGGGAAGTTGATATAATATATTGTAGTGTGTTCATGAAATGTGAACATGTTTATTCTGGATTGTTTGTTCTGCAGCAGTTGTTCTCTGAAATTTTATTCTGACAAAGACTTTTATTCTGAAGGGTGGGGTTAGCCTGCTGGCTGTGTTTATGCCTGCACTACAGGAAGAACTGGGACACATTCAGTCACAAAACGTTTTGCACCGTTTTGCTACAGTTTCCAGCTTAAACTGCATGTTTCATTGAAACCAGAGAACTTGTAGAGAGGAGAAGTACCACTCTGTAATGTCTTCCGGGTTTCTCAAACACTAGAAGGCGCACCTGAGCAAGTCCAAAATGAATGGGTTAAGATGGAGCATTTGAGCAAAATCATAGTTTATAAATGTTTAAACTGTTGTATTTTTAAGAGCTTTTGAACTCGAGTTATAGGAGTTTAAAATGGCGCCTCATGTACGTTCATGATGTCAGTGAGCACAAACAGCCAATGAGCTGCTCCACTCACCAGCCAATCAGCACTCAGTAGCCGTATTGCTAGCATCCTGCTGCCCAAATCTGTTTGCTGTGGAAAAAAGGAAGCACACATATAAGTTTTCTTGACTTTTTTAGTAAAAAATATCCTTCTAATTTCTAAAGTTGAAAGAAAGTTCTGGGCAAGAGATTAGAAACTGTTTTAACTTTTCGTTTTTAGCCGTTTAGCTCCATTTTGTCCCATTCATTGAGGACTACTCATGGGTGCCCTCTGGCGTTTTGCAGTCGTGTTTTTGATATAATGTGGGAAATAGGAAGAGGCCAGGCTCCTCATAAACCAGTGCAAAACAATGTGCATCAGGCTTTGAGGTACGTTTTCTCTTGTTTTGATGAGTGTATATAAACCCTGCCATATTAAAAAGGCAGTGCAGACAATGGACTCTAACAAAAAACTCTACAAATGCTACCACTGCAGCTTGGCGTATGCAATAATTGAAGACGTTTGTTGCACAAATTTTATGGTGAAGTTTTTAATAAAATAAGTTAGAAGGAGGCAAGAATGGCCTTTTTCTCAGCTTCTGTAGTTGCAACACTAGCGTAACACAACAAAGTGTATGACGCACTACTGTTTCCATTTAAATAAACATTTTGCTAGTTGTTAGCCTAAAGCCTTGCCTAAAGCCTTGCTTCCTGCATCACATGGCTGGGGCCGACTACAGCCTTAAATAAAGCACAACAACTTGTTCATAAGTTGTGTGTCTTCTTTCCTAGCGGTAAACACTACAATACTGTATAAACCCTTTAATAACTATGTATCTGTATCTCACACCCTCTGTAGGCCCTGTAGCTTTAAATGTCCTAATTCAGTCCTGAGTGGTTGTGAGTTTTTGAAAAGTGTGACCCAGTTACATACAAAATGCATCATTTGATTCTATTGAGTGGAAATAAATGAAAGTGCACAGTAGAATATTATCTGGGAAACTTGACAGAGATACTGCTCTCCGAGCTGGCACACAAATCGACACAGTATCGACTGCTGTAAAATAGGCTTCATTAACTGGAGAGAGAAGTAATTTGAGATTGCATGACTTCTGACAGGGCACCAAGCCTGATCTTAACTCTCTGTATTTACCAGCGAGAAGCCTTATTGATGAAGCAGTTAGAAATAATTGTGTTGTCAACCATGCTGTGTAGTTGAGAAGATCTTTTGGATCCTTTTGTTACTTTATGTTTTTGTACTCACCAGGGGGAAGGAAAGTTCATGAAATTCAGGGCTTTGGTTCTCTGCAGGACCGGAAAAATGAAAAAGAATTATTCTGACCTCCAGGTCTGATGAAATAATTCATTTTTCCGGTGATCCAACGTTGTATTTTACCATTTTATTCCTGATCTGCCGTTAAGGCATTAAGCAGCACATGGATTTCTGACTTGGAGAATGCGCCAGTTCATGAGAGATCATTTGCTAAATGTCAAGGAACAAATAGCAAAATTGTCAGTGCGTAGACAGTGCAATCAGGATGTAATGCAGTTTTTGTCATTGTGGCTCATTCCAGCACATTAGATTTGAAATGAAACAGGTCTTATAATGTTAAAGTGCAGAATGATTAATTTGAGGGTATTTACATCTGTATTTCGTGGGTTAAAGGAATCACAGATGGTTTGAAGTGTTTTACATGTTTAGCAGGTCAACATGTAGGCATAAATGTGTTAAAAGCTCTGTTACAAATCCCAGTTACAGTGGATTTCAACTTGCCGGCCGTGGTGGTACTGCTAGGCAGGGGCTACCTGGCAGTCATTTTTTTTACATTTGAAATTTAAACAATTGACCAAATTTTATTGTGATAATTATTTGCAAAATTAAACCTTCATATTTAAGTCAAACTCACTGATTTATCTGCCAAAATGCAGGACTGACAGTCATATGCCAAATTCAAATGACATATTTTGTTGATTGTTGATTTTGTTGAGTAAAAAAAAAGTACTAAAATATGCAAATTTTAGTGCACATTGGAAAAAAATAAAACAAAAAATATCAAATTTGCCATAGCTTCTAACAGGCCACATTGTATGTTTATATTTTTCCAATGTATTAAATTCAGCAAACAGCAATTGTGCATTATAGCATGTACAAATGTTCTCTGTAGAGGATGTGTTAACTTATTTTCACTTTGAAAATCAACAAAACATAATTTTACAATTTTGATCATATGGAATTCATTATCCTGGACAAATGGCCGCAAACATGCTGTTTATTATGTGTTGTGATTGTACAGTCAAGCAAAATTCGACAGGTTACACTGACTATTGTGATATATTGTGATTGGGATGGTCAACTCCTATTTTTGGCTTTTGTGTGGTCAGTTGTGTCGGTCATGAATTGCAAAAGGTTGGGAAAACTCTCACATCCAGATAGCAATAATGGTACTGCAGGATGTGTAAGTTTCTAGTGGGTTGTATTTTCTACAAACCCAGATATTGGCATCACACATGGTCATATTACCGCATACTGTTCGAGTTTGCTATATAAACACTATTTCAAAGCATAACCTTCCATCCCTACTCTATGGTCCATGCATGGAAAGTAATCTATAAAAAATTAGCCTATTTTAAATGCAAAAACAAATGTGTTTACATAGATCCGCCTATTCAGAACACAATGGTTTAGTCCCGCCCATTCACACTGAAGTTAAAGAGTGTGTTTTAGGCCAGACTAATTGAACAAGGCATAACTTAAGGCAGTGGATCAGAACAGAGGACATTTATATATGTCAGTTTTAAAGGCACAGAACCTAAAACAGCCTGTTTAAATCTAATGGAATGAATTATGATTGTTTTTGGTACATAAAACTAGGTAGTAAGTGGACTTCAGAGGGAAAAAAACATGGTGCAGTGTGGCTTATGTGCATTCATGATTTGTGAGTCTAATGATGTGAGGAAAGAAACTTTTTCGTACTCTTGTTCTTCTGACTTTGAGATAGAAAGTTTCTAAAATAAACAAATAAATAAATAACATAGAAAACATTCCAGGTTGCAGGATGAATGTCAGGACTTCTCAAACGTCTGTCAGGAACAAGATAAGGTTGAAGTTGAAGTTCAGCCACTGTTTTGTCTCTGTGGGCTGGCTGTGCAGATTCAGTCTGACATTTTTCCATCTGCCTGCGTCTTAACCCTCACCTGCACTTCCCGTATCCAGCCTGTGTTTAAAGCGGGAGACGTTTGAGGAAGGAGAAGTCATTTATCCTTTATCCATCTGGCAGCCGGTAAGCCTGCGAGTGCCAGATGCAGTGGGACAAGCTCCCTGCTCCATGTAAGATAAAGTGCCCACCTTTCTCCCCTCATTCTGAAGCTGGCTTTGATGTACTCCGACTTCTCCTACCTCTCCTTCTGCACCCTCACTCTCGCATCATCCTTCCTCGCTTGTTCCTCGCCTTTTCTACTCTGACCTTATTTCACCTGACCTTTAGCCCATTCTCTGATGCTATCTCTCTCTCGCTCGCTCGCTCCTTTACTCTCTCTCTCGACCTCTCACTCTTCTTTCTCTTATTGCGCTCTCTCTCTCTTTCCCACTCTATAATAATCTTCCTTCACTCATTCTTTCTCTCTCTTTCTTTCTCTATCAGTCACGCTGTCTTTCTGTATCACCCTCTCTGTTTCTCTCATTTCTTTATCTTTTTCTCACTTGTTCTTTCTGGCTCTTTCCCCCCTCACTCTGTCCTTCATTGTCTTTTGCTCTCTCCCTCTTTCTCTCTCTTCTTCCTCTGATTCTTTCTCTTTTTCACTCTCTTAATCTTTCTTTCTCTGTCAGTCGTTCTATCTTTCTGTCTTTCCTTCTTTCTGTTTCTCTCGTTCTCTTTCTTCTCTCTTTCTTTGTCTCTTTTCATCTCTCTCTCTGTCCTGCACTCTCTCATTCTTGCTGTACTCTTTCTCTGTCTCTATCTCTCTCACCCTCTCACTTTCTTTCTTTCTTTCTTTCTTTCTTTCTTTCTCTTGATCTACTCTCTCTTTCTCTTTCTCTCTCTCACCCTGTCTCACTCGCTTGCTTGCTCTCTCCCTCTTTCTCACCCTCTCTTTCTCTCTCTATATATATCTCTGTCTTTCTTTCTTTCTCTTGATCAACTCTCTCTTTCTCTATCTCTCTCTCACCCTCTCTTACTCGCTTGCTTGCTCTCTTCCTCTTTCTCACTCTCTCTCTCTCTCTCTCTCTCTCTATCTTACTCTCTCTCTTTCTTTCTTTCTTTCTTTCTTTCTTTCTTTCTTTCTCTTGATCTACTTTCTCTTTCTTTATCTCTCTCTCACCCTCTCTTGCTTGCTCTCTCCCTTTCCCACCCCCTCTTTCTCTCTTTCTCTCTCTCAACCCTTTTTTGCTCTCTTGATCTACTCTCTCTTTCTCTCGATCTCTCTCTTACCCTCTCTCACTGTTGCTTGCCTCACTGTTGCTTGCCTTTGTTCTCTCGCCCCCTCTCTTTCTTTCCTCCCCTCTTTCTCCCTCTCACCCGCTCTTCCTTTCGTTCTTCCTCTCTCTCTCTCTCTCCCTCCCCCTCTCTCTTTCTCTCTCTCTCTCTCTCTCTCTCTCCCTCAGGTATGGAGTGATAAATCTTGACTGCAGCTCCTCCTCTCACTCATAACGCTCCGCTCAGTGTGTGTCCTTCTCCCGAAAGCTTATCGTCTCTCAGGCTTGTGACACATGAATGCTAACAGAGAACGAACAGATTAGTCAAGCTGGAGTGGCTGCAGTCAGACCAATATTGGATAAGGAAGATTCTTTCTTTATCTGCCTCCTGCATCCATTGCCATTGCACTCACCTCTATGAGTTTCATTTAAAATGAAATTACAGTAATGAATTCATCTGTAAATGGCTCTGTGGGGTTGACTGAGCTATAGAATGACTTTTCTCAATGAGGTCTATGTAGCTGTTATAGATGCCTGTGAATATTCTTGATTCTTCTAAAGGAAGTCATTACATTTCTCTGAAGAAACCCTATGGGTCTAAACATCCTGTTGATGCTAACATAAATAGCTCACCAGCAAAAGGTGAGGGTGAAGGCTGGACTGAGGGTGGACCAAATTTGCAAAAACATTACATCTGTATACTTGACATCGTCACAGTACATGCCATTTAGTTTTCTATGGCTAGGCCAGTCACAGTAATGAAATTGTAGCTGATGATAAATTACCATATATATTGTTGTGAATAACAATTGTATTTTTTTAATTGTATGCTATTTAAGTACAAGCCTAAAGTGGCCAAAATGGCTGATCTGCAATCTTGCTTGCAGTTGTCAATACTTACTTGCTCCACAGAAACAGCTGGGGCTCAAATAAACAAACATCACTCACCGCGGCCCTCTAAAGGTGTTACAGTTCTAGTCAGAAGTTAGAACTTTTATTGTTTTCATGAGGTTTCTCAATAAATGCATTTTCTACTATTATTTGCATGAATTTGCTTCAAACAGGCTGGTCAGCTAGCTAACAGGCTAAAAGATAGCCAACATTCTAAACAACTCCATCATTAATATCGCAGGCTTGAATTAAAGTACTTACGGTATGATTAACTGTTAAACAGCAGAATAAAAGTCTAAAAATGTTGACTTGAATGACTGACACACTTTAAATCTCCGTGTTTCAGTCAGAAGTAGCGTCACACCCAAGCTGAATCCCAAACAGCTCCATACTCCCTAAATAGTGTGCTAGTTATGAACGTTTAGAAATTATAGGCTCTACAGCCAAATAGTGCATCATTTATTGAGTCTGGATGTGTCTGAGTCCTAAACGACCATTTCCTAGCTGTATTTAGCATCGTTCAGGTGCAGGATCCAGTATTTAAGTTCATACATTGTGCACTTTGTAGGAAGCAGGGAGCTATTTGAGGTTAAGCCCCAGCACAAGAAGAGGGGCGCTGCTGGATTGTAAGACTCGCAGTTGTAATTTGGTGACAAAATTACTGCTTTGCGTCGTGCCTAAGAACATCCTTCTTAAAATCGCAGCAACGCACAGCCTCTCATGGCTTATTGCTTTGTTATATACTATACACTGATTGTTGTTATTAACAGGTTATCTATAATTGGTCTAAATCTGTATATTTTATGATACTTGAAGTTGTTTAGTGTTCTAGTTCAAAGTGCTGAAGATACCTATGATATACTCAGAAAAGCATTATATGATATATTTGGCATATTTATTTCAATAATAATAACATATCATATTGCCCTCTTTACTTACCATATATTCAGAATTCCTGCTTGTTCTACTAATCAGTGTTTTTGTGGATTTTTTGTGCTCAGATGCAAGACCTTTTCTCTTCAGTTTTAATTTTGGGAGCTTTTTTATGACAATAACAATAACAAATCATTTTACCACCTCTAGTCTGAATTCCTACAGACAATGTGTAGTGGAGCTTTGCAGTGTTTTTAAATTGCCTGCTAACATCAATTATTGCATATTTCCACAGATATGGAGAAGCAGACCGAAGGCTTGGGGTCCGGCCACAAAAAGCTTTCCCACTCCTCCCCAAGTCACCCAGACAGAGAGGAGTCCAGTGACAGTGGAGAGGAGACGCAGGGGGTGAGTGATGTCCACTACCTATTCTATTTACTAGCCACTTTATTAGAAATACCCTATTGGTACACTTTGTAAGTGCACAGTTAGAGACCATAGCTCGTCTTTTTCCATACACCGTTTGTCATCCTCTAGCTCAGGGGTGTCCGAAATTATCTGCAAAAGGCCGGTGTGGCTGCAGGTTTTCATTCCAACAGAGCAAGAGCACACATGATCAGTCGTTTGACTGTGCTTCAGCTTAATTGGAATGAATACCTTGTAGATAAGATTGGATACCCCTGTTCTAGCTCTTCACCGGTGGTCAGTTTTTAACCATAGGACTACTGCGAATCATACTCAGTCTGACAGTTACACTGAGCTGTTTAAAAATCACAGCATCACTGCTGCACCTGGTACTCTCACACCAGCATCACTCCCTCTAACATGTCACAGCCATGTCCGTGTCACTGCTGTGCTGAGAATGATCCACCATCTATTTAATGTCTGGTCAGTGGTGGACCTGCGGTGGTCCATTTCTGTCAATAGGCGAGGTAGAGGGCAGCTAATAAATTGTGCTGCAAAACATGGGCCATAGTCAGTAATCCCAAACCTACAAAGTGCACCTGCAAGGTAAGAGTCTCTGATAAAATGGCCAGGAAGTGTAGCTACAAGGAACAGTACTGTGCAACAGTCAAATTTCTTGCCAAAATGGCCACTAAGTGCAAGTTATTCATTTTTAGCTCCAGGAAAAAAAGCAGAAATCATATGAAGAGTTTCATTCCAAAACACTGTATAACCATTTGTAAAAAACTTGGATATAAAAAAATTTGAAAAGAATAATATTACACAAAACAAATTTTTATTTCTCTAATAAATGTTGTTTCCTCCGGGTGCCCCAGTTTCCTCCCACATTCCAAAGACATGCAGTCAGGCCAATTGAACATACTAAATTGCCCCTAGGCGTGAGTGTGTAAGTGATTGTATATGTCTGTCTGTCCTGTGATGGACTGGTGACCTGTCCAGGGTGTTTCCTGCCTTCCACCCAATGACTGCTGGGATAGGCTCCAGCTCCCCGCACAACCCAGAAGCATAAGTGGCTTAGATAATGTGTGTGTGTATGTGTGTGTGATTTATAGCATTAATATTTCTTATATGTGTAAAGTCCACACCCAACAAATTAAAATTTTTGAAAATGCTCTCTAATATATCATGTAAGGAAACCCTAAATATATTTAACAGAAATTTAAACAAAAGCTTAGACAACCAAATATGATTTTTTCAAACTATTTAATTTTGTTCACTCTGCATTTATTACATCCTCCATTCTGTTCAGGAAACTTGCTTTCAGTTTTTCAAAGAAAACTGCAGAAACATTTTTCCACATCTCCGAAGTTCAGTCTTAGAAGTACTTTCTGCTTCTCACAATCCAAGTAATCCCAAACTCATTCAATGATCTAAGCTGTGGAGTGGTCAGTCTGTTGTTCTGAGAGCACCAGCAGCTTCTTTGTTTGATTTCCTTTTCTCAGTGAGGCTTCTTGACAACTATATACCCTTTCAGACTCATAGCACTGAGTTGTCTTCTCACAGTGGAAGGATAGACAGAAACACCTGTGGATGTTTTCAGATCTGAAACAGTTTGATTTTCTCCTCTCTCTCAAAGATGAAAGCGTGAAGCTCTGTTTATCTAATGGGGACAATGTTGATGGTCTAACAGGTCTTGCATGGTTGTTTGTGTCACTTTCTGTTTCACTGAAAAACGAATATCTTGTACTTAATGGCCAATTTGACTGGATATTAAATTAACAAAAAGCTGGTCATGGACTTTTGCATAGTGCTGTAGGTTTAACATGTATAAAAACCCAGTGCCCATCTTTGCTTATTTAACATCTTGACTTCTCAATCCACTGACTGAAATTCTTTGTCTTGCATTCTGTTCTGGCCATTGTAGCTGTGTGCAGACATTGTTTGAGTCCTGAACCACCCTTCTTTTGCAATTAAGCCAACCTATTCTCTGAATGTCTCTTTTGCCGAGCAACTATATATTCACACAGCAGGATAGCTTTGCTTCCAATAGCCTTTTAAATACCATTTAATTCATGGTAATTTCAGGTCATCGGAGTAGTTGTCTCCTCAGTGGCTAATGTCGCTCTCTGTGGGGGTCCAGGCATGTAATAGACTTTATAGAAATGATGCACATAATCATTCACAGGACCACAGTCACTCGCTAATGCATTAATGGACAGAGCACTGTGCGTCTTTTCATTCCTGACATTCCCAGCTGTGTGTAGAAATACACAGAATGATTTGTTGAGCGTCTTGTAATGCAGAGACTCATTTAAAGGACAGCATTATTAGTCTGCCCTATCATTCCTTTTAAAGGTTAAAGATGACTCATTTGGAAGGAAGTTTGGAAATGCTTTGTTTCGTGCTGCATGCACTGTTGGCCTGCCTTCCAAAAAAGCAATGTTAAGCATTAGATTTAAAGGGCTCATAGTTTACATTTTCCTTGTATTTTTTTCTCCTGAGGTCCACTTTGTGTGGGTTTATATACCAAAAACAGGCCTCATTTATTTTTACATGGTCATTTTTCAACTTCTCTTTATGCCTCAGAATTAAAGTCTCTGTTACTATACCTTTAAAGGAATGATTCAGCAAAAAATCTAGTTTACACATTTTTCACTTACCTCAGATATAGTTGATCAGCCAAGACATGTTTGATGTTCATATTTTGCTTTTTTACTGTTACTTTTTTCACTGTACCTACAAGGCTAAAGTTGCTAAAAACCCCTAAAAGTCAATAGACACCTAAACTTTTTTTCAAAAATACTTCCCCAAAACCTCTCTCAACTCGCCTGGACCACGTTTAGGTCTTCATTATGGTCATGCAGACTTGTCAATGTGGATTTAGACACAGTATGACTTATTATAAAAATGAAAAAAACAAGTGCTGTGGTCAATGATCGTAGACAACGGTGTTGTGCTGAATTTTGACTCTCTTGCGAATTCCAGTTCCCCTTCTCATGTATGCATATCATGCAGACATATGAACACTAGACTGGATTCACAATTTCTTTTGTTTCTAATTAAGAAGTTTGAAAGTTCAAGAATCGCAGTTACTCATTTAAGAAACAACAGAAATCATGAATGAAATCACAAATGCAAGATGTCCATATGCCAGCATGACATGCGTGCACACGAAGGGAGTCGAATTCAGCATAACACCTGTTGTCTAAAGAGGCTGCCCGCAGTGTTCAGCTAGACTGCGAAGTTTTATTCATTCTTATAGTTGACAGTAAGTCATAAAACCACACCAGCAAGTCTGAGCAACAAAAGGAAAACAAAGTTTTAGGGATGTATTCACAGAAAAGATTTGGGTGACTATTGAATTAGTATTTGCTGGCATTGTTAGTCTTGTAGTTCTAGTGTTAAACCAAAGAAGCTAAATTTCAATACCAAATGTTTTGGCTGCTCAACTACATCTGGTGTAAGAAAAGAAAACTGTGCACACAAGATTTTTAGCAGAACTATTTCGTTAAAACGGATATATGTTAAGATATAAACAAAATGATAAATGATATGTAAATTACCTGCATCATACATCATTCAAAACATTCCTAACAACTTTATTGGGTAGGTAAGCTGCTGTAGGTTGGATATGTGGATACATATAGATGTGTTGTTTGTGACATCACAAAAGCAGTGAATTCAAGGCTGTTCTTGAAGCCTTATTTCTAATGATGGGGTGCATGGACTGGGGAGTAAAGAGTATGTTTTTACATTTTAACAATGTTTATGTACTTCATCAATTGTTTTTAAAAAAATGGAGGAAAATTTGTTTTTCCCAAGACATGGGTCATTTACAGACCCACACAAAGTTTACAGTGAAAAGTGTATTGGCAAAAGCTGATGCAGTGGGATGAATGTAGACAGGTCCTCATGATTTAGGAGCAGGAACGCTCACCTGTATCTGTGCCAGCATTGGGAAGAATTTAATCATGGCAGGATGTTTATGAACCCAGGAGAAAATGCTACTCAGCCTTTTCTTTAACTCCTCTTTGACACGGGGGCAGTAAATTGTGTGCCCTTTTTTCGGCACAGCATGACAGCTGCAGCCATACAAATGCTTCTCAGTGGCACCTATGCCATGATTCTGGATGATCTTTCATCTTGTAGCTCACATTCTATTCCTGCGTGCTCCACCAAGCAGCGGTACGCATATGCAAGCACTTTCTCAACTGTTTGCGTCAGCATTTGGTGACATTAACTATCATGATACATCACGATCTTACAGTACTGTGTCAGAGACCATCCTTCATATATTTAATTTACAGATAAACAGCCAATAAGTACAACTTACTAATTTTTCTGCATAAAAAGCTGAATAACAATTACACAGAAGCCTTAACAAGTAAATGCTAAAACTTTTTTTCAGTGTTCAGTGTGTCCACTCTTTACATTTATTACAGCTTCTATTCTTTTTCTTCAAAGAAATCTGCAGGGATATTTTTTCACACATCCAAAGTTCTGTCTTAGAAGTTGGTCACATTTTCTGTCTCACAATCCAAATAAACCCAGTCACATTCAATGATGTTGAGGTCTGGACTCTGGGTTGGTCAGTCAGTTGTTCTGAGAACACCAGCAGCTTTTTGTTTGACTTTCTTTATTTGGCTGTTCCTTTTAGACTCATAGCATTGAGTTGTCTCCTCACAGTGGAAGGATGGACAGAAGCACCTGTGGATTTTTCAGATCTGAAGCAAGAGTGGGGATTGAGTTTCTCTTCTCTCTCAAAGATGAAAGAACTGTTTATCTGATGGGGGCAGTTTTGGTGGTCTTGCACTGTTGTTAAGAGTCCCATTTTCTCTGTTTTTGTTATCATTTTTTGAACTAATCATTTGAAGTTTTGCAGGTGGATTTTCTTATATCTAATCTCCTCAGAAATATCGCTGAGAAATGAAAAACCTGTATTTAAAGACCATTTTGACTGGAAACTAATAAGAGGGTGCATAGTACTGTACAGTCATTGTCCATTTTATCAGCTCCACTTACCACATAGGCCTGTCAAACTGGGGACCTTCTGGGCCAAAGTGCTGTGGAGATTAGCGTTGACCCTCATCTAACGCTCTGAATTCAGTTCATGAAGGCCTTGCTAATTCGCTGATGAGCTGAATCAGGTGTGTTTAATGAGGCAGTATGCTGAAGTCTGCAGTGTTTTGTCCTGTGAGGACTGGAGCCTGACATAGATGCGCTTTGTAGCTCTACAATTACAGACTGTAATCTATCTATTTCTCTGCCTACTTTGTTAGCTCCACTTTACCCTGTTCATCAGTTGTCAGAACCCTCACAGGTATATTTTAGGTGGTGTATAATTCTCAGCACTGCAGTGACACTCACATTGTAGTGTATATGCTGTTGGAGTATTTGAACAGCTCAGTGTCACTGCTGAACTGAGAGTAAACCAACCAAAAATATCAAGCAAACAGCGTCCTGTGGGCAGAAACTGACCACTGATGAAGAACTAAAGGATGACAAACACAAACTGTGCAGCAGCAGAAGAGCTACTGTCTCTGACTTTACATCTACAAGGTGGACTGACAAGGTAGGAGTATCTAATAGGAGGGGCAGTGAGTGGACACTTAACATGCTGCCACCACATCACTGTCACTGCATTGTTTAGAATGACCCGCTACCCAAATAAAACCTGCTCTGTGGTGGTCCTATTGGGGTCCTGACTGTTGAAAAACAGGGTACAGAAGTGTGAAGTGCACCTATATGTGGTGATAAAATGGACAGGGAATGTACCAAATAAGGTGGCCAGTGGCCATAAATCATTATAGTTTTATTGGTCTTATACAAAATATAAGAGAAATGTACCCTTAAATGAAAAAAATATATTACAAATAAATATTTTTGCCAGCTTGGTAGCATAATGTGATATAAGGGAGGCCAAAATTGGGAGTCAAAGTTCATTGAATTTATAAATTAATAAATTAGTACTTAAGTAAAGCACTATAATTCTGGATGAGGTAAGTTGAGCATAAAAACACATTTAAAAAGACTGGAAAACGTTCCTCCAATCTGATTAACAAAAACATTTATCACAGCCTATTTTGATCATCTTTTCCAAAAGAATCTGAAGGTAAAGATGAACATAAAAGGTAGCGTTAAGGGTAGGTAAAGTGAAATACACTCTAAAAACATTAATTTCTAAGCAACTTTCAGTTTAGTCACTTTGAGTTTATGCAAACACACACGCGTCATTGGTGTTTATGACCCGAGTGCCACATTAGCTCAGGTTCGATTCCCTCCGCTGGCTCTCTGCTGCATGCTGCTCAGTGCCAGACCATGATTGAGTTAACAGCAGTCAGAGAGGGAGCAGAAGGAAACAGTGATTTTAGTAATTATCCAAATGGAGTTATAATGCTGCAGCAGAGGAGTGCAGAGTGAAGCCCTGCAGGAGACACAAACGCTCAGGCAGCATTGACTTAGAGGCCAATGAGAAGCCTCCAACTGGTGCTTATTAAGAAAGCAAATGAGCAGGTATCGGCAGTGGCAGTTGCAGATGTCAGTTGGTGAGGGTCACTTTGAGACCACTGAGACAATTACGTCTGATTGTTTGACAGGTCAGTTTTCTTAACTGAAGTAAAATCTATGTTTTTTTATGTCTCCCTACTAATAAATTGACAAATGATTAGAGATTCCAGGCATTTGGCATTATGTATACAATACTCAGTGCACCTGAACTGTCATGGTGGGCATAAGATGAGTTTTACTAATTATATTAGAGATTGGCAACATGATATTTATCATATTTGTGATAAATTGTGTCACATTATATCAGAATATAGCATGAATATCATCAGTACTTAAATACCACTGACCGACTGAATGTCTCATTAAAAAGAGTTGCAATGAGACATGTAGTTAGTCATATTTTAATGGACGGAGTATACTGTTGTATTTGGCTTTACATAAATTTCATTGTACATTGTTCAGTGCTGTTTTTGATAGTATTATTTAAATGTGCCACTAATAATTCTTTTTGGTCAGTTCCAGTATATCAAACCATAATGCATATCATGTATCATGAAAATGTCATGATAATCTGTGCCATATTGTCCACCCCTAATTTATTTATATTGTTGTTTTATAATTTTTTTAGCTCGTACACTGTTTGCAGCCCATTATGCAGAAGTGACTGATTAAATTACATAACAGTGAGCTGTACCTTTAGGTATTATTTCATTTCTTGTCTAGGCTGAATGAGAAAATGAGATTAATACTAATTTTTATCTCAGTGCTTAAAAATATATTTGTGCTACAACACTTGCAACTTTTATAGTACCAGCGCTAAATGCTCACTATACAGCTGAGTGTGTTGAATTGTATCGCAAGCTATCATAAGGTTTGTTAGCTTATGGCTAGTATGTTAGCTTGAGCGTTACATTGGGAACTTCTGTTTCACATATTCTCACGTTTTGTGTGACGTCACACTGTATAGTCACTGCCATTTTGAGGACAGAATCAGGGAGTGACGGTGCTAATGCGATGGCTTTAATTTGCGGTGCTTTGTGAATGATTCACCAGCAAGATGCAAGAGAAGCTGAGAACACAGTGTAGTCTCTCGTCAGTGTTTTCAAACTCCAGTGTTTTCAAACTCCAGGCTTGGAGCCCCTCTGCACTGTACAGTTTAGTGTTTTTCTCTGCTGTTCACACCTCGTTCAGCTCAAGAAGGGAGTAATTAGCTAATAATATAAGGTATTTTAATCAAGGAAACCACAGTTATGCAGTGCAGGGACTGGAGCTGGGGAACTCTGCACTAACTGCACTAGCAAACTTACAAAATCATGTCTGCTAAAACATGACGTAGTTTTTCGACATTGACTCTTATATTCACTCTTATATTTAACGTTTATGTTTCTCCATTCAAACGTCATTTAAATCTCCAGAAACAAAGAAGTAAAGTTATACCGGCTGTTTGCAGCTCCAGTAGGGGGACAACTGTATCTCTCAGCTGTTAACATTAGCAAAAGTTATCTAAAGGCCAGGATTGTTCACATCTGTGTTAATTAGCTGATGTCGTTACCCTCCTATGATGACAAGTTTTTCTCCTCTTTATGCAACACCATGGGATCCCACCCTGACCTGAAGAGCCAGTGGGCTTCTGTGCATTTAAATGCTTTGAGAGACTCTCCAGAATAGAGAGAGGTTGTGTATGAGATAAATATAAATGTTAGGAAAACACAAATTTGGCAGCTTTCCACCAGTTTAAGTGGGACCAGGAGTTTGCGGGAAACTGTTTAAGGATTGCAGCCTACGTTATCGACTTTGTCGATGAATGAAAGTTGTGAATCGTTACACCTCTGTTCCCTACCGATATTAAGTGTTGGATGTTTGCGTTCCATGATGTTGATCTACCACATGCAATTTAAAAAGTGATCAGAGATTTCAGATTCATTTGGGGTCCACTGGGGTGGGTGGGCCAATCACCAAACTCTCTAAAATCACCACTAGGCATCAGACAATGAAAGGCAAGAAGTATGAATGTGTGTGTGTGTGTGTGTGTGAGAGAGAGAGAGAGGGGGGTCCTTTATGGCCTGTGGTTTTCTTGTATTTTGTAACGCACTGTCTTGTGTTGAAGAATGGCCTTAGGCACATTCTTCTCATTGATTTTCACTAGTCTCCTGTCCGTGTGATTGATTTTTTCCCATCCATTAATCCAGCCTCCCTGCACCTCCCTCTGACTGGCGACAAATCAGTGTGGCTCAGGTCGCTCCTCTACTAATACTAAAAACCTGAAGGGTTGCGTTCAATGCAATTCAATATATTTGTTGTACTCTAGCAATTTATGTCCCTTTAATGGATTGTTCTTCTATGTATTCTTTGGTCACTGTGTTTTGGAGTTTGCGGATGTTTGTTTGGATGGCTCTGCAGCACTTTCTGGTTTACCTGAGTAAAAGTCGAAATTGATTTCTGGCAATCCTGTGGTGGCCTTTATGTCGGCGCTTGCTGCATCTTTGCTGTGCTCAGCGTTCAGGGCCTGGTCGAAAGAGAGGTTAGACTTTGATTCAGTGAGGCTTAGTGGACCTTTTGTTGACAAGCTCATGGAAATCCAGCCCTGAAAAGCTCCCCGAAATTAAACTGAAGAGGAAAGATCTTGCGTCTGAGCTCGAGCGCCCTCAAACTGACCGATAGTGGAAGGAAAACGTCTCAGCAGGAATACTGAACATATGGAAAGTAAGGATTGGGTGGCATGAGGCAAGCCTGAACCGCTCCACGACACTTGCTATTTCACATTGGCAGCAACTGACATGCATTGTGTTGAATGACATTTCCTATGAATCCTGTATTCATAATGCAATATTAATGTATTTATAAGGTGTCATAATACCTGGCATGAGCTTGAATAATTGCTAATAAGTAGTTAAAGTTACATGTGTACCACTTCATAAGGAAAGAGTTTACATCTTTAGAATGCCAAGTTTCATAGCACTTAAAAATATCTGTTCATAATAACGTTGTAAACATGAATGTTATAATGCACTATAACACACAGTAACAAGATTCTCTACACACCCAGGCATACATACAGATAAACATTTGTGAAGTATAATCACTTCCACCCCAACGGAAAAAAATAAAAAAGTTACAAGCATACAGAAGGGAAAATATATTAGCACTAGCATTAAAACACAATAAATCTGTAAACAACAATCCATGTGGAGTAACTACATAAACAATACAGTAACAAGTAAGGAATTGGATGTCAGCCCACGAAGACAACATCTTGTTTTATAAGTTTATTTTTTACCAATTGTTAGATTTTTTTCAGCTGATTTAAAAAATGTTTATTTTTAGAAGCAGTTTTTTTAAAGCTCTACAACAATGTACTGTTTTTAAGCCAGTATGATATTGTTGTTTTACAGTTTCACAGCATCCTGTGTTAAATTCTCAGAAAACATTTACAGTACAGGCAGATTATACTGTATTAAACACTTTATTGTGTGACTACTGTTATAATATTCCAAGAACTCTAATCGTACATTAATGCATAAGGTATTATCAGCTTTACTGTTAAACTCAAATGTACTTTTCTAAAGCAAAAAAGGTCCATCATCTTCACTGCAGCTTAATTTTATGTTTCAGTTTTCCATTATTTAAGTGATAAAAACTAACTGAGCAACATTAATGTCTGTAAATCAAGGAAATGCAACAAGTTTATACTTAGTAGTGATATTGGTTTACTTTGGCCTAGCTAGCTAGCTAATAGCATGCTAGTTTACATAGTATAACCTGTATATTCAAGAGAGTTTATGAACTTTTCTTTTTTGTCTCATATGCCATTACATAGCTGACTCTAATGTAGAAAATTCACTTTTTAAGTGTCATTGTCTTTGTTAGTATCTTTTATCATTGCTGCAATAATGCTAATTTCAGCTAGCTGTTGGATTCAGTCTATATGTCATGTTAGCACCGAACTAACGGTGGTGTACATTCACTTTTCCACGTTGAGTTTAATATTACACAGCTCTAGCTTAAATGCTGACTTTTGGAGCTTGCATGTAACATATTTTTACTTTATATATTGCATTTTTGTGGATGATTTTAGTAAACACTAAATTTTGAAAGAATAGCTGTTTGTATTTTTGAAAAACTGAAATGAAACAGCTGATTCTTTTGCTAGGATTTTTAATTATTTAAAAAGTATAACTCTTTCATTTCCTAATATATGTACACGAATGTATAGTCAGAAAAAAAGGACATGGGTGATTATAATAATATGCTGCAGTCAGTATGAAGTTTCGTAAAAATCGTTTTGTAATGCATTCAAAAATACAGTACAACATCATTACTGTAAACCAGTAATACAGTATATGCTGTTAATTTAAATTACAGTAACTACCTGGCAACTGTGCTGCCAGTGTGCTGCTGTAAATTTCCAGAATTTCTTTGTACAGTGAACTAAATATTGTGAGACATATTGTGTTTTGTGAAAATGTCCTCGACTATCACAATGGAAAGCACACCGCAGGTAGTTTTTAACTTCACTTCACAACTTCACATCTGCTATTTATACCTAGATATGGACTATACAGAAATTGGAGAGACAGTTCTGAAGGTCACCTGGTGGGAAGGAGTGAATGATAGCACATTGAGAAGTGTGTCAGACTGTGTTTTCCCATAAATATGTGCTTTCAAATGATTGCTTTTACAAATTGAAGGCAAAACACTGGTGAAATGGGGTCTCATATCATTGTGTCCCTGAACCCCTGATGTTTAGATGAAGGCATGACCAGGCTATTACCAGACACAACAGTATTCCACCGTCTGCACTCCACAAGCTTTAATCTGATGAATCATATGTTTTGGTTAAACATGTCCATTATTGCCATTATAATGAAGGTGTATGGAGCTTCAGCAGAAGCAGTAACTCAAAGGATGAACCTCTGATAGTAGCCATTATACCATTACCCTTAATATAGCTCTATTACATGCCTCCTTAGTCAATTTCCTGCCTATTAGTCATAAAGATATGAAACCGAGGCACTAAAGTAATGTCTCATGTAATATACCCTCAGCAAAGCAGACATTCAAAGAGTGGAGTGCCTTACCAAATCACAGTTCAAACTGGAATCAATGTTTTCAGTGATATAAAACCAATTTGGCTGCAGATACATGTATAAAATGATTCTAATATACACTATATGGACAAATGTATTTGGACACCTACACATTACACCTACAGGAGCTTTTATGACATCCCATTCTAAATCCATAGGTATTAATATGGAGTTGGTCCCCCCTTTGCAGCTATAACAGCTCCACTCTTCTGGGATGATTTCTACAAGATTTTGGAGAGTGTCTGCGAGAATTTTGCCCATTCACCCAGAAGAGCATTTGTGAGGTCAGACACTGATGTTGGAAGAGAGGGCCTGGTTCTCAATCTCCGTTCTAGTTCATCCTAAAGGTGTTTGATGGGGTTGAGTTTAGGGCTCTGTGAGGGGCAGTCAAGGTCTTCCACACCAAACTCACCCATCCAGGCCTTTATGGACCTTGCTTTGTGCACTGGGGCTCAGTCATGCTGGAACAGTAAAGGTTCTTCCCCAAACTTTTCCCACAAAGTTGGAAGCATTTGTCTAAAATGTCTTGGTCTGCTGAAGCATTACGATTTCCCTTCACTGGAACTAAAGGGTCTAGACCAACCCCTGTAAAACAAGTCCACAGCATTAGCCCTCCTCCACCAAACTTTACAGTTGGCACAGTGCAGTCAGGCAGGTAACGTTCTCCTGGCATTCACCAAACCCAGACTCATCCATCAGAGTGCCAGATAGATGAGCGTGATTTGTCACTCCACAGAATACGTTTCCACTACTCCAGTGTCCAGTGCATCCTATGACAGTGCCATGTCTAAAGTCACTGAGCTCATCAGTACGACCCATTGTACTGCCAGTGTTTGTCTATGGAGACTGCAATGCAATGTGCTTAATTTTATACAGCTGTTAGCAATGGGTGTGGCTGAAACACCTGAACTCAATACTTAGGAGGGGTGTCCCAATACTTTTGTCCATACAGTGTATCTTCACAGGTTTTGAATATTTGCTAACACTTAATAATAACTTTCTTTTAAAAATCATTAACAGACTTTTAAAAGCCACAAGCAAATACTTAGTTCATTAAAATGTGAAAATGTACAAATGTTTTAAAATGAGTTCATATAGTTGTTGATGTGTATATTCATATTCATAAATGATGTTTCCCTGTGTATTTACAACAAATGCTTTTTACAAATAAACAATGAGCTGTACAGCATCAGTTCATGTATACAAATCATCACAGTGAATTACTGATATGAAAACTTTCTAATTAAAGCTCTATGTTTTGTCCAGTATGTATATATAATGCTAATATCTTAAGATTAAACACACATCACTTTATGTGTGAAGTTCCAGGTCCTGTTAGCAGATGTGTGTTATATATGTTCTCTTTAGTTGTAGCCTTTGTTGCAGTAGCTAAAGTTGAAACTGTTCATTATCAGTTCATGTGTTTAAGAGAAATCAGAGAAATGCTTGTCGTGACTTTGCAAAAATGAAGCCTGAGCAACAAAGAGTCATAGTTTTTGAACACATTTGGCGACGTCTCTCCAGCTGATCTTGGCAGTCAATCGCAGATTTCAAAAATGCAGAGAGAAGAGAGGTGGAGAGACACTGCCAAATGGGCGCGAAACTAAAATGGTACACTGCTCGGTTTCACATGACAGGCATTTCTCACATATATTTTCATAAGACAGTGTGATTTGGGGATCAGGCATGCTTTGGATCCCTGCATGTAAAAGATGGTGCAAAGTGTGATGGCTTATATACATTTTAATACTTTTTTGCTTGTATTAATTTAAAAATGGCATAAATCAGGGAACTTTTTTACAGGAGGTGGGCTTTGTCTGTGCTAGACTGTGTAACATGACATGATTGAAAAGTGCTGTACACAGTTTTAACTTTAGCTACTGTAAAAGGTCTACAACTAAAGAATACATATTTTACAAACATCTGGTAGCATCTGTATTATACTTCACTTGTAAATTATCTAAACGTTTAGCTATAATATATTTTGTCATCACATACACATATATACATAACATATGATGAATAAATATAAAACATAATGTTTATGTCACTGTTAGAAAATTAAGCATCTCAGTAATTCACAGTGATGATTCATATACAGTAACTGATGCTCTACAGCTCATAATTTATTAGTGAAAGCGTTTCTTATTAATATACATAATTTAAAAAAAAATAATGAACATAGAAAGAACTATGTGAACTGTCATTTGTAAAGATTTTATATTTTAGTTTTATGAAATATTTAACAGGAAGAAATAAAAAATTTGATGTGACCAGAATGAGGGACAAAGCTGTAGATGCTGCTATAGTAATACAGAAAGCTGTAAAGCATCAAGTTATAATAAAATGAATTTCCAGCATCCCTTTTGTTAAATGTTAAAACAGATAACTTAAACCACTTAAATCAATACATCACCACCCACAATCCCAGCACATCACTGATTACGTGCAATAGAACAGAAATAGAAAGACAAATCTGAGTACATCAAATTGATATGGACAATTGATATTGACATTTGATTGTCCAAACAGCGTGGGCAAAACTGTACTACAGTAGAGCTCCCATATCCCAGCCTTATATGGCCGTATACCTCCAAGACATTTTTTGGAAAAAAAATATTTTATACAGAAACACCATGAGGTTTGAGACCAATGTATAGAGCTTCTCTGGTTTATATTGCACTACACTATATGTAAATAGTTCCTCTCGTCACATATGTGTATTCATCATATTTTAGATGCAAAGCACCTCGTGAACCTGGCTTGTAAGGGTAGTTTCAGGGTTAGGGTTTGCACTGGTGATGCCATTGTTTGCTTATAAAGAGAAGATTTGCTGCTTAATTTTGCTGCCTTGCCACTGCAAGTTGAATCAAACTGACCTTTGACACAGCGATGGCCTTTCCAAAGCGCAACCAGCGACACAAACTGTTGCGTATGACATGATGTATATCTACTTTCTTTTTCACTACATCTTTGTCTTCTTACACCCTGTCCTCATAATGACCACTGAGCTTTTTTTGAGAATTTTTTTTTTTTTTTTGAGAAATTAGCAAAATTACACATGACTACACTGTGTCAGGTGGACGGTTTTCAAACTTTGGCCCCTAGTGTTGAGCAAAGCAGGATTGTACACCCAACATTGCAAAAAGTTTGTCTTCTGAAAGCACCCTAACTCTTTCACTAAAGTAGACACTTGATGCACTGAAGTAGATTTTTTTTTGGTGCTTCACATCAGTGACACTGTGTGTCCTTGATAAACATAACTAATCAAATAAGAATTGTACAAAAATAATCAAACCAAATTATGAATTTTGAGATTTTTAATGCATTGAATTGTTTTCAAAATAACTGTAATCAAATCAAATCTTTCCAAAGGTCACAAATTTACACCTAAAGTATTTTGTCACTGCCAAAATAAAAATATTGATCTCCAAAATAGAAACTTTATAGGAGAGGCCAAAATAATTATTTACTTGCAATGTAAGTTACTGTAAAAAGTAATTTTGCAGTCTTTCTGTCTGTTCATTCATCATGAAAATTTCACACAATATAAAGCACAACTGCCGTGCTCGAATGATGTCGAAAAGTAAACATTGAAAAAAAATTATACACTCTCCATTTCTTTTTTTGCACTCTCAGAATTCTAGCTGCCTTTCAAGCCAGTCTCTGTATGCTGCGATGCACTGAAAGTAGGAAGTAGGTTTGTCTGCTATGAGACTTGCAGGGTTGAGTTTAGATCAGTTCCTCTTCCAGCAGTCTCTTGAAGTAGTGTAAGTCTGGCAGTGTTCCACCGCTGGTGTGAGTGTGACAGGTTGAGTTGTGTGATGGGGGCAGTGGAGATGAGTGAGTGTGTTTGTGGAGAGATTGCCCAGAGGAGCTCCCGGAAGTTTGCCTCTCTGCGCACATGTTCACTAGCTCTGTGTATTCCGGGAACACTGCTCTTCTTGAATGTGGGGAAGAGTTTAAGTTTGTTTTCCCCTTTAAACTAAGAGAAAAGGCTCTGCTGGTCATGTCAGCAAACATGGTTTTAAGATTGATTTTGGTCTCAAGGTTGACTACACTGCAAAACATGATATCTTGGCAAGTGAAATCAGATTAAGTCTAGCAAATATTTCTCATTATTAGACTGTTGTGAGCGTATTATAAGATTATTTAACCTAGGCTCCCCCAGAAGAAAGGAAAAACACTTAGCAAAAATGTGTGTTTTGTTATATTTCTAAAGTGAAATTAGTATAACAAATTCTCTACAGTAAACTAGCTTAAATATGACATTTTCGGTTAATTTTAGTGCACAATTTTAAATTATTTATCTGCACATTTTAATGCACAATTATGGTTAATTTGCAGAATTTAACATTTTAACATTTTAAAAATGAAAACATATTAAAAATGCCAAAAGCTTTGTACATGCCTCATTTAATGTTTTATCCCCCAGTATGTTACATTAAGCAAAGTAACAGATGTTTGTTCTCTGTAGAGTGTTAAATTATTTTCCCTTAGAAAATCAACAAAAATTCCATTTGACCCAGTGCACTCAAACTTTTGCATTCAGCTTTAAAGTAAGACATAATAAATTTATGAGTGATAAATGGTAATAATGAAAGCTATTGTACACACTCGTACATTCTGTGTAAATCCTTTGATTTTTATCATTTCATTGTTGCCATTACAGTATAATTTCACTCTCCTTCGTTTTCTCTCACAATGGACTATAATCTATCAGCTCTGCGTGATGATCTATGGCATTCATTCAGTGTTGCCACATCACGTCCACATACTTATGATTTTAAATAAAAAGGAGATTAAGATTTTTTTAAGAGCAACACGGGTTAACAGAAGTGCCCTGCGATGGACTGGCGACCTGTCCAAGGTGTATCCTGCCTTCCGCCCAATGACAGCTGGGATAGGCTCCAGCACCCCACCGCAACCCAGAAGGATAAGCGGTTTAGATGATGGATGGATGGATGGGTTAACAGAAGGGGAAACTTGGGCAAGAAAAAAGGATATGAGGCAGAGAGTGAGAGAGAGAGGGAGATATGAGTACATGTTCACTATCTAGTGCAAAGAACAAGAAAGAAAAGAAGAATCAGTGAGTTGTAAAGGATTCAGGTAGTCAGTGGGGAGGTTTAAGAATTGGTGTAATAGGTGTAAGTCTTTCTAGGCAGCAGCAATACTCAATTAGGTTGTGGCATTTTTAAGAGATGATTGATTGGTATTACTGGGCCCAAAGTGTGCCAAGAAAACATTCCCCACACCATTACACCACCTTCACTAGCCTAGACAGTTGACACAAGACAGGTTGGATCCATGGATTTATGCTGTTGGAGCAAAGTTTGGTAAATGCTAAATTTGCTAAATAGGTGCCACTGATTCCAGGGTTTATATCTAGCAAAAAGCAAAATTATCTGCCAGTTAAGATAATTTTAATTTAAATAAAAGTACAATTTATTAAGAGAAGTAAAATGTCTAGAAATTGGCTGAATAATCATTTAATGTTATTACAACAATCTCAGACTAAAATATTACGTACACTGACTGGAAGATTTCACTAACCAAAATATATATATATATTTTTTTTGCAGTGCAGGAGACAGTTTTGAAGGTCGTTGAATCGAGTGAAGCTGCCAGAGAGTATGTGTGTATGAAATGTTAATTAATATATCAAAAAAAAAGTCCCATAAAAAAAGAATAGTAACTGTTGCGATAGCATCAAATTAGGAAAAAACTGTGAAATCAAGCACAGCATATGCTCTTTATAGTGGAAACACTTTCTCCATGTGTACGTCATGACCCTGGCCTTGTGTCTGCTCCGTACAGCAGAGGAGGCTGAGTGTGATAGCAGTGAGGCGGCGGGCTGAGGCAGGCTGGTGCCCCAGGGCAGCTGGGGGAAGATGAGGGGAGTTAAAAGAGAATGAGGAACAACATTAAAAGTTGAGTGGAGAATGGATTCCCCATCCACCAGCAAGCTGCAAGCAAAGCAGCCATGCTGGATTTATTTATAGATCATCTATTTATAAAGCATAATGTTACTTTGCACTTCATTTTCTCGAACTGCCTCGCATTTTTTGGCTTGCTGTTCACAGTCAAAAAATAAGAGTGCTAAATTGGAGTTTTTTGGGGGGATTTAAACATTCATTCGACCTAACGTCGAAAACTGCCCTGCAAGTTTCTTAAACAACTTTACGACACAACTGATTTTCCCAAAACGTATCTTAAACTCATAATATCATTCGAAACAATAGAGTCACATTTTCTTTTAGCAGTTTTTATATCATTCTATTTACCTACTCATTTCAAATTCATTAGCGATGCAGTGTTATTATTGAGGACTATAAATACCATAAATATCAATTTTGCATCCAAGCAATTTTGGCATTGACAAACTCCACAGTCTAATTGTTTTTCAGCCAGCAGCAACGAGATGTAATGATGAGTTATGAGAATGAGGCTTCTGGACTGGAGCTGTTTAAGCAGGCCTATTGTGTGGAAAGCAATTACTGACAGAATTCAAAAACTGGGTGGAAAGCTTCTTTGTTTGCCCTTTACCGAAACCTCACTCACTTAACCTGAGTATTCAGCAGCAAAGCATTTGTCATGTTGTCACTATGAAACAAGCCTGCAAAACAACAATGTGATGCAGTAATAAGTCGAAAACTGTTAATTGTACTTTTTAGCTGTTGTTTAGAGTAGCTGAATGACTGGAATTCAGAATTGACCACATTTCAATATTAATCACCAGACTAGCATTCAGTTGTATGTAAAAGTTTGGGTACCTCTGGCCAAATGACATATGGTTAGTTGTCAAAAAGAAACCTTAAGCCATTTTGGAAACATATGCTCTGAACTGAAGAAGTAAAAATGAAACAATTTGGTCACCAAAGGTGTGTTTAGAGAAAAGGAAGAAGCATTTGGTGGAAGGAACACCTTGCCAACTGTTAAGCATAGGGGTAGCTCTACTTTGCCCTAGGGTTGTATGGTAGCCATTGTAACCGGAAAAATTGCACAGATAAATTCTAAATTCCGAAAGCAATTCCAGAAGCAAATGTGACACAGTCAAGAAACTGAAGCTGAAAAGAAGCTTTCTTCTATTACAAGAAAATGACCCCAAACATACCTCAAAATCCACCATGCACTAGGTCAAAAAACGCAGACTGAAGCTTTTGGAATGGTCCTCACAGTCTCCTGACTTGAACATCATGGAAAATCTGTGGGTAGATGGCCTAAGAATATTACAGAACTAGAAGCATTCTGCAAAGAAGGGTGGGTGAACATTTCTGAAAGAATAGCCAAAAGGCTCCTAGCTGGCTATACAAAGCGTTTGCAAGCTGTAACGTCTGTCAAAGGGAGTGTTACTAAGCACCAACTTAGCAGGGTGTCCAAATTTGCACATGCCACAATAACAATTTTATTTCCTATTTTCCAAGTTAATCAAATATAAAGTAACTGTGCATTAATATTTGCATACAAAATGTTATTTGGGTCACTTTACTGAACAAATTAAAGAGTTGACTTGATTTGCCAATTTAGTCAATGTAGTTGTGCATCTTCATTGGTTTAGTATGCCTACCATGTGTACCGTAATCCCTAGCTGATACCCTATACGTCCAAAAGTATCCATTCTGAAATATTCTAATTAGTGGAATTGGCTATTTATAGCACTTCCATTGCTGACACAAGCATTCACTTGCACTTACACAGCTTGTTTACTCTCCTTAGAAAAACATTGCTAGTAGAATGGGATGCTCTGGAGTAGCCACACATGAGGTTTCTATGTATAAAGTCAAATGTCAGCTAAAAGGATATAAGGACCCCCAGCATTGGGCTGTGGAGCAGTGAAACTGCATTCTATGATTCAGAACTAATCATCCAATGCATGATGCAGGCTGAATGCAATCAAACTCTCACAGCAATGTTCCAACGTATAACGCAAAGCCTTCCCAGAAGAGCTTGTCCCCCTTTGTTGTTATTGCAGTAAAGGGGGACAAACTCCCTGCACATATAAGAAGCTCCATGCTTCTATATGTTTCTTGTTTTCAGTATTATTCAAATTATTTGTTAAGTGTTAGTTTTTGAGACTTTTTTGCCTTTTACATCTGCCAAAATTTTCTGTCTTTTTTGTCTTTTAGCTGAAAACCATGTGTCATTTTTGATCTTTTTTGGCCTAAATGCTTCGGTGACCAAAATTTTGGTGTATCACTAACTGTGATAAAATTAAAGGGCTAATCAAATGTGTGGTTGGCTCTCAATGAGGTTAAATGCTCATTCCGACCAGCAGAGCTGGAACCAAATGCAAGCGAGTGATCAGGAATTACATTGAGAGGTTTGGTTTGGTAATTTATCTCCCTGTAAAAAAAGATGAGGCTTTGAAAGGGTTCGCTTCCTCCCTGATCCCTGTGTTTTGACATTTCGTGGTTAATGAAAGGGAAACAAATTGAAAGTCATCATACATCCGACACTGATGTGCTTTTGTTTACTCTTCTTGGAAAAAAAAGCAACGTTGTCATTACCTCGGACTTCAAATCCTAAACTCCTTCCACCGGTCGAACCTCCACCATGAGCAAGGCTGCGCTCTCCTCTCTCCTCGCTGCCCCGCTAATCTAACAAGGAGAATTCATTAACCTTGCTGATATTCCTGGGCCCGTGCCTCCAGCTGTTGGTGGGTGCCAGGAGCCATCTGGTTATCATTCCTGTCTTGTCAGAGCGCCGGGGGCGAGGGAATCCGGAGCTCATTTATTTATGAGTCCTGCCCTCCGCCTCGCGCCGGGGTCAATACCATCACACACTTCGACAGCAGTGGATAGCGGCAGGCAGGCTGAGCGGCGCAGAGGCCAATCATTTGGACACCTTTTAGCCGAGGTGCCGGAACCTCCGCTGTTGACTGCGAGACAGGGGTCACGGCACCGGGCTTTAATTGGAATGGATGAGCTCGTGGACGCGGCCTCATTATTTCCATGAGAGCTGAGAGAGAGCGCTCTAAGCTGTTATTGTGCTGTTAGAGTTTATGCGCTTGATGAAGAATATTTGTCACGAATCTGGAGAGATTTTGCCTCAGAAATAGTTCTGGAAAAAGCATTTCATGGAGGAGTTGGGATGATTTGAGGCACACTATAGACTCTGTAGGTGTAGAAAGTGCCAATGGTGTTTTAACCCATGGACTGCAGAATGAGGGCTGTGGCCTGAGCTTTTTTTTTTTTTTTTACACAAGCCAAAGAACTTTTACTTGCTGACCACTGTATACAATCTACATCAGTCTTGCACATACATACATCATTATTGTGTTTAATTGCATATGGTTTTCTGAGTATATCAGGAGTTGTATTTATCATATTTTATTTTCATTTTGTATGCGTGATTGTTCTGAGCACTGGTCCATTATCCAAAAATCCAGTTTGAGCCTCTTTATAGTTGAATTTTTTGACGGCATGAGGTCTTTTTACATCAGCTTTTACAGATTTAACGCACTGAAACATCAAGTCCTATGTGCTTTTTAAACTCTGCGAAAGCGTGAAGAAGATGAAGAGTAAGAAGAAGTGATTCATCGAGTAGTAACAGCGACAAAGTCATCATTTTTGATTAAGCTAGTGAAATGTAAAGACAGAGACACTGGTTAACAGCCCATCCTGCTAACAACTCAACAAACTACATTAGGAAACAATATTTAGGGATTTTTTTATTATTGCTAACATTAATCAATTAATCACTGACAGAAAATACAAACCTCATTTTCTCTCAAACAAATCTTTATTTAGAACTGACTTCATAGGAAAATGAAATTTGTTAAAAAAAAAAACAAAACAAAAAAAACAACCTCCAGTGAAATATAACTTTAGCTTGACAGGAAAATTTGTAGCTCAGGTTAAATGAAATGGAATGTGTTTCAGCAAATCTAGAGATGAAAAATCCCAAGGTAAAATCCACCATTGCACTGATTTTATTTCAGAAAATGAGCATGTCAGCATATTCAGTGATGAGTCATGTGTGCAGTCTGTTTACAGTAAGGCCAGCTGAAAGTATCCATTCTGAAGGATATGCATAAGTGCCCCTGTGCTAATGTTGCCTATGTCAGGAAACATCCCCCATTTACTTTCTACCACTCAGTGGGCCTTGTCTTTAACGGTAGAGGAACATCTTTTAGAGAAGTATCTGAGTAGCCGCAACACACACTGTCATCTTCATCTTCATCTGTCACATCATGCTTTTTTGGAGTGTGTATTTGTGTATGTCTGTAAATCTGTAACTCTGGCTCAAATGGAAACTTCTCGATGTACAGAATATGTAAGTGTAAAATGCCTGTGGTTTTAAATAACGGGTAAAAAATCTATATTTGTCAATAATTTTGTCCTGATTTATCAATTTTAAAAAATTGCCATAGTTGTGGACATCGCAGCACTTGTAGAACACTGAACAACAGCAAACATGATAGAAAAGACACATTTAAACAAACAACACATTTAAACCAACAACAACAACTGGCGTATATAACTGTACAAACTGCATTGTAAAAAGAGACTGACTGTCAATCCATTATGCTGTCTTTCACAGCAGTTTTAAATACGGCACTGTTTTGCTGGTGTGGTTTGTCTGCAGACTTATTCTTAAACCTCAGAAATGGTAACATTATGATACATATTGAATAGCATGAAAAAGTTTTCAGGTATTGTGATATTTTTGCCATTTCACCCACCCGTACAATATTTCGTTGTATGGAAATATAGAGGCTTAATAAAACTACATAATCACAATCAACGTAATGAAAATAAACATGACTGCTGTTTGTAAATATGTTATAAAATTGTTCATGTTTTTATTTATTTTTTTTTCAAAAGTCACTCCATTAAAGGGAAACGAATCGAGATGATTGTCAGTATTTTTTAATGTTTAAGAATAAGAGTTTAAGAGTTTGCATTGTGGCCA
Organism: Colossoma macropomum; assembly: GCF_904425465.1. NCBI lineage: Eukaryota > Metazoa > Chordata > Actinopteri > Characiformes > Serrasalmidae > Colossoma > Colossoma macropomum. The sequence continues at coordinate 12,771,513 of NW_023494797.1, forward strand.
TGTAGTTACTGTATAAGCTTTAAGCCACAGTCACACTAAACATTTGCGTTTAGCAAATCTTGCATCTTGTGAAATGGGCATAACAGCTGGTTATTATAAATTATCCATGCTGGTGCAGTTAGCAAGCTAGCTAACTTGCCAACCATAAACAACAAAGACACAAAAGTGAACATCATTTTATGAAATAATTATACACTCATGGGAGCACAGTGCTGTACAGTGTGTACACTGTAGCAAAAAAGTGTAGATAACTGATTAATCATTAACAGCTCTGTCTGCAAATAAACATGAAAGACATTAGTGTTAATGTCTATGTTTTCATAACATGCCCTTTTTTTTTGGTGGCATGGTTGGTGGCAATTGGTGGCATGATTGGTGGCAGTGGGATGACTTGTCTGTACCTGTGGATACTAGCCAAGGAGCTAACATAGCCATTAGCAAGCTGGCTAACTCGTCTACCAAACTCAAACAGTAAAAAAAAGAGTTTCCCTAATTTCGAAAGTTCGGTGCTGCTTTAGACCTTTGAAGTCATGTCGTAACTCTGTAGTCTCTCTCTATGACAGAAATTAATGCTGTTTTGGAAAATCACTGCTGTCACCTCCTACAGTGAACTAAAATGTTACAAAGCAAATATGAGTACGAACATTTTTCCTCCAAACATCACCAGATTCTCTGAATTACAAGCCAGAATACGACTATTGTTACATGCAAGCTGACTCTTCTGCACCCTGAATTAACATCATAAGACTGGCAACCTCACTAAAATATCTCTCACAATTCTGCAAGCCTTGTCAAGTGTAGTAGTTAAGGGCCTTTGGCAGTTTTAGGCTGGTATTAGTATATAATAGTATTGAAGTATATAATAGTATTTAAATTGCACTGATTTAGTCATAGACTTACTTTCATATGGCATCATTTCACATCAGAGCGTGCCAGCAGCGTGAATGTAGCATTATACACATTTTGACTGCTAAACAAACTTCTAATTCAGAGAATTCAGTGACATTCAGGGGAAGAATGTGCACAGGACAAAATGTATTGGCCGTGTCATTTCCCCACAGGACATGACAGCAGCGATTTTTGAAAATCATTCATTATTGGCCTTTCCTGACCTTTTGGCAGGCGAGGTGTTAGAGCATAAGGCCTCATAATGTAATAGTCTAGCGTTTGTCATTTTAGCGCAGCATCAGAGCAGACAGTCGGCTCATTTGTGTGTCATTATCAGAGGTAGCTTCTGGGCTCAAACAATAAAGTTACACAACATTGCATGATTGTCACGCTTCATTCTCCGTCACACATACACTGCCTGTCTCGTACGCACTGTTTGTCTCATCTAATTGGCCACCTGTCACACTCGTTTGCAGAAACAAAGAGGTGTTAAGAGTTTACGCAGACACTTTGGAGCACGGCAGGTTTGATTTGATTTCTGCCTTCCACATTAGGCCGTCATTTACCAGCGCGATTCTGATTTAGACGCTGTGCGAAAAAAAATAAATAAATAAAAATCCTGTTTTATGTCGACATGATGCAAGGCAATTACTTTTTATTTGTGTTTCACATCCATTTTAAATGAAACGGCCTCTCCGAACACTGCATTGTGCTGAACATTAAACCGACAGGCTAACATCATTTTTAATTGCTTTCCTTGCCCCGAAGTCTTCAAATGAGATTTTTTTTCACTCCAAAGCAGCACATTTTAAAGAAGGCATTTGCTAATTGTTTGGACCTGGAGACGCTCCAGTAGCTATAAATGTAATTTGTAGTGGCTCTCAGCTGGGTGTGGGATATTGTAATGTAACGTGTAGAGTAGCTGCTCATTGTGCTCGGCGCTCAGGCATTGTTTTGATGCTGGCTGCTTGGCAGCGATATGTCAGGGATTAGGAGAGGAAGGCAGACTGGGATTACTCTTGATAGGAAAAATGGAAACCTGCACACACCCGCTGAGCCTCGGAGACCAGCGGGGGATGTGCTGCAATGTAAACAATAGCGTCTTGTTTTCTTTGGATTCTGCCTATGACACGGATGCTAATTGGAATTTCAGTGATAGCGATGCCTTCGTGCGTGACATGAGCTGTGTACATTCGGTCTGCTAATGTGATCTGCTGCACTGAAATCAGGTTTTTGAGGTTTTGCACGAACAAAAAAGCAAATCTATATCAAGCACACTGGCTTAAGGTGACCTGCTAACATCATACAGCCAAATCGCAAATCAGGTTTACATGCATTGGACTGGAACATATGTCAGCATATGTAAGATTCAAGCTTGTGCTTCGATGTAATGATGGGGGATTCTACTGACTTTATTTTTATTTCAGTACCAAGTTGTGTTGGGAAATATGGGTAAAAATGTACAAACCTCAAAAAAGCTGGCACAATATGTAAAATGCTAATACAATAGAAAGCATTGAGTATTACACTTGGTTTGATTGTATTCAATTGAAAGCAATGTACAATAACATTATTTATTTATTTATTTTTGTAAATATACACTTTTTCAAATTCTGAAAATTTGGGACAGGAGCATGTTTACCAAAGTGTTACATCACCTTTGCTTTCAACAACACTTAATAATCATTTGGGGACTAAAAACACCAATGGGTCCAGTTATGAAAGAGTATTTTTGCCATTCTTTCATTATACAAGTCTGCAGCTAAGCAATTGTATGGAGCTCTCACTGTCGTAATTTTTATTTTATAATGTGCGATACATCTTCAGTGTTAGGCAGGACTGTATGGAGGCCAGTCTAGCACCCACACTCTTATTACAGAGCCATGCTGTTGTAACGTGCAGAATGTGGCTTGACATCATGTTGAAAGAAGCACAGACATCCCTGAAAAAGACGTCAATTAGATGGCAGCATGTGTTGCTCCAGAATGTGTATATATATTTCAGCATTAATGATACATTCACAGTAACCCACTAATACACTCCCAAATTATGACAGATGCTCACTTTTGAACTTTACACTGGTAACAATCTGCATGATCCTTTTCTTCTTTAGTCTGAAGAACACAATGTACATTTTTTCCATAAACAATCAGAAAGGTTAATTCATCAGACCACAATATATGTTTCCACTGCACACGAGTCCTTGTCAGATGTCAGATGGGCTCGAGCCCAGAAATCACCCTTGTTTATGGACATTGTAGGCAGATGGCATTCTCTGTGCGTAGTACAGTCATTTCTGGACACAGCAACGAATGGTGTTTAAAGGTTTGTCGAAGTGTTCGTGAGCCCATATGATGATATTAATCACAGAAGCATGCCAGTTTTAATGCAGTACCATCTGAGGAATCGAATGTCATGGGCATTCAGTTGGGGCTTTTGGCCTTGCCCTTGCAAGATTTCTTCCCGATTTCCTGTTTTGATGATATGCACCACAGAGGTAGAAACACCTAACTTTCTTGCCATCGCTTACTGAGGAACATCATTCTTAAACTCGCTGACACAGGTGTCTGTTAGCTGACATAACAGAACTGGCAGTTGATGCTTTCCTGCAATCGGCTGTCTAATGGTGTTGCATGAGCAGTTCGAAAAGATGCGGAAGCTAGCACAGGTTTTGGAGGGGCCTGTGCTAGCCTTCACCCTCTTAGTGCTAGTGGTATTGTGTGATTGGGGGAGTCCTAACTAGTGGGTGGAATTAGGTACAACTAAATTGGGGAGAAAATTTGGGGGAAAAAAAAAGAAAGATATTTTTTGAACATTTCACAACCTTTCACAATGAGTTGAAAGCATCCTGACTTTTATGGAACATGTTGCAGGCATCAATTTCAAAATGAGCGAGTATTTCCAAAAACAATGAACTTGATAAGGTACAACAACAAATATCTTGTCTTTGTACTGTTTTCATTTAAATGCAGGTCAAAGTGCAATTACAGATCACTCCTTTTAGAATTAAAGTTTTATATCTCTATCTTTGGCAATAAACAGTATACATTTCAATATTCTTGCTTTCTTTCTGAAATAGCTTAAAGAATTGATTTTTCAATGAGATTTTGGAAACAAGTTGCTTCTATAATGCCATGTGCAATAAGAACTAGAATATGATTAAAAAATCTATTTAGAAATAATCACTGCAAAAACTGAACACTCTTTGAGGTACTGAAAGAGTACTTTTAGATACTAAATCTTTGCCATCCTCATCTATCTTTCAGTATATTTCTTGTACATGTGTTTACAGTATTGCCATATCCGTGATGTATAGAAGTATAGAAGAAACAGAACTGTGGTTTTGAACATATCAGAGAAGCTATGAGGCCCATGACGTAACAGCTGCAGTATTTAACCGAAACCCGCTGATAGCAGAGCCCGCCCAGAGATTCGTCATTCATCCAGGGCTGAATAGTGAATAGTGCTCATCTGAAAAGACCTAGAATTCCACAGTGCCAGAATACCTTCCTAATTACTCGGGTCTGTGTGGTATAGAAAAGAGGATATGACCGTGCTTGGCCCCCAAAATGAATTTGAACAATGAAGACTGAAGTCTCCTAAAGTAATCTCACAGTGGAGAGAAAGGGATCATTCAGCTCCTTTCTGATGCAGAACAGCTTGGCTGTCCCAGGTGTAAATCTCTATGAGCCGCGTGTGTATATATGTGTGTGTGTGTCTGTGTGCTAGTTGTTAGTTTTCATACATTTTCAAGACTGAAATGTCCTGGCTATGTATGAAAATCAGAGAAAGTTCTGACTTTTAGAGATGCTCCATGTTTAATTTTTAAGGCTGTAAGGGAAAATCTTTTCTTTTTGGTTACAGAGGTTAAGATTAGGGCTTTAAGTTTAGGTTAGGCTTAGAAGCTGATTTATATAGATACTTACATATACAAATGGGGCACACTATACATAATCCTATACATAATACATATGGGACATCTATTATATACAATACATGCACATACATAGTACATATGGGATATATTACATATAGGTCCCCACATATATATTTCATATGGGACATGTCATTATTACATATTGGTATTACTTTGCAAAAGTCAAAAACCACCCTTTCCTATCACAAATACGTCTGAGATTAGAAATAAGATTAAGAATGGGGAAAGTCAAAGGAAACTACAAAAAAAAATCAAAAGCTAGAGAGAAAATGTGACCTACGACAGTGCAAGACCTGGCAAAACACTGAAACTGTCTCCATCAGAGAAACAGCACTTCAAGCTTTCATTTTTGAGAGAGGAGAAAATCAAGCTCCACTCTTCCTTCAGATCCAAAACAATCCACAGGTGTTTCTGTCCATCCGTCCACTGTGAGAAGACAACTCAAAACTAAGGGTCTGAAAGGATGTCTAGCTGTCAAGAAGCCCTCACTGAGAAAAGGACAAACAAGAAGAAATTTTGCCAGTCAAACAAAGAAGCTGCTGGTGTTCTCAGAACAATGGACCGACTACCCCAGAGTCCAGACCTTTATATCACTGAATGTGTTTGGGATTACTCAGATTAGAGAAGCAGAAAATGCAGCCAACTTCTAAGACTGAACTTTGGAGGTGTGGAAAAATATCCCTACAGATTTCTTTGAAAATGGAAAGCAAGTCTCTTGAAAAGAGTGAAAGCTGTAATAAAGGCAAAGAGGGTAATATTTAAAAATATATTTATTTAGTTATTGAGGCTGGTGTGTAATTTTCTGCTAAACATATGTTTTATGCTTTTTTTTACCTGATCCTAAAAATGGTCTGTGGCTTTTGCACAGTAATGTATGTAATCAGGCCCGGATCATTAAATTATCAGCCCAAATCAGGCACAAATATTTTGTGGACCCCTACCTGGCTACCCTTTTTAGGGTAAATTTTTTATGATCATAGCTGATTATATGAGGGCGATGCACCACCATGGTGGCAGCATACTGACTGCAGTGTTGGGCACGTCGCTCAAGACAAAACAATAGCAATTTGCAGACACATCAATGAGAGAACACAGACTAATGCAAATTCAATCCACTCTTCACAAGCACAAAATTCAACCCAGTAAAGACGACATAAATAAAGATTGCACAGCTGAAATAGCTGTACAGGCAGCTGTACTGTCTGTACAGAATAAAGACGAAACAATGGCAAACTTGAAAACCCTGTAAAGCATTCTAGCTAAAGCATACTGCCAAAGCTGCTGTGGATTTCTTACCTCTGATGACATTTTGCAGATCACTGCTGATAAACAGTACTATTTTTCTTAACTTGGTCAGATGATATTTTATTTTTTGGCTTTGGGAATGGGCATCCTCTACTCTATGGAAGTGTCAGGTCTCACTTATGCAGATCCTGCAAGCACATCTGAAGTTGCAGATTTAAAGTACTTTCAAAGGAACGTTAGCTCACTGCGAAAAAACTGAAAGCTTGACAGAGGTAATGGCGGATAGTGTAACGGTTGCTGAGCAGTGATTGGAGGAGAAAATAAAGCGGATGTTTAGGAAAAACATGGAGAGCATCAGGATTATGATCAACTGTATTACAATGACAAATTAGTTAATTTTATTCCACGGTGTTGCTAGTAACGTTCCCTCTGCGAGTCAAAACAGCTGTTTGGATTTTCTCATAATTGCCTGCAGCGGCCCATGGGCCCATTAGATGATCTAGGCCTGTATATAATACATATGGGATATACTGTATTTATGTAACTACATTGGTTATATAGAAATGAAAAATGACAAAAATGGGGATACAAAGTTTTGTTCCCACAAAATGATATATATGATTTATATGGGATAATTTAACCTATGTCCTGACAAGGTATAAAAACAAACGCTAGTGTGTGTGTGTGTGTGTTCTAAGGATGCCTTGTTTTCTCTGTTTCAGGGAGATGAGCTTGGTGAAGCTGGGCAGGAGAGCCGTGGCCAGACAGAGATCCGGAAACTTCTCAGCCAAAAGTTCCTCAAGTTGCCATGGAAACCGGAGGTAAAGCCTCTTTTAGTTGCCCGCTTTGGTTAACACAGTGTAATGCATCCCCTCCAGTGGCTGTGTGCGGATGTAGCCTACACAGTGTTAGGAGTGCTGGGAGGTTTTGTTTTGCTCTCTCCGCTCAGTGCTCTCTGTCTCTGTCTCTAACCCCACTTATCTCTCTCACTCTTTCTCTCTCTTTTTCTCGCTCTCTCTCTTTACCCCCTACCTCGCTCGGTTTGTGATTTCCCTGGGGAGACATCCGTCTGTAGCTTTCCCATCCCTTCAGGAATCATGCTAAAATTACATGAACAGGTGGCCGGAAGGACGGCAGAACAACAAGCGTTTCGCAAGATGATGCACCATTCGCTCTCCATCGCTGCACAATTACGCTCCAAATATAGACGCATTAGTCACCTGCGAACACCTGAACCTTCAGCATTCAAACTCACAGCATCCTGGATTGCTGACAGTCTGTTTTTTCTATTTCTGTAAAACTGCCATTATAGCGTTTTTATTTATTTATTTATTTAGTTAGTTATTTATTTAGTTAAATCCCTCGGATAAATCTAATTTGAATGCCTTATTGACCAATTTGAAAGAGTTCCTCCCTGGTTCAACTAGAAAATACTCAAGTTAATCATGCTGAGTCAGAGCCAAAGTAGCAGTTTGGGTGCCAAGTGCTCATCACCCAATAATGAAGAGCACCGTGTTCTGCCATTGGCTGCCTCATTACTTCCCCTACTAATTAGCAGCATCTCAGCATCCTGCCAGTTTTAACTGTCTGATTATCAAGCACAATAATGACTTCCAAACAAACATTTGCAGTGAAGAAATGTGAATGGTAGCGAACAACAAAGGAAGAGTTTATGGCTGTAAATATCTGTAAGCCATTCAGATGCCTAATATGCAGGGGTGAGAGCACAGGCATAACACAAGCACCTCCTTATTCAAAAAACAAAGTAAAGAGGCAACTATTTTGTGAAGTATAGAATCTTAAGTAAAACAAGGAAACTGAGAAGAAAGCAAAAGGAAACATGACTCATTAAAAATGGCTCAGATTTACACCTTAGAACTGCAACTTCCACCGATTTTTCACAAATTTGTGTAATTTGGTTGTTGGGATATAAAGAAAGTTATTCTGAGTGGTTTGTCACTTTATTTATTAACCAAAAGAACCAGTGAGCTTACATATTGAGTTTTTATATATAATATTAATTCTGGTAAAATAGGGAATGTTGTCTTTGGTGTTAGTTTACCTTAGAATGACTACATTTTAGACCAGAATCTTTCCTAAACTACTGTACAATAATGAGTGTGTTTACATGCACTCAATAATCTAATCATAATCAGATTTCTGCAGTTATCTGATTATTCAAAAAGTCATATAAACAGCATACTCTGATTTCTAAGATCGCAATAAGGTCTAGAAATCTGATTAAGAAATCTGATAAAGAGAGCTGGATTTCAGTGCAGTAATCAGATTTCTTAGTGCATGTAAACTCTTACTCTGATTTCTTTTGAATTTTTCAGTTTGCGCATGTGCAAAAACACTTTTGGAGCAATGCTGAAATCAGCTACATGCTAGATGAAAAGAAGGATTTAAATATTCATCATCTTTTAGATGATGTATGTTCATATTGCCAAGTAAAGTGGCGTGATGTAAGAAAAAAAGGCGCGGCATGAAGTTTAAGTTTTACATTATGTTTACGTCATGTCTTCTGTGTGTTTATTGGCTGGTTGCAAAGCAGAAATGTAATTACTGACTCTGAGTTTTCCCTTTATCTGATTAATCAAGTGCATGTAAATGCGTTGATTGGATTACTGACAAAATCAGATTTTCTGCAATTATCAGACTATTAAGTGCATGTAAATGCGTTGATTGGATTACTGACAAAATCAGATTTTCTGCAATTATCAGACTATTAAGTGCATGTAAACACACTGAATGTCTTGGGCATCAGGCAGCATTTTCATAACAATTTCATAATAACTTTCCATAAGGGAACTTTTAGACACATTTACACTTAGACACTCTTCAGATGTCTGGTATAGATTATTTATTATAGACTAAAGATTTTGCCAATTACTGTGTCTGTATATTTATATATTATAATGTAGTTAAAAAGTAGAGAGGTGGTTCTTTATAACGACTGATGGTGTGAGCAGCCATAATGATATGAACTCATATGCTCAATGAAAACTTTCTGAGTAGGAATTCCCAGTTAAAGGGGGTTTACTTTGTTTTTTCCTAGTCAGAAGTCAGAAATTTAGATGCTAACGCTAATGATGGGGTCGAGCTTTAAACAGTGCACAGTTTCAGACTATGAAAATAGCAGGGAGGAGCCCAGGAAGAGTCAGGCCAGAAGAGGTGAAGCTAGGACAAGAAGACTTTGACTGGGAATCAAAATTCAGTACTTTATATAGATTTACAGCATACAGTATACAAATACAAATTTCAATACCTAAGTAGTCAATACATACAGAAGGTAATAAACATTCGTTTTATAAAAAAATACATTGATTTTCTTAAAGATAAATATTTAATGTATTATAATATTATAAAATGTATTTTTGTTTAAGTATCATTTTCATTTTAAATCAAGATATAACTTCAGGTTAACCCTTATGTGGTGTTCATGTTTTTTGTTACTCAGTGGTCTGGTAGACTTTTTTAAATCAATACAGCCATAACAATTTATCTAAAAATACCAGATGTTTAAATTATCACAAGTGGCCAGCGTAGGGGTCTCTTTTAGCAGCTGTAGCCAGTCAGCAGCCTGTCCATGTTGTCCACCCTCACACACACACACACATATACAAACATACACACACACACACACACACACACACACACACACTAACAGCAGGCCATGTAGGAGGAGAACAGAGTGAAGGACACAGCACCTCCACACTTTTATTCCCTGTGGGTTCACTCAATGTGTAATATAAATGTGTGGGGGGGTGAACAGTGTGAAGTCACTGAAAATGTGTTAATTTATATGTTCTTCGAAGAAAATGAGCAAAGGCCAAGGAATCTGGGGTTGAAATAATAATAAATCACATAATTTTTTCTTTTGGTAAACATTGAAGATGGGTCCCACAGACCCGAACACTACATACGGGTTTACGGGTCAAAGAAGCAAAGGAAACGGCCTTGAAGTCAAGCTATGTTCAACTGGGTGAAAGAAGCCGTCCACAAGTCAGACTTGGGTCAGATTTTTTGCAAATGTAACATTCAAAGTACAAACATGATAATTTGAGATGGTAGGAATTGACAAATGCAGGCATAAGATTCCCAGCAAGTAAAATGCTTGTCTTTTGCATAATAGAGTTCCTCATAAGACAAAATGTTCAGTTCATCTGATCGTTAGTAGCGCTGCAGGGATCTATTCAAATCTAATGTGTGGCCAACTTATAAAACATGGATTTTTTAAGAACCAAATTACACATAAAGACTGAAAAATGTTTTTAATGAGCATCTCTTCCTTTAAATATTGGGATATTTAAAAAAGACCCGTCCCATTTTGAAAAATGAACATCGTCCAACTCTAATATCCACACCGGCCAGGCTAACAGCGAGGCATTGCATCTTCATAGAACTTTCTGTCAGAGCCTGAAGAACTTTCAGAGCAAAGGGACGTGTTTTTTTTCTACTTTACCGCCTCCCTGCTGAATGATAGAAGAGCAGTGCACTTGACTCTGCTAGCCGCGGTGTTGACTAATAGCTGGTGTCTCATTCTGGCACTGTGGGCAGCCCTCATCTCCTCTTTCCCCAGGAGACATGACATGAGCAAGGGAAATGAAGAGCCACAGATCAAACGGGGTTTGTGACCCGGTATCCCCCCGCCCCCCTAACCCCACTCCTACCTCCTGGTCCCTGAGGACCCTCATCTGGAGTCTACAATAGATGAGCTGCCAGGTCCCTGCTAAAGCTCGGCAATGGGCACATGCTTCAGGAGGCTATTACATCAAGGGAAAGCTCTGGAGAGCAGCGGATGGGTGATTGCAGTGTTTCCAAGATAGAGATTCTGGAAACAGGTGTTATGCAGCTGTTCTGATGCTATATAGCAGGGCCATATAGATTAGCCGACAAGGTGCAATAGATGTCGACACCTTAAATAAAAGTACTCTTTGTATAATGCTCTGTAAAATATGGCACATATGGTAATTTAGATAGGTTGCAGTACCCTTCAGGAAGCACTGGGGGCAGTGTGGCTTCTATTGTGGTCTATTTAAATAGGTGCAGGTCAAGGTGACCTCAGAACACCCATGCAAAACTTCCATGTACTTCTTTGCGTGCTGTTTACTCAAAGCAATGTTGGCTTGAAATGAGAAATGGACATTGAGAAAGAAAGAAAATGAGACACGGTGAACAGAACACATGCAGTACGTCCAATCAGTCTCATGATTTTTGACAAGTAGGTTTGCTAGCATAATGCTAAAGCCTTAAGTCAACATTATAAGACTTGATAGCCTACTACCTGCGAATTACAGTGCATTTACTTTGGTCTGGCATGGTAATGGATGTGCCCCCCACTCCCACCTTCAGCTGGCTCTATAGGGGGGTTACAAAGTCATTCCCTGTGTAATCCAATTAAAGCTAAATGTTGCTAAGTCAATACTTATGTAATTGTTTTTTTTAGATGATCAACAACAAATAAGCCATATTACTGTCACAGCTCACTAACTGGTGAAGTACAGGCACTGTATCCCAGTCTTAGATGCCCACAGAGGTATGTGGACTGGTCAATATGTTTTTCACGCTTAGCTGGCCACAACTATCAGGATTTTGGGAGCTTCATTCTGATTGGCTATTCGCATTTCCATGCGTACAGCCCAGAGTACACCGATAGGAAAAACATAAACAAACACAAACCTTTGGTTGGTCTGCCACACTCATGTTTGATTGTTGAAAGTCTCTAGAATGTTCTCAACAACTTCAGACATTATAGTGACTGTGTTTGTTCACTCTGGTGTGCTCTGGCCTTTATTAGACTTCCGTGCACTGGTTTTGATCTATTCAATGGGAAACACAAAAGGAAAACTGCTCTGCTCAAAGAGATAAGTCTTGCAAAGTTATAGTGGCTTGGCTAAAAAAGTTAGAGAAGTTTAAAGAAATGTAAATTTAAATGTATTTAACAGTATGTAACAGTGTCCATGCATCCCTCCAGCTCTAGCTTCTATGAACTCCAGAGGATTCAGGGAGATCACATACTTGCTGACCCTCCACAGCACTCCATTCTCTGACTTTTGGATCTAGTTGCCTGGTTTTGTTTGTAATGTTTGTTCTTTTAACCTTTGACCATCAGCTGTTCACCGATATTGAGTTTTACCAAACCCCACAACAACAAAGCCTCATTTTTCATTTTTTATCGCGAGCATCTGGCTGGTTTGGTTTCGTTGCGAACAGTTTTCTTTGAAGCATTCGGAAGCTGGTAATTTTGCTTGTCAGTCAGACAGCCCTTTCCTGTCAAAGTCAGTTCTTCACCACATTAAGTGACAAATCTGATCGTAGGCAGAAGTTAAGCTTGTGAGACTAACTGGCACTATGCTAACAAACATCTCCCATCCTCTCTGTTACGTTCTCTATCACATTGTGCTGTGAGCGAACAAATGCCAATAAATTATATTGCATCTGTGTGTCTCACCTTCCACTGCTGATTCTGCACATCAATATAAAGAAATAACACCAGAAACAACAATGGTTCATTTGCTCCCCGTCCAGCATTTACAAGCCCACTGTTAGAGTATTAAACCATACAGCCTCTTCTGGATTGATGACTCACTTTTTGGAATTCAGGCCTATCTTTGTAGAGCAGATGAGAAATCGAAAGAATCCAAACCTTTTTATTTTCTTTGCAGTTCTAAATACTACATTCTACAATTATTATTTGTTTTGTTTTGTTTAATACTCACAATGTACTCACAATGTACTCACAATGTCCGGTGAATGGAGAATAACTGACAAAGTGTGTTTTTTTACAAACATTAGAACTTCACATATTGTTGCGTCACAGGAGGCCATAGCATCACATAGCAATGTGCTCCTATAGAGTGTTTATCAGCAGGGAGAGCTGATACACATCAGGTTTACGGGCTATATTGCAGCAGCTTTCTATCTTTTTGTCTTAAGATCTGACAGGACAAGATAAGATTTTTCACAAATTGGTATTACAGAAGTAAATCTTATCTTAATTAAGCAGTTTTATCTTATCTTACAGCATCTCAAGTGTGGAAATCTTAACCTACTTCAAGTTGATAATCAACTGTCGTGTCTGTTACCATGCAACTAGTGATATGCACATCTGAAACATAAACACACAAGCAAAATAATGTTAAAAATGAAAATTACAGCTACCAATGTTAAAAAAGGTCAAAACAAAACTAAAGTGCAATAAACTGCAGATTAAGGACATTGTGAGTCTTCCACCTTGTTGATTATCAGAGTGTTGCTGCTCCACAGTTTCAGTTTCCATTTCCCAAATGCTTTAACCGAGCTCCAATCTACTCTAATGAACAACCACACATTCAACTCTCATCATAATTCACCACCATCACTGCAATATTTTATCTGACAAGTTTTCATCAACATTAACACATAAAGATAATAAGATGGGATGGTAGAGATTGTGTCTCCAGTGTCCACTGGGATTTTTTTAAATGCAAATTAAAAAAATAAAAACATCTCACACTTGAAACCAGTGTCTCGCAATACAAATAAATGTAATGTCATTATGCTAGTAGTGAACCATACTGTCTAGAACAGTTGCCTAAAAATGATAAACCGATGGTTAACAGGAGTTGGGGTTGCAACTGGGGTCATCTTAAAGTTAAAACAGTATTTAGAATTTTTTGTCTAGATTCTTCTGTGACTAGAAGTTACATTAAGTATTCAGTATTGAGACTGTTTTCTTATCTGGAGTTAATAGATAAGATTATGAACTTAAGCACAGTTATTCTGTAATAGCTACTGTCCTAAATTCAGTCCTGACTGAAGTTGTCATGATGACCAAACAGATAAGATTTCAGAGTTTCTGTGATATGGCCCCGCTTCACTTTCACATTCTATTTGTATAAAGTGAATGAAATAAAACTTTCAACGTCATTTTTCACGCTTGGTATCAGTTTGCTATCTCTTCACAAACTCACTGTTTTGGAGCTGAAAAATACAAGGTGAGACTAGAGGCTGTAACATTAGCTGAAGTAAAGGCCACTGCAATGTGTTGGGCAACAGCCAAAAATTCATAACCTTTGTTTTTAATGGAGGTGTGCATACTGGAGCTGACATACTGTACTGAACACTCTGAGCACTGTTCAATTTTTCAGCGAGTCACAGCGCTGAGACCACAGAAGGCCACCGCAGATCATGTGTCTTTAAATTTACGTTGAGAAAGACAGTCAGTCTTTTAGATAAACAGAGCAATGCTAATGCTAAGTCACCTCAGTCAACATTACTAGCCTAGTCTTTTTCAGGCATACCCTTCAGCTTGAAAACAGGGGGTTTGTGAAGAGGTAGTAAACTGATGTCCAGCATGATAAAAATTTAATTAATTCAATTTATATGAGTGTAAAAATTGACTTTAATCTGCTGTTTGTTGGCTGTTCCTGCCAGCATTCTCTAGTGCTGGTGTGCATAGCTTCATTAAAAACAATGGTTTTTAATTTCTAGATGCTGCGTGATGTGACACAGTGCATCTGGTTAAATTAGTTGACTGTACTTAAAAAAAAAAAAAATCATATAGTTACTTTCTAATTTTCAGTGATCCATACTTCTGCATCAAGTAAGGTAAACTCAAACAGCCCAGTACTTAGAAATGGTGTCCATTGAGCTGACAATACTCTACTTTTTCATGTTCTGCTTAATCTTGAATCAAATAATCTTTTTTATGTAATGTTTTGCCATCAGTTGAAACAACACCATTATTTAAAATTAGTTGATTCATACCATAAAGAATAAATGGCTTAAATAAGAATCGTCTATTTCTGATGTCTCAAGCAGCATAATGCGTGTTTACCATTCTGTTAGCAGGTGCAGTGATAGTAGACTGAACTGATAAACCTGAATGCAAAACACCATCATGGTGAGAAAAACAAAAATGTACAATGCATCCAATTAATTAACAGAAACCAATGAAAATGCTAACAATGCTGCGAATCTTTTTGGAATAAAGACTCTTTAGTTTGTAGGATTTATCGAAATTAACTAATCTTACCTGAGTAACTGAGCGTTACGCAAGTGATAGTGTGTTGCAAGACTTGTATTAGTAATTTTAACCAATAAGTAAAGTAAACCAGCAGTGTGGCCTTTATGGTGTGATTTGTCAAATAATCGAATAATCATTGATAGAGTAATCGTTTATAGGAATGATCGTCATCGCAGTCCTCCAACAACCATGTTTCCTTCCTCCTCCGTCCCTCACCACTGTGTTGGGAATGAGCTTCTGATGCGCAGGCCTCCCCTGTTCCTCTCCCCTCTGAGCACAGCATGGGAAAAAAAACTCCGGTAGAGAAACGACCTCTGTTTTCATCTTATGATTTACGAGCTCCTTCGTGCTGTTATTGAATGCCATTATATGGCCGTGGGGAATAGCGAGTGTGGGGAATACATCAGCGGGGCTTCGTCTGGACGCATGGAGAGATGACCCTGATAGAAGGAAATGTCCTTTCTGCTCCACGCGCTCTCTCTCCGTATGCTGGAGTCTGGAAGTGTGCTCTTATCCCAGCTAAATATATTTAAGAGCTGCTTATTCCTCATTGATAGTAAGAAGATGAATGCTATCTGGAAGTACGTAAAATTAGCGCTGATAGCAGGGGATTTGGAGGTTTCTGCTAAATATTAGATTCTAAAAAGAACCAGGCTGCTTATTAAGTTATAGATGCTATCACTTGCCTGCAAAAGCACAACTGTAAACAGGAAGATTGGTTTCAGCTCACAGCATGGTTGAAGTTTTGAGACAGAACGAGCAGCCTTCTACTTACAGGAATGGTCAGATTTATACAATTTATGCAATTTTCCCCAGATGCAGTCAATCAGCCAAAGCTTGTTTGGTTTCCAAATTTTGCCTCTGTAGTTTAGTGCTGCAGCTACAACTAGCATTGCTAACAAGCACTAGATGTAATGTCCTGGCCTCGTGAGCTGTTAGGGGGAGACAGGGCACCACTAATGGTTAATTAGGGCTGAGCGGTAGTTAGGGGTGCTCACACGCTGCTTTCTGCTCAGTCTTGAGTTCATGCTGCTATGTGCACTACTCAGACTAAGCCAGTAATTTCAGTGTTAGTTCATCTCTCAAGTCTCAAGTTCTGGTTTCTTGAGTCTCTCTCAGCATAAGTATAAAAAAGTGCCCTTTTGGTTTTTTTTAAACTCTCTTTAGTTTGAAGATGCTGCTCTGGAGTTTCTTTTGTGTGGCCTTAACCTCCCCTCTTTTGTTTATCAACCCTCCTACGAAGCACTTAGTAGTGTTGCTGTGATAGCTCAGGGATAACACAGTTGTCTCACTTGGTGAGAACTCGTTTATCTTCTTTTCTATGCTCTCAAGTCTGTACTGCTCTGCAGTCCACCTCTTGTGCTTACCCCATAGCATTCTGGTTTCTGAACAAGGGAACCACCATTTTGATCCCTGCTGGGGGTAAGCCAGCCGTCGCACTACATTAGAAGTCAGTAGTCTCCCAAATCTTTTCCAAGAACATCCCCAAAACTGCTCTCAACCAGCCCAGACCGCATCCTGGTTTTTATGAAGGTACCACTTACTGTAAACTTTAAAAATGAACAAAACTTCACTGTATAGCTGAATGCTGCGGGCAGTCAGTTAATACAACAGGTGTTGTGCCAAATTCCTACACCCTTTATTTCATACATGAGTACTTTTGTGATTTCTGTCGTTTCTGTTTATGAACATATGTCTTCAGTTAGAAAGTTCAAAATTAGCAGTTACTTATGAAAAGTAAGCAGAAATCATCAATGTAATTTATCCTTATCCCTGCATCAGAATTTAACACAACACCTGATGTCTAAACAGGCTACCCAATGTGTGTGTCAGCTACACAGTGAAATTTTGCTCACAATTATAGTTGACAGCAAGTCATACTGCATTCTAAATGACACATTCACACATCTGTGATACCTTAATGAAGACTTGGATATGGTTTGAGTGGGTTGAGAGAGGTTTTAGGGCTGTATTAACAGAAAAGATTTGGGTGACTATTAACTCCTAGTGTTTGTAAGCAACTGTAGCCTCATATCTCTATCGCTGTCTTGTTAAAATACTGCTTATAATCACTGATGCTGAACGCCACCGTCCACAGCAGCTGCAATTAGAGAGGCTAATTTTAAACCCGGCTGTGGCAAGAGACCAAAAGCAGACGGGCAGATGGAGGGGCAGTCTAATAGTATCTCACCTGCTGCAGAAGAGCTGTTTCTCTCACAGTGCACTTCAGCAGCACCCAGGAATGCTTGGGGATTTATGAATTTTGATTATTTGTTTGGCTGGAATGTGAGAAATTGCTGTTGGAAATCATAGCACATTCGAATGCAAAGAGGCTTAAGGAAAAGTTCAGCTCCACCTGTTGTGAATCTTTGCTTTATATGTACATAGTCGAGTATTTTTAATCCATCATATTTCTGTTTAATTTCTGAATTCACAATCAACTTGATTTATGCTCTATGTGTAAACAAACAGAGCCCATTACACAAAAATGACCCTAAAGGCCCAGCCAGAGAAGGTCGCTTTCACACCTCATAGCATTGATTTCCAAAAGTCAAAGCCAACGAACTTGATTACTCATGATCGATATCATCTATTTCTTTTTGTTTACACATATAACATAAGCCTTTTTGCCTCTGCAATATATTTCTGACTGAAACACAGGATCTCTAAACTAGCTGAGCATTTCACCCTATGATAAGTGAGGGTGGTGAGAGGGGGAGGTGAAACATGATATTTTTGGTTAATATTTTCCCCACCCACTTGTACATGGTGATGTAATCACCCTTCATTCAAAGATAATTGGAAAACAAGAATTTTGTCTTTTAAAGGGGCATCTTGGCCTAAAATTAGAGTTTAATATGTTGTCATGTTGTTCAGAATTCTATCGCAGCATCGATTTTACACAACTCACAACTGTGTTTCTTTTTCATGTTTTTGTTCATCAGTTTTCTCTCACTACATTACCCAACATGCATACACAAATATGCCTTACAACCATTGGGAATCCCTGTGATGTCACCCAGTCATGACTGCTAACCTAGTCAATGATCTAAAGGCTAATAAACACAACAAAGCTAGCATTTCTGTAACTCTTACATTGGTTGCTGGACAAATTTTAAAAACTTTAGCTTTTAGCTTTTTATCCTCTTCATCTAGTGAGTCATTCATTCATTCTGGCATTTGATTAATCTATTTTCTCCACTGAAATGATCATTTAAAGAAAATAACAACAATAATACAACTGCAATAAGACATGCCGCTTCCTAGCAGTAACGTTAGTTATCTGCCTCCTTTCTGTATTCACCAGCTAATGAAGAAAAAATACTCCTTAAAATCCACCGCAAAGACATTTTTCAAAAGCTCCTCCCACCTGCTAGATACACTATATGGAAAAAGTATTGGGACACCCCTCCTATTTATTGAGATCTATCTGACTGCATTGTGCCGACTGTAACATTTGGTAGAGGAGGGATAATGCTATGGGATTGTTTTTCAGGGGTTGGCCTAGACCCCTTAGTTCCAGTGAAGGGAAATCTTAATGCTTCAGCAAACCAAGACATTTTGGACAATTGCATGCTTCCATCTTTGTGGGAACAGTTTGGGGAAGAACCTTTACTGTTCCAGCATGACTGAGCCCAAGTGCACAAAGCAAGGTCCATAAAGTCATGGCTGGTTGAGTTTGGCGTGGAAGAACTTGACTGGCCCGCACAGAGTCCTGACCTCAACCCCATCAAACACCTTTGGGGTGAATCAGAACAGAGATTGTGAGCCTCACCACCAGTGTCTGACCTCACAGATGCTCTTCTTTCACCAAAATTTTGTAGAAAGCTTCCCAGAAGAGTGGAAGCTGTTATAGCTGCAAAGGGGGAACCAACTCCATATTAATGCCTATGGATTTAGAATGGGATGTCATGAAAGCTTCTGTAGGTGTAATGTGTAGGTGTCCCAATACTTTTGTCCATATGGTGTAGGGGCTAGACCTTAAACCATAAAACTCTAGGGAGAACTGCAGCTCTGCATTAGGATGCGAGTAAGTATGTTTACAACAGATGTATGCAGATATATTTTTTATTTTGTCCAGAGTGTCCCTATAAATAATATGATGAATCATGCTTAATCTATATTCATGAGGTTTATTTTAATGGTTCTTGGCTTTGATGTATGGATTTAGAAAAAACCTTAAAAAAAAAAACATTTACAACAATGATTTGTCAAAGAATTATTAATTTTTAAGGTCCTTTAAGGAACCAAAAGTGTTCTTCTATTGCTGTAAAGTCTTTTAGGATTTTTTTAAGAGTATATATGTACACAGTATAGTTTAAGATATTTATGCTTCATGAATTCACAATCAACTTGACATATGCTATATGTGATTAAAAGTTGAGGCCGTTACTCATAAATGACCTACTACCTAGGAATGAAGCAGAGCCAGAGGAAGGCTGCTTTCACACCTCACATGGCATTGATTTCCAGCCAGCTCCGCTGTAGCTCCTGCCTCTAGCACCTCGCACGCCTCTCCTGGGGTTATGCCTATTCACAGACCCAATTTCAGCAAGATGGATCCAACGTCAGCCTGACCCGGACACGCCTGGGCCTGTGCTGTGGATGTATAGGGAGAGTAAATCTCTCTTTTTTCATTTCTCCCTCTCCTCCTCTCGCCTGCTCTCCCTCACTTTCTTCTACAAATGAAGTCAGTAGGAAGCCGTATGCAGTCAGCTGTCTGTGCAGTGGAGCTCCCCTGAGAAAGCGAGAGCTCCACTGAGCAGAGCAGAGCAGAGCTACAGCAGCCTTAGCACTCAGTGCAGAAATCAGGAGGCACAGGGAGGCAGAGATAGAATTAAATAGGGCAAAGCCTGGACAGATCATCGGAGAATGCATCTGAAAGCTTGTCCAACAAGGACACATAGTGTCGCTGGTGCATACCACTCTTCCATAAGACCTCCATTTGCTTTTTTTTCTGTCTGTGGTCATCTCCATGACCTGATTACAGTATCATAACGGGGGACCCCCGTTCAGATCAGGTGTACCCGCCTAACCCAAAAAATATATATCCTGTTTGGTTTCTCCATAGATGTACATTCAAAATTATCTTTTTCTTTTAAAATAATTTGGTTTCCAAATGACTTGTTTTATTATACATATACATTTCTACAGTTATAAATATATAGTTATATCCTTTGTCCAGGTCCTGTAATACCTTCTTTACTGTAGCTCTGATCATTGAATGTTTCTCAGCAGTAAACAGTTGTCGCTATGTATCAGTAACAGCACTGAGTAACCCTGCATTTTCAGGGTATGTTTTAGACGCTGCACCTCATATACATGCCGTGTATACATGCATGTATTTATAAGATCCTGCTGGTGTGTGTTCATGCCAGTGTTCTCCCTTTCAGTGATGCGCACAAACCTACTTGAACTCTTATAGCTCCCCTTGTGGAGAAACATTATTTCTTCTGAGTGTGAGTGAGTTAGTAAGCTAGTTAGCTCAGTGCTTTGCATCTAAAAACTTGTGTGTGTGATTATGTAGTACTTATTTTCTTTTTTCTTGCTCTTTTGTTTTCCTAGTACAAGGGACAGGCCAACTTGCACGTGTTTGAGGACTGGTGTGGGTCATCTGTGTCTCAGCTCAGGAAGAACCTTCACTTCCCTCTGTACCCACATGTAAGTATATTAGCTCAGTAAACCTAAATATTGTGTCTGAGTGAGTGAGCCTTTTTGTATGTGTGCTTATGTAGTGAGCTGTGTGTTTAAACAGCAGTGCCATAATCAAGTTACTTGTCCTCAAATCCAAGTCAAGTTCCAAGTCAGCAGCTCTGAAGTCTAAATCACGGTCTAAATCATGAAAGTCCAGTAGGGCTGTCCCAAATACCATATTTTGGGCTCCAGAGCTTCAGAAGTAATCAACAGTGAAGATTCAAATATCGGAGGGAGTGGGCTGGAGCTCGAGAAAGTCATTCAAAAAATCCGTGTCCGACGCCTGTGGAACACATCCATAGCTTTATCTGCTGTAAAATCTGAATCTCCAGAGTGCTGTGGTGCTTCTCGCTCCATCTATCAGGCCTGCTAGCCTCTCTTAGCAGCGGGCTAGAGGGTAATAGCACAGTGCATGCATGGGTTAACCAGCACTTCAACAAGGTAGTCTAGCTTGAGGTACAAAGGGCGCACATCACGGCCCTAGCAAAAGTCCAATACGTTGGGACTTCATTTGTAGCCACCTGGAAATATATATAGATATAGACTGTCTGTCTATGCTGTCTAGCACCACGTTAGCATGATGTTCACTGAGTGAGCGGGATGTCAGACACTCGAGCTGACATGATATATATTTACACATTTTAACAGTGTGACAAAAAAGTATAAATATAGTGCAAGAATGTGATGACAACGCCACGTTGTAAGTAATTAAATTTTTTTCAAGAAGAAATGTATATTTTTTAGGTTCATTTGTATGAAGATTTCTCTGTTGAAGAGCTTGAATATGAGAGGAGTGGTGGGTTTTCCAAAGTAGAGCAGAGGTCTATGTTTGTAGCTGTTAGTGCTGGAGAGGCTGTGTTTCTTCTTACCATGTTCGGTGCTGTTTTGATAGCTTACATTTAGCAGAACGAAAGAAAAAAAATAATATCCCACTTTCAAACTTAAAAACCGAGTACCTATCCAACAAATGAATATCTGAATATTTGAAGTCCAAATCAAGCCCCCAAGTTCAAGTCAAAATTGAGTCTCAAGACACAGGTGAGTCCAAAGCTGGGTCCGAAACTGCCCTATTCACTATATAGTGCACTATTTTGGGCTTCCGCTATTTTGTAGTAATGTCCAAAAACAAAGAGCAGAAGAAACGGTGCACTCCAGTAATCCCACAATGCGCTACTAAGTAGTGTTCAACCAGTGTACCCTAATGGAAAATATATATATGTGTACCCATAATGTACAGTGTTTTTTTAAGTAATAAGCAAACCTGTATAGCTTTAGTGTTTATTACCATCACAAATTCTGCTCCCTATAATATTGTTCTATATAGTGAAGCAGATTTTTAAAGGTAGGGTGTAGTGACTGGGGACTATTTCAGACACGGCAGAAGTCATAAAGTTCTTAACTCAAGTTGGAAGGCCAGGTCTAGACTGCTACAATGCTGGTAAAGGGCACAACCATGAACCAACTAGTGAGCCTTTCAGGATGATGGTGCTTCTTTGCCTGTTTTAAAATTTAACTGCATACTCACTATGCAAATAATGCGACCCCTCAGGCTGAGTTGTGTGTGTACAGTGCAAATTGAGACCCCTGGGCTTCTCACCTCTGTGTTGTGTGGCTATTATTTAGTCATAGCTCTCATTTACTGGCTGTTGTGATGGGAGCAGACTGATTTGAAGGCGTAAGTATGTGCGTAAGGGGGCATTGGTTGGGGCTAAGAATAGAACCAGAAGGTAACATTTTATGTGACATTTTGCCTTGCAGGCCAGAACCACGGTGAAGAAACTGGCTGTGGCTCCAAAGTGGAAGAATTATGGCCTGCGGATCTTCGGTTTTATTCATCCTTATAAAGATGGTTAGTTAGTACCGACTTACATCGATAACACTTTATTTGAAGGCTACCTACATAGGCATAACATAATACATAAACACTGAATAACATATTTATGAAGCAATGTTTGAGTGTTTATGACCAGCTTATGATATAAACAGCAAGATGATATCAGTTCTATGAAGTGAATGACATTGCATTAACATATGGGACCTTAAACTAAAGTGTGACTGACATTTGTTCCATTTATTACCCTGTTATGAAGCATCATTCCCATGTAAATGTGACATAACATTCCAGACCGATATAGGATTTTTATGACCAATACTGATTTCAATATTTGAGGATTTAAAAATCTGATGTATCCGTTTTATTGGCCGATATATACATATATAACATGACATAATCCTTAATCTTTGCAAGGTATTAGTATTTTAGATGTTATAGTGAACATGGTGCGTTACTCATAACTATACCGGAACTATAGACGTGCATAATGTCTCACAGAATATCAGTGCTCACTGAGCTCTAACAAAATAGTGCCAATGCAGCACTTGCAGTACACATTTGAAAGAGAAGCTAAATTACTTTGTTCGGCTACCAAGCCATGTTACGTACTTGTTCAGCACACGTTTATTTGCATGTTCCCTCTGGTTTAATAACTTTCAGCTACTACAATGACTACAGACATGCAAGCCATTGCTTCGTTTAGGCACAAGGCTGAAGTTGGCTTTCTATTCACCTGCCTCTTGTTCGAATTTTCCTGTTCCTCCTTAAATTGTGCAGCAGTGCTCCAAATGCCTCAGGCACCAGAATGTAACTGCTACACCATTTAAGGTGGAGCAGGAAACTTCAAACAAGAAGCTGGCGAATAAGAAGCTGACTTCAGCTTCGTCATTTAGGCAGAATAAGTTAAATGCTATTGTTTAACTGCTCTATTTTGTTTTCCATTGATAAACATAGCATTAGTTAGCTTTGTGGGTAACCTAAAATAGCACTGAACAGTGCTATAAGCTGCTGTAAGCAATGTTGCCAGAGAATTTTAGAAGTAACAAGCTAGGGAGGAAGGATAGGACCACTGTTTATTTACTAGCTAGAGCTGCCACATTGTTTCATAAATAAATCTACAATCAAATTTGTCTACAGCTTAACCTACATCACTCAACTCCTGTAACGTTAAACGTTAATGTTACCGCATCAAAAGCAGCCATTTAATTGTCATTTATTTGGCATTTATAACCACTGATATCGATTTATCTTAAATGGGCTCATATTGGCAGATAATATTGGTACATCAATTTATCGGTCAGGCTCTATTCCCAGATAATAGAACTTACTAATAGAAATACTCATGCATTGTTTTTAGATACATTATTCAATGCCTATGCGTGTGTTATGACATCTTTATGTAGGTAGCCCTAAAATAAAGTGTCACCCTTCTTCTTTACATCTCTTCTTTTTTCTCACACACAAACATGTTTGGGTTCTTACATTTAGGTTCTCACAGTCTCTCACCTTTAACAGATGTTACCTGCATTACTCCCAGCTGAGAGTTTTACTTTATTCTTCACTACTTTCACTACCTTAAATATTTTTTTTATTTTGGCATGCTGGGGTCACCAGCACTGGGGTCCACGAGGCCCATGCTCATGCTCGTGAGCAAACATAAGCAGTGAATTGATTCAGGGAAGATTAGTGCAGCCAAAAAACATTTGATTTGCTTGGTCAAAAATAATTTAATGTTATATGTTTCAGACTCAAAACATGAGGTTTGGTCAGGTCAGGTTCAGACTGAATTTTGTTAGACTCAGGTCTCGAGCTGTATTGGGCTTTGGACCAAAATTTCAGGCCTGATTTCAGGCTTTAATAGACATTCATTGAGGGCTGCTGTGGGCTGTTCTTACAGAGAAACACTGTGTTCTGAAGGGCAAGTTTGAGAGTTAAGGTAAGAGGCTTAAACAGAGTGATAGCTGAAAGAAAATGGAAGAAGCACTGTCACCTCAGCACACACTTACAGTGTGCACTGTCTACAAACTCACACACTCAGAGCAGGGCTGATTGAGAAACTGCTGATGTAAGGAGAACTACCAGTAAGCCATT
Source organism: Colossoma macropomum (assembly GCF_904425465.1). Classification (NCBI taxonomy): domain Eukaryota; kingdom Metazoa; phylum Chordata; class Actinopteri; order Characiformes; family Serrasalmidae; genus Colossoma; species Colossoma macropomum. Next base: position 12,796,212 of record NW_023494797.1, read on the forward strand.
ATGGCTCTGTATGTCTGTGTGCATCTGTGTGGTCAATAGGAGACTGTATTTAGAAGAACACAGATGAAGAGCCACCCAATGGTTGTTTCAAAATCTGTGTTTGTGTGGAGTTGTTTTTGTACTTTTTTCAGAAAAAGAATATCCTGACTACTCTCTGAACAACTGATACTGAACTTCAGATGATACGTTAGCACAGTGCGAGACTGTTCAGTACAGAGACCTGCCGTTACAGTCAGGAAAAAAGATAAAAAAGAAGAACATTTGCAGCTGAAACAAAGAAACTGCTGGTGTTCTCAGAACAATGGACTGACCACATCAGAGTCCAGACTTCAACATCACGGAATGTGTTTGGGATTACTTCAAGCATAAAAAAAAACAGAAAAATATCCCTGCAGATTTCTTGAAAGCAAGTTTCCCAAAAAAATGCTCTTAGACCTTTACACAGTACCGCATTTGTTAACTTATTATTTCAGATTTAATAAACTCAAAACCATTCAAGGAAACTTAGTCACTATTATGACAATGTATTGAGATGCTGATTTATCGTTCCATACATACAACCATACATAAAATTTCATAACTACCCACATCATAAGTATAGTGTGAAAGAAGGGAGTGGGCTATTATTACCCTGTTTATTGTTTTGTTAAATGTTTTTGTCTGTCTGTCCTGTCATGTCCAGTTTGTCTATATATATGTGACATGTGACATGTTAGTATTATCACATATTTATCACTTCATATCTAATCTTTCTTGCAGGAGATTTCCAGTTTGCTATAGCCTCTGATGATAACTCTGAACTGTGGCTGAGCTCTGATGAAAACCCCCTCAATGCCAGGCTTTTGGTCTATGTGGGACGGGTGGGTACTGAACATTTTACAAACTTTTATTACCTCTTAAATACCTGGCTGTTTTCCAACTGATTGTGCATGTCATTAGCAACCTTGTGAGCTTTGTAATAAATACTATCAGTAAGTTTTCCCCATTAAAACCCCTTAGCTAGAGAGTTGCACAAAAAGAACTTAAGTGTAGCTTCACATGCGCCTTAGCAAAACCATAAAGTCTGCTGCTGAAGGAACTCTATTTGGTTTTAATAGAGCATGACAGAACGATAATGGTGATGACCTATACATTGGCAAAATGAACAATTAAATTAAACACTCATAATGTAAATTAAACACTTCATTAATTTCCTTATTTGAGAGAAATCTGACCTTTGAGGCATCATCTTAAAGAAATAAACTAAATGTTTCATGAAAATGATTCTAGAAACTGTCATTATAGAGTAAAACTCTCAAAGTATTAAAGTGACAATAACAAAACCTGGATAACATCAAATATATTTTGTTATATTTTGATCATTTGTTTTTCACTGAAAAAAAAATGCACATGGTAGAGGGAAATGGGAAATTAAGTCATAGGTCACTAGTGACCCGAGGTGTTCATCTAAGGGCTAACCTTTCAACAAATAGCTATTTTCATGCACTGCTGCAGTCATTTTATGGATTTTTCTTTTTAGACAATACTGACAATCCATTTCTTCAGTGTGGTCCCGCAGGGAGCTCTGTTTGATGCTGAGTAGAACCATTCCTCTCTAAAAAAAGCTGCCAAGGAGTGGTTCTGTGTTCTTTCTTTATCCAAAAGTGCCACATTTTGTGTCATCAAGTCTTTTATCACAGTATGAGTACACAGAAAGGATATAGTACAATCATAATGTGGTATATTAGAACATATATCCCTCATCTTCCATGTCTTACAATACTTCTCATTATAGGCTTGTATACACCGATCAGGCATAACATTATGACCACCTCCTTGTTTCTACGCTCATTGTCCATTTTATCAGCTCCACTTACTATATAGGTGCACTTTGTAGTTCTACAATTACAGACTTTGATAGCCCCCTTTTACCCTGTTCCTCAGTGGTCAGGACCCCCATGGACCCTCACAGAGCAGGTACTATTTGGGTGGTAGATCATTCTCAGCACTGCAGTAACACTGATGTGGTGGTGGTGTGTTAGTGTGTGTTGTGCTTGTACGAGTGGATCAGACACAGCAGTGCTGCTGGAGTTTTTAAACACTGTGTCCACTCACTGTCCACTCTATTAGACACTCCTACCTTGTCAGTCCACCTTGTAGATGTAAAGTCAGAGACGATAGCTCATCTGCTGCAGCACAGTTTGTGTTGGTCATCCTCTAGTTCTTAATCAGTGGTCACAGGACGCTGCCCACAGGACACTGTTGGCTTGATATTTTTGGTTGGTGGACTATTCTCAGTCCAGCAGTGACACTGAGGTGTGTACCAAAATACCCACACGAAAATATGATATATGACGCTATATGGATTTCAAATATAACATATATGGATAAATGGATTTCTCTTTATCCAACTTATATTTGTCACATATGGTCATTTATGTGACATATCTGCCAACTTATTTGACACTTATTTGAAACTGGCCAATATGGGACATATATTTCAGCCACACAATAACTTGGTTAATATCTAGATTGCATGGAATGTGATGTAAATGATAATAAAATCATAATACGACCAATCATGTGTTTCAGTTTTAGTTTCCATAACTACAAAACATTACAGTAAGCAGCAGGTACCAGTGGACTGAAGAAGAAAATAAAATGCACCTTTATCTAATAAAAAAGCTGAAATTAGACAGCTGCCTCTGATTAATGGACACCTTTTCTGAGCCATTATGTTTGTTCTGTCAGCAGTCTTATGATGTAAAATACAGCCATAAAATTAAACACAACAGCAACAAAAAGCATGAAAGATTTCTCAGAAGTGTTGGTCCCCCTTTATTTGAATAGCCCATAATAGATGATATGTAGTAATGTAATCTCAAGCTATTGGATGAAACTCAACAGTTGATCATTAACAGTATTAGGATTAGTGTATGGGTTAAGATAAGGGTGAGGGTTAGGTTTAGGTTAGTGTTAGGGCCAGGTTTAGGTTTAGAAAAATAAGCTGCATTTAATAGATACTTGGTTGAATGCATATTCATGCAAGATAAGCATCTATAAAACATCTACACTGGGCCATCCAAACAAAGTGTTTCCAAAGTGTTTTTACGAATATGACGTGGAGAGTTTTATTCTCATGTACAGAGCTGATGAAAACTCTGCCTACACACTCAAAAAAATGGTCCTTAAAGCATTCTTTAGTAAAGGCAATGGTTATATTTAGTATCGTGAGTTTTATATAGACTTATTTTATGTTTAACCCCTTATAGTCCCAGGCTTATTACCTACAAAGCCTTATTATTCAGTAACTACAGGGACTTCAATGCAAACTGGTTGAGCTATTCTTAAGTTATAGAAGTGTGTAATAAAACTTTGGGCCATTTAAGGGGTTAAATCAAAAATTCTTTTCATGGTGAAATGGTTCATCAGATTGATGGAGAATGTGTTGTATATGGTTTTTGAAAATGGTTCTGCTATTGTTACGATGTCAAGCTTGTAATAAAAGAAGAAAACCCTTTTTGGTGCTATATAGAACCATTTTCAAAAAGGTTCTATATACAACCATATTCACATTTTGCAGCATTTCATTCTTCGCTTGAATGTAATCTGACAGCTGGATGCAAACTTGGCGACAGACTGAAGATTTTGATCATTACTCTGCAGTCCCTCTCCATCAGTTCAGCCTCTGACTGGAAACAGCCTCTTACTTTCATTTTCTGATGTGCCAATGGCTGTGAGCAAACAGCAGCTTCTGTGTGCAGCCAGTGTGAGTGAAGACAGCAGTGAGGATGGGGATGAGGCAGTGGGAGTTTTTCAGCTGCAGAAAGTCTGCTCTTTCACTGATGCTTATTTTACCCTTGTGTGGTGTTGATGTTTTTGTTACTCAGTGGTCTGGTGGACCCACCACATCATTGTAAATCAATAATGCCATAACAATTTATGTAAAAATACCAGATGTTTAAAATATCACAAGTGGCCAATGTAGGGTTCTTCTTTAGCAGCTGTAGCCAGTCAGCAGCCTGTCCATGTTGTCCACCCTCACACACACACACACACACTAACAGCAGGCCATGAGGAGAACAGAGTGAAGGACACAGCACCTCCACACTTTTATTCCCTGCAGGTTCACCCCAACACCACATGTGTAATATAAATGTGTGAACAGAGTGAAGACATTGAAAATGTGTTATTTTATATGTTCTTCACAGAAAATGAACAAAGGCCAAGGAATCTTAGGTTGAAATAATAATAAATTGCATAATTTTTACTTTTGGCAACCGTTGAACATGAAAATGGACCTGAACACCACACAAGGGTTAACCATGTCCCATTAAGTGTTTCTCAGGTGCTCTTACAGGAACATTTCTGTGTTTATATTGGTGAAAATATTGTGTAACTAGTGTAAGCTATGTTGAGAAGCAGCTAAGTGCCAGCATGTGATCTCTCTCTCTCTGCAGCACGGCTCTGAATGGACGGCTCCGGGTGAATTCACCAAGTTCAGATCCCAGACTTCTAAATCCATCCAGTAAGTACCACAACTAAGTGATGTAGACTTTGACTGCATGATAAATCATATTCTTTCACATCATCGCAGCATGAGTTTCTGTGATAAACACATCATTAGAGGCTGTCACTGGGGTGGTACCCTCAGGGGTACAGTCAAATACAAAAGTTTGGGCACTCCACTGGTCAGAAAGTGAAAATATCTTAACACATCCTCTACAGAGAACACAATTCTGTACATTTTAATGCACAATTACTGTTTATTTCTTGAATTTAACACATTGAAAAAAAAAAATAAAGCCAAAAGTGGCCTGTGCAAAAGGTATGGCACATTTTTTGTGTTGTATGTTTTTTTTTTGTTTGTTTGTTTTTTCAGTAGAAATTCAGTAATAAATAGACATTACATGCTAATATTTGCAGAAAAATGCCATATTTGTGTTGACTTATTTTCACTTAGACAATCAACAAAGCATGTCATTCGACCGGGTGAATTCAAACTTTTGCATATGAACATCAACCAACCCATATTAAAAATTATTTAAAAAATTAAAAGAATGTATAAAAAAAACACTGATTTCATTTTCATATTGCTCATTTATCGCTCTTCTCTTTTATTCATTATTAGCAATCTTCACATTGTTAACTGAACCATTCTTTTAAATAAAAAAGGGAAAAAGCTACTCTTTTGGTAGGAAGGCTTTGATTAAGCTGCTTCGAAATTATGTTCATAACTGTTGTCATCTGCTGGGAGTTAAGTTCATTCTGTGCTGGTGTGAGTTTATATTAATGAAAGAGGAAGCAGTGGAGCAGATTACTTTGGAGAAGTTTTGGGACTGATTTGGTTGTCTCTGCTCCTCTAGATGAACTCTTCCCTCTCGGCTCTCTCTCCCGGCTCTAATTTTGTCATTCTTCACTGCTTTCAATTTAGCGGGAGATCAGATGATGCGGATCCTTCACTCACCATCGTTAATTTTTAATTTCTGATCCCCAGATGGAGACCTCAAAGCTGTGAAATCCACCAGGAGACACACACACAGACACACAAGTGCACAAACAAAGAGTGTGTGTACACTAGAGATGGAATAGTATTAAAAATCATGGAAATTATTATTCAGTTTCCTGTCATGGACTGAACTTATTATTGTCTGTATTATTGAGCTAATGTTTAAAAAGCACTAATATGCATTTAAATCATTTCACCACAGGAATTATGTTAATAGGCCTTTAATAGAACCTATTTCTTTATAACACCAAAAAATCAACTGTCAAAACTCCTTTTACCATGATTTGGCAACTTAGCAAAAACATTTCATATTACATACACTATGGGGCAGATTTACTAAAAGAGGCATTAACTAATGACAGTCAGCTGACACTGTGTGCTGGTGGGGTGGCCAATTTAGCTACTTATCTACTAAGAATTTCCATGCAAATTAACTTAATAAGGTGTGACTTATTAATTAACATATGGCCAGTCAATATAACCACATGCTTTTTGCTTTTTATGAATGCCCATTTATACCAGGTAGGAGGAAAAAAACTTTTTTATCTGTTTCAGGTTCATACTGTGACCCATTAGATTGACTCATAAGAATTTACTGGTAAGTCAAAGTGAAAAAATGAGCTAGTACTCATGTAGAAAGTACGTGATTATGTCAACATAATTACTTTGAGAAAACAGGACATTATTTTGACATAACATCAGAAATTTGATAAAATAAGTGATTGTTTTGAGTTTCAGTTTTGATTCACATGTTCACTTTTGACTAGAGAGGAGAACATTTGACTAAACTTAGAAGTTGGAGTTGGGGGAACTTTAGTGTCTCCAAGTTGAGTGACCTAAAAAAAAGCTATGTATTTAGTTACTTTGAATTGACTTGTTATTTTTTGTGTGTAGTAAAGCAGAGATCGCAGAGCCAAAGAGTTTTAGTATGTGATTTTAATAAAACTGATAGTCTTGAAAAAATATTAGGAAATATTAGTTTAAATGCAAGGACCTTTCACATTACTTTTAGAATACTTACCCTCTAAATTAAAGTATATATTCCATCATTAACAGAAACACCATCAATGCTTGTTTATTAACTATTTAAAAATAACAGGATTCAATAAACAGCTTCACGGTGTTCAATAAACAACTTCTTTACAAACATTGCTTTACAAACACTGCTGAAGTCTTGAACTGCCTGGATAGACTGCTAAATCAATGTGATGATCAGTTATTAATCTCAGTGTTACTGAGCTCTGCTAAAGGCTGAGTATAGACTGATAAATCAATCTGATGATCAGTTATTAATCTCAGTGTTACTGAGCTCTGCTAAAGCCTGAGTAGACTGATAAATCAATGTGATGATCCGTTATTAATCTCAGTGTTACTGAGCTTTGCTAAAGGCTGAGTAGACTGATAAATCAATCTGATGATCAGTTATTAATCTCAGTGTTACTGAGCTCTGCTAAAGCCTGAGTAGACTGATAAATCAATGTGATGAGCCAGTTTTTTATCTCAGTGTTACTGACTCTTTTGAAGGATGATTGAACTGAACAGTCATCTCAGTAGTGGAGATGTTCACAAGTGATAAGATTATGGGAGCAGCAGTGGACAGAAACAGGCGATGAGAGCCAAAAAAATGTTGGAAATTGTGTAACTTCACTTCAGTAAGTTGATTTTTTTTTAATAAAACATATTAACCAAAATATTTCATAAAGAAAACTGCAAACCAGTAACAGGAAGAAGCAAATATAACCAAGGGAGGCAGAACTTTCTTTTTCAACCTTTCCCACATTGTAATAAGAAAAAGTGACGTAATTTATCACATTGTCTACCCCTTCTGTACAGAGTATGTACATGTCAAATCAGCCCACCCGTCGGGTCACTAATAGCTGAGCCTATTTCAGGCTGTTTCTTTTTTGTTTAACTCCATTTGATACACTAATACACCTCGCTGTGTACACTGCTTGACTGCGTGATATAAACAATAAGCAGTTATACTTCAGAAAACGAGCAGCCGAGGTAGTTTTCTGCCTTTACTGTGTGAAATAAATCACAGGAGACGTATTAAAATGTCATTCGTCAGAGCCGAGTGTCACATCGTACATTTTAATTGCTCTTGTCGCCCTTCTGGAGGCGACGTTGATTGCCGTGGAAGTGGAGCTTTGGTGTGAGTAGCGTGAGCCACTGAATAATTCATCAACGGAGTCAGCCTTAAAGCGAGCATGTGCACACTCTTGAATGTCTGAGTGCCGTTAAACGGCAAATATTGTTAGTGCCGCTCCTCCGGGACAGAAACACAATGGTACCCCCCCTTTACTCTGATGGAGCTGTGACAATCCCCTGGCACTGGTTCAAGCTGCAGCAGTGAGCGCTCTGGCTCGTTCTTCTTCACCTTAACAGAGTTGTTTTGAGAGTTTTATTGGACTGTATAAGAGTGCTAACATAATGGAGCAGTCAGTATAAGTTCTAAGGTGGTCAGTATTAGTTCTAAGGTGGATGAAATGGCAAGAATATAACGTCACAATATTCAGTCGTATGCAAAAGTTTGAACAACCCTGATCAAATTAACTTTTTTTGGTACATGAAAAAAGTTAATACATCTGTTACAGGGAACAAACTTAAATATGGCCTTTTTCTGCAAATTCTAGTGCACACGTTCTATTTATTTGCTGAGTTTAATTAATCACTGTTGTCAGAACAAAACCTTGTATCTTCATTTTTGTCATTTTTCAGTTTTTGACATAATTTAAAAGTACCTGTTACCCTTTACATTATATGTATATTTCATGGTGAATGGACCAAAAGAAATGTCTAAAACAAACTTGGAAAAAGTCTGGTTCCATTGACATAAAGGTAAAGTAGGTGTTTTCCTTCTCCTGTAAAGTTATGCAATATATATATATATATATATATATATATATATATATATATATATATATAGTGCACATCATACATACATATACATGCAAACATTCATATAAACATTCATATATGTGTGAGTGAGTGTGTGTGTGTATGCATGTGGGAGTGCCAAAACTTTTGCACATTTTATGTTTTGTTTTATGTTCTATTTTTCCCCCAGTAATTGTGCATTAAATATGCAAAATGTGTTCTCTGTAGAGGATATGTTAACTTATTTAATAAAGCATGTCATTTGACCAGCACCCAAATTTTACATTCAGCTGTTTAGTGCACAAACAAGATAGCAGTGTCATTTTTAAAAGTAGGCATTTTTTATTCAAATTTGGCAAAATTGAATGATATTCGAAGGAACAGGTGGAAAAAAATAATTGTAAATGAAAAAAAATAATAAGTCTGGCCCCAAAAGCTTTGTCTTTTTCAAGCCACAAAAATTGTAGCCTAAACTTCAATCAATCAGTTTCATGAGGAAAGGCTTTCATAAAGAATGCATTGTTAGTGTACTGACAGTGGTAACATGCACTGTTACATTACTGAATAAGATCATCACAGCGTATGATGTATTTTTCGTGACATGTTTCTTGCTGGGTTTTGTCAGTGTTGATTTGCACAGTTGAAGTAAAGTGTTATCAGTGATTCTTATTCCTTTATTCCGTTATTCCAAGTCCTGTAGCCTCTAACTCAGCTTTGTCACGCAACCTCTTCAGACAGAAAAATCACAATCACAAGTTTTTACTGTATCAGAGAAGAGTCTCCTCCACTCACCGTTAGTACAGCGCAGGAGCTGCAGCAAGCAATGAGCAGGAGGGCTTGTGTGAGAGAACACTGCAGGACTGTTTGCAGTGGAATACTGCTCAAATCTCTAAAATACTATACTTTGTGCACGCCCGACTCTTACTGTGTAAAATTGATGAAGCATGGCCTGCTCAGCAGTATGTTTCTGACAGTTTTGTTTTTACAGTTTTCAGTTTGAGTGAGAGAAAAACATTGCAATTAGTTAGTGCTTGAGAAATCATTCAAGATGCAAAGATATTTTCATGTTCAAATGGTTAAAATCACAGCCAACATTAGCAGCAGGTCTGGTGTAAAGTGAGCTCAAACTATACCAATTAACACCAACCACATCAGATTACACCAGACGAATTTGCATCTGCTTTATTTAGTCCTCATCTAAAGCAAAACTTTATCTTGAAAGTGAAAATGATTTTAAATGAAGGCAGGCCAGGCCGTGTGCCCCTGCTGTTTTATATTGGCAGTCTCAGTCATGGTCAGAGGGTTCCTGCATGGGAAAATGCTGACAGGGCCTGAGTTGAATCTGTAGTAAAATAAGCTGCTTAGGTTAAAAACAGTAGGAGACTAATACTGACTGTGTTACCCAAACACAACATCTCTCTCTCTCTCTCTCTCTCTCTCTCTCTCTCTCTCTCTCTCTCTCCTCTCTCTCTCTCTCTCTCTCTCTTTCTCATTCTCTTCCTCTCCTCTCTTAAGCGCTTGCTCCCTTTTTCTCTTCTGCACACTGTTTCTTTCTTTCTCGCTTTCTTTTTCTCTCTCATGTTCTCTCTCTCTTGCACTTTCTCTTTCTCTTTTATGCAGTCTTTTTCTCTCTTTCTCTCTCCCTCTTTCTGTCTGTACCTAGTACCTCTCCGAGTCTCCATCTCTTTTCTCTCTCTCTTTCCCTATCTTACTTTCTCTCTTTATCTCCCTCTCTCTCTCTCTCACTCTCTCTATCTCTCAAATTTGATCTCTCTCGTCTTCACTTTATCTCTTTCTCTGTCTGTCTCTCTCTCACTCTTTCTCTGCTCTTATGCCCCTCCCCCTTATCTCTTTTGCACAATCTCTCTTTTCTCTCTCTCTCTCTCTCTCTCTCTCTCTTTTTCTCTCATAATCTTTCTCTTACACTTTCTCTTTCTCTTTTGTGCAGTCTTTTTCTCTCTTCCTCTCTCTCCAGCTTTCTCTCTATCTCTATTACCTCTCCCATGCTCTTTCTTTTCTCTCTTTCTCTCCATATCTCACTTTCTTTCTTTCTTTCTTTCTCCCTTTTGCTCTCTCTGTCTGTCTCTCTCTCTTTTGCTGTCTCTCTTCTTACATGCTTGTTCCCTTTTTCTCTCATTTGCTCTCCTTTTAATTTATCTCTTTTGCACACTCTTTCGTTCTCTCTCTTTCTCTCTCATGCTCTCTCTTTTGCTTTCTGTCTTTCTCTTTTGTGCACTCTCTCTCCTTCTTTCTCTATTTTCTTCTTTCTCTTTGCCTCTCTGTATTTCTCTCTTTTTACCTCTCTGCCTATCTTACTCATTCACTCTCTGTCTATCTCTCCCTCTTTGTCTCTTGTCTCTCTTGTCTTTCTCTCTCTCTCTCTCTCTCTCTCTCTCTCTCTCTCTCTCTCTATCTCTCTCTCTCTCTCTCTTTCTATCTATCTATCTCTCTCATTTCCTATTTACTGCCTCTCTCTGAAGCGTTTTATGGTTTGTTACTCCTCTCTATAAGAGCTTGTTAGTTTGATGGTATAAAGTGGGCACAGCGATGTGTGTTTTATAAGCTAATGGTTGAGTCCTCACTCCGAAAGGAGGCTCGTCTGACAGGCGGAATTTTCTCGTCTGGAATTTCCACTGTTGCCGGGCAAGGTCACACGCTAATGAACCGCAGTGGAAAGTTTGCAGAGCGAGCTGCTTTCAGAAAAGAGACATGCCTGTCTGAGACGGAGATGACAGAAGCTAGAGAGATGTTTGTTGTAGGGAAAAGAAAAGGTTACAGAACAGAGATAATATAAACAGAAAGGCAAACCTACAGAAATGTCAGATTTGCAGAAGATATGAAAACATCTCTTGTTCTGCGCTGGTACAAATTTAGTACATTGTCTTTATTTGCGAGGATTGAAATGTAGGAGAATATGATTAACCGAGCACATCAACTGTGAACAATCATTCATTGATCATATATTCAGTGTTTACTGATAAAAAATACATTTCCTTTGCCATTCAGTCACCTGCCGGCTGGTTCCTGGAAATGGATTTAAACAGTAAATAGGATGCAAATACTGGAAAGCTTCGCTGTAGGCACAAGCACAGGTAGACCCCAGTGGGGGCTTAATCCCCTGCCCGTCTTCACACTGTATAAATAAATTATAAATAAATAAATTACAATGAAATGTTTCAGTGTATACTGACTCTACACTCAAAAAAGAAGGTTCTTCAATGATTCTCTAGAAAAGGCAGTGGTTCTTCAGATTGATGGAGAATGTGTTATATATGTTTCTATATAGAACATTTTTGAAAATGGTTCTGTACCGATAAATATATAACACATTCTCCATCAATCTGTAGAATCATTTCACTATGCAAAGAACAATTTAAGCGCATATTTCTATAAACACTGTTAGAAATAAAGGTACTGTGCAGGTACATTATTATTCATTAAGTTTCAAACAATGTAAATGTACCCTCAAAGGTACAACAGTGGTTTTAAGGTCCAGTTGTGAACCTTAAATAAGTTTTTTCCCAGTGGAAAAGTACAGATTTGTACCTTTTCATAACCTAATGTTTTAAAACAGAACAATAAAATAAAAAGCCTGGAGACGAGACGGGGTGTGGAGTCAGTACAACTTAGAAAATATAATTTCAATGGATTATGATACAATTATGTTCCCTGACTAAAGGTCATCCCAGTAACAGTTTTATACCTTTTTTTCTGAGAGTGTAGAACGTATGTTTCTAAACGGAATAATTAAAATGGAATAAAGAACCATTGAAGAACCATCTTACTTAAAGGTGTTATAGAATGCATTTATTCAGTATTTTAAATTGTTCTCTGATGTCTCCATAGAAGGTTTGTGACTTGGATCGGGGCAGAAAATGCCCAGTTGAAATTTTACTTTTATTTTACTACTTACCATTTACAACCCTGTGATTTAGCCCTACATTCTTAAAAAAGAGGGTTCTTCAAGGGTTCTTTAGTAAAGAAAATGGCTCTATATAGAACCATGTACACCCAAAGAACCCTTTTTGCTAAGAGTGTAGAATGAAATGAGCTGTTTTCCCTTTTTTGGTGGGCTCATGAATAATTAGATGAGCTCTGATTTGCTGGTTTACAGCGAGGCATTGCGATGGCTCACACAGAAGCAAGATGTCGAAATAGATACAGGCAGGAAAATAAAATGAACCTTAGAGTAAATAAGCTAGATCATCATACTATTTAGTTAGCTATTCTAGTTACTTGGAACTTTCTAGTAGCTAATGCTACCCATACTAGCTACTTGCTTTTGATCTCAACAGCAACACAAAGTAAATTAAAGTTGTTGGCTCACTATGAAACTTCCAATTTAAGGTGGTCTAGCTGCAATTCTGAAAAAGTGGATAAAACCACACAGTATGGCTCGCTATTTACAGGTTGCTGTTGGAGTTGCCTCATTTAAAGATAAACATCAACCATGCCAGTTTTCAGTTTGGTTCCTTGGGAAAGGGTATGAAAAGTGCTGGCATCCCTTCACAGCCTGGAACGGTACAATTTCTGCACATAGTCAGCCATTTTCGTTGCTGTTGCTTAGTCGTTGTTGTTTCCTGCTGTGCTAGAATGTGGGCCGGTGTATGTAAATTTTGGGGGTGTAAATATTAATGAGTCAAGACTGTTACATAACAGTTTAGGATTTTGCAACTGGCCCATTTAACCATCCCCCCACCCCTTATTTGCAAGTGGGGGATTTGCATTTGAAGGAGAAGGTTTGAGGTTCATGATATGTCGATTCCACATACCAAACTCTGCTTATTCAACTCTGCCAATGTAAACACAGCTTTCCATTCTATAGCACCTTTTAGTGTGTACTCAATTTGATTGAATAGAAAAGCATGCAATAGTTCATATATTTGAGAGCAGAATTAAACCATGCTTTTCTTATAACTGGCTATTACTATGACTTTAAGGTTTAAGAGCATTTTTCATTATTTAATTTATTCTTTCTGAGAAACGTGGTCTCCTTACAACAGTCACTATCTTTGTCTAGTCTTTGTCTGTGTCTTTAAAGGATCTTGATATATAATATAAAATTTTCCCCACTCAGTATCCTTATTATATTCTCTAGAATCCATCTCTTGTAACAGGAGCACTCTGTATTTAGTTTGAATCTGTCAGTAGAGGATTTGAGTTAATGTAATGTTTTCCTTCAAACAGAGCTTTTCTTGACTCCGGCATATTGAATATTTGAAGTATTGAATAATTAAAGTTTTTGAAGTGAATGTGCAAAAGCAAATTAGTATGAGAGTTAGATCAATAGTTCCTCATGCTTGTGATGTTCCCTCCCCGCTGCAGGAGAGTGAGCACGGCGGAACATCTCTCCTTCAGTCTTTATTTGTGGCATGTGGCATTTGTGGGAATATGACAGATCTTTGGGGTCAGCCGGGCTCAGCCTCCCCTGACATTTCTAGAAATATCCACAGTGTCAGCGAATTTGAAATGAAAGAGATTTTAAAGGGAAAGGGAGTCTGTTATGTTCTGGATCTCTGTTAATCTAATTATGCGATGACTGTGATTTTGAAATACCTGGAAACTCTCTGTAAGTGTCACCTCTGTGTGCCCCTCAGAGATAAAAAGCAAAAAACTTCAAAAGGCTTCTCTTGATTATATTGTGTATGTAGTTCAGTTGCCGGTATTCATTCACTCTACATAAACACTCATTGCTGAATGCAGCCATCTAGACAAGTAAAGCATTATGGATGTCACAACTGCCTGGCTGCATTCTAGCCTCCATAATTTTATAACATTTTTTCTTACAGACATGATACTTATATCACTACAATCAGCAGAATTTACCCTGTTGGTCCAGGTGACCATCACACCTGTATGAGCTTGTTCTATTCCAAAACCCTTGGCATTAATACAGAGTCACCCCCCTTTGTGACTATAACAGACTTCACTCTTCTGTGAAGGCTTTCCACCAGATTTTGGAGTATATCTGTGGGAATCTGTGCCTATTTAGTCAAAAGATCATTTGTGAGGTCAGGCACTGATGTTGGACAAATAGGCCTAAAGAGCAGTCAGTGTTCCAATACATCCCAAAGGTGTTCAGTGTTCAACTCATCAAACCATGTCTTTACAGAGCTTGCTTTGTGCACAGGGGCACAGTCATGCTGGAACTCTAAAGGGCCTTCTTCATGCTGGTGCCACAAAGTTGTAAGTATATAATTGACTGAAATCCCTTTGTATGCTGTAGCATTAACACTACCCTTAAAGGGCCAAACCCCTGAAAACCAGCACAGACTATTATCCCTCAACTACCACATGTTTCTGTTGGCACTATGAATTCCAGTAGGTAGCATTCTCCTGGCATCGTCCATCAGACCCGACTGCCAGAAAGTAAAGCATGATCACTCCAGAGAACACATTCCCACTGTTTCAGGGTCCAGTGGCTCCACGGTCTAGTGGCCAGTCCTTGTGCTGATGTTGATTCCAAAGGCAATTTGGAACTCTGTAGTGAGTGATGCAAAAGACGATAAGCGATTTTCACGTTCTGCGATTTTCAGCACTTAGTGGCCTGCTCTGTGAGTTTACATGGTCTTCTGGTTTGTGGCTGAGCTGTTGTTGCCCCTTAAGGCTTTAATTTCACTATAATAGCACTTACAGTTGACCGGGGCAGATCTAGCGGGACAGAAGTTTCACAAACTGACTTGTGGCAGTGATGCCATACTATGACAGTGTGAGGTATAAAGTCACTGAGCTCTTCAGTACGACCCATTCTGCTGCCAGTAATTGTCTATATATATATATATATATATATATATATATATATACACACAGGGTGATTCAAAAAGATTAGTCCGATTTCAAAATGATTTATTTCACTTGCTAATCATTACAGAACAATGCAGTAAATTGTAAATGGTTTAAGTGAGCATAAAGTTTATTGTGTAAAGTAAGTGCTCAATATGAGCCTCCTCCAGCTGTACGGACAACATCAACAAGATAGTCAAATTCATCCCATACTTGATTGAGCATGTCGGGTGTCACTGTACTCACGTCTCTGTCAATGCGATTTCGGAGATCATCCAGTGTTGTGGAACCAATGACGAATGCTCTGAGCTGTTGGAGGTTTACTGCCGATGAAAATCATGTTGAACAGTTATGATGGATTCACTCTTATTCAAGTGGAGAACGCAAAACACTTTCTGCTCAGGGGTCTCCATCTCCTCGCAGACTGAAGGGAGCCGTCTTCCGGTGACAGTCAGAAACTTTATGACCCCCTCTTTCAATTGGTATGTGATTGGTTCCTAGGCGCTTTCACGGTTGTAAAAATATGGCGCTTGGAAATCGGATGAATCTTTTTGAATCACCCTGTATATACCCATACAGATATGAAATATCGGCTACGACCCACGTCGGTGCATTCCTAATTATAATGTGACTGAAAAGGAGAGTTAACTTTTGCTGTGCCATGCCAAACTATGAGATTGTAAACAGCCCTGTTGAATTACATTGAACTTGTTTATTTTTTCACTGTTTGTTATCCAGTAATAAAGCAGTGAGCATGCATAAAGCACTTGCTCATTGACTTCACAAAATGAACATGTGGTGAATGCAAACAAACTGAATACAAAAGCAAATATGAATGTGAAAACTTTTGGGTCCTTCACTGAGTTAAGACTGTGTTAAGACCGCGTTTGTTGACTTTGTGCTCTGCTCTGTTCCTCCTTTCTTTTTCAAAAAGGATTTATGTGGTTTGTTGCATCCTCTTCAAGTCAGTCTCTAAAGCCTGGTCTTCAGATGAGTTAGCAAAGACAACAAACATCATGGAGGATTAGAAAGTTAGAGATGGGTTGGTGGAGAGGGATTTAACTTTGGATTAGACTGCATTTTCTTATCGTTTGTGGTCTAGACAAGGTTAACTTAGAAGCTGGCAATTAGCCCTTGGCCACAGTGTCAGTAAGTATGGTTTAATTACTGTCATTGCAGTACCAGCTAAGAATCCTTAACCCCTCAAATGGCCCACCAGAGTTTTTTACACACTTCTATAACCTAAGAATAGTTCAGCCAGTTTGCATTGCAAGTCCCTGTAGATACTAAATAGTAAGCCTCAGTATATAATAAGCCTGTGATTTTAAAAGGTTAAACAGCTTTTTGAAGTATGACTCTTTGAAGAGCCAGACTCAGCTCTAGCTTGGCCTTGCTCATATTTCGCCACAAAGCCAGACGAGGCTGCATCTGTGCATTTACACTCAGTCATACATGCCACGCAATGCTCTGTCCGCTTTATCTCTCCACTTTCATCATTCAGTCCGCCTTACTTATTGAGAGGAAGTCTTTTAGATGGAGCCAGGCAATTAGTCAGCCAATTAAAAGCCCATTGTATCTCTGTCTCTGTCTCTCTCTCTTCCTCGCTCACTCTTCTTCCATTTGTACACACTGCTATCGTTATCCATCTCTCTGTCTGTACTCTCTCTCTCTCCCTTTCTCTTTGTATAATCGGAGCTCGATTGGCCATCCATTTCTGTTTGAACAATTCTTTCTGTTTCCCCTCTTTGTTCTGCCCCGGCAACAGCCTCCAGACAGAACAGACACGTCTCCGTGGCTTACAGCGAGACACACCATCACGCAGGAGTTTTATCATCAGGGGATTTCATTTTTGCATCTCTCTCAGACACACATGCTTGTTTTTATGCATTTATCCCATACACTTATCCCATATATACATTCACTGAGCACTTTATTAGGTTATATTAGGTTAGATTATTATTAGCTCTCAAAGTAGCCTTAGTTCTTTATGGCATGGATTGAATAAGGTGTTAGAAACATTCCTTTCAGATTCTGGACCATGTTGACAAGATTGCATTATGTAGTTCCTGCAGATTTTTCAGGTGCACTTTCATGCTGCGAATTTCCCGATCTACCTCATCCTAAAGGTGTTCTGTTGGATTCAGATCTGGGAAAAACCCCATTGAACTTATTGTCATGTTCAAGAAACCAGCTTGAAATGACTTTTGCTTTGTAATGGGGTGAACGATCATGCTGGAAGTAGCCATTAGAAGATGAGTAAATTGTGGCCATGAAGGGATGCACATGGGCAGCAGCAATACTCAGCCTGTGGCATTCAAAACATTCCCCACACCATTACATGACCTCCACCAGCCTGGACTATTGACACAAGGCACATGGATTCTTTCTGTTGGCACCAAATTCTGACCCTACCACCTGTGTGCCTCAGCAGAAATCAAGATTCATCAGACCAGGCTGTGTTTTGCCAGTCTTGACCTGTCCAATTTTGGTGAGCCTGTACCCATCTCAGTATTCTGTTCTTGGTTGACATGGTCTTCTACTGTTGTAGCCCATCCACCTCAAGGTCCAATGTATTGTGTATGCTTTTCACCTCACCATTATTGTACAGAGTGTTTATTTGAGTTACCTAAGTAGTCTTTCTGTCAGCTGGAACAAGTCTGGACATTCTCCATTGACGAATTTCATCAACAAGGCATTTCTGTTCATAGAACTGCCACTCACTGGAAGTTTTTTTCTTTATCGCACAATTCTGAGTAACTCTAGAGGCTGTTGTGAGTGAAAATCCTAAAAGATCAGCAGTTATAGAAATACGTCTGGCACCGACAATCATGCCATGGTCAAAATCCCATTTTGAGATCACATTTTTCTCCCATTCTGATGGCTGATTGAACATAAGCTGAGGCTTCTGGCCCATATCTGCATGATTTTATGCCCTGCATTGCTGCCACATGATTGGCTTATTAGTTAATTTCATGAATGAATAGGTGTACAGGTGTTCCTATTAATGTGCACTGTGAGTATGTATGGACCATTCTACCAAATTAGTTTAAACTAACTAAAAAACAAGTATTCAGATCTTAATTATTTTTATGACTTATGTTATAATCTATTAAATCCAAGGCCAGGGTTGGGATAGCTACTGAAAAATTAATAGCTAGCTACTTTGTAGCTACTTTCCCAAAATTTGTAGCTAGCTACAATTTAGCTACTTTTCCAGAAAAAGTAGTGGCTACTTTTTAGCTACCTTTTGAAAAGTAGTGTACGTTTAATCTGCAACGAGAAACTGTCAAACACTAAAAAGTCGCAAAGCTGAAGCCGCTTCTAATTCACCAGCTTCCTGTCTAATTGTCCCGTTCCACCTTAAATGGTGCAGTAGTACATTCTAGCGCCTCAGGCACCATATAAGGTGGAACGGGACAATTTGAACAAGAAGCTGGCGAATGAGAAACTGATTTCAGCCTCACAAAACAGTTGAATGTTGAGAGACATTTTACAAGAAACTCTACTTTTGCGGAAAACTTTCCTGACTGAGGTGCGAGAAAAGCGGCTACAGCTGACCTAAAGGTTAAAGCAGAGCAAAGTAAGTCTGCGTTTGTGTTTATATTATATTTTTAGCCTGAAGTAGCACATCAGCACATACTGAGACATTTAACAGCTATCATCATAAAACGGACACAAAATGTGGTGACTCTCAAGATGGTTTCATTTTTTGTTGAAAGGACAAAATGGCTCTTCTTAACATTTCGGTTGCTGACCGCTGAGCTAAGCCTACTAGTAAGGGTATTCTATGGTTCACATTTTGCACAGATTGCCTGAAGCCTGTAGCAAAATTGTAGCAAAAAATATCGCTATAGCTACATAAAAATGTGTAGGCACTACAGCTATTAGCTACATTTCATAAAACTGTAGCAGCTACAGCTGCTAGCTACAAAAATTTGTAGTTAGCTACAAAAAGTAGCGTGCTACTTAGATACTCCCCCATCCCTGCCCAAGGCATTAATTGAGATAACAATAAATATACACAAAAAAAACAAAAAAAAGAGTTTTAGTCTGTAGGCAGAGCCGTATTTTAACCACACCCCTGCATTGTACAGCAGGAAGTGAGACTGCATCCCTGTCCCTCATGACCACATGGTGAGCAGTTGGATTTCATTGATTTGAAAATTAGTGTGTAACTTTACTGTAAATTAAGTAACTTTACTGTAAATTAAGTAATTTTCTACTCCTCACAGTTGAAGTTATCTCAAACACATTCAGTGATGTTTTCATTAAATATGCTTTTATGAGAGTATTACTATTCAAAGCTGTGTTTGCTAGTCATGTACTGGCTAGCATTTTTGAGTTATGCTCAAAACTAGGTAAGTCACTACTGAAACACTTGGTAAAGTTCTGGTAGTGTTATGATTGTTTCGTTAGTAATAAAATGGAATGTTCAATCATTGTTTTAAAAAATAAACATAATTAAGGAATAAGATCATTCAGAGCAAAAGGATTTTTGTTTAAAGTACAAGTCAGTTAAAAGTCCAAAATGTGTTTGACTTTGACTTTGAACCAATGATTCATGTTTATAAGTACCTCTATGTAATAATGGTATTCCATATATCTTACATAAGTATTATGTAATAATAATTTCATATATGTATTACATTCAGCACTGTGCAGAAATCTAAGGCACCTAATTACATTATTTAAAAACATTTATCTTAGCAATAAATGTGTTTTGCCAGTAAAAGTACAAGATGATTAAATGAACACATTGTCACACTTAAAACCACTTCTTATTATATTATAACAAAACCGCTATTGAATATGAGTTATTCATTTTTGATTGTCAGGAAAAAAGGCAGAAAAGCAGGGATATTGTTCCACACCTCTAATGTTCAGTCTTAGAAGTGGGTTTCATTTTCTACTCCTCACAATCTAAGTTATCTCAAACACATTCAGTGATGTTGAGGTCTGGACTCTGGGGTGGTCAGTCCATTGTTCTGAAAACCCCAGCAGCTTATATATTATATATACATAACTATATTAACAGCTAGCTGTAAACAGGATACTGCACCTCTCAGGTCTGTGTGTGTGTATGTTTGTACAGTATGCTTGTCTTCAACTTTATCTTCTTTCATGGTGCTCAGGGATGTCTTTTCAGTTGACGCTCATTTTTCACCCACCTGCCCTCATTTTCTCGCTGCACACTGCAGTGTAATGTGAATTGTGTTGGGCTGCTTTCATCAGATGATCTGTACCAGCAAACATCAAGCTAGATTCAAAGCAGAGGAGGGGAGAGGAGGTTTTTGGCTGACGCAGGCCTAACAATTTATTTTGTTTGTGCTGTCGAGTGAAATTTAAAAGGTTTCAGGGAAACTTGCTGCTAGCTCCACTCCATAACGAAATGACCACTTTATGGCCAGCGACATTCATTATGATATTAACAAAAAAGCCACTGTATAGGTCACAACTGGGGACACAAGCCTTCATTAAGTGCATTCATTAACAGCTTCAAGACTTAAATTGTCCTCTGACACAAAATAGTCGATCAGCCAAGATATATTTGGTGTCTTTAGTTTAGTTTAAGTTTCCTAAATCAGCAAGGACAGCTAGCAAGTAAAGAAAGCTTATATCCCTCTAATTACAGTGCTAAAACATGACAATTGGAGTTAGGCCTTTAGTATGGGCCATAATTGTCAAAACTTGGCCTTAAAACAAGAAAAATAAAGGCCTTTAAGATAATGCTAGTTTCTGCTACTATTATTATTATTAGTGTTGCTAAAGTACTTGTAGATTGATAATACAAGTGTGATGTTACCATTACATGAAAATGAACTGCAAAGTCCAGTCGATATATTTTTTTATTGTCCAGAACTAAACAGGCCTTCTCTGCAAGCCTAGACCCTGAGGGTTCTCCACTGACCAATTAGCAGTGTGCAAACTGCATGCCAAAATCATCACACACTTTCCTCAAACCACACTGAGCTGTTAAGCAGTCTCAAATAGACTTGCTTATGTGGTTACTCACAAAAGTAGATAAGAAATCGACAAAAGTGCGGACAAACTTTTCTACAGTACAAAATGAAAGAAGCAAACATCAGAACCAAACATGTCTTGGCTGATCGACTATATTTGATATAAAGGGAATGTTTTTCCCTGAACATTTTAAGTCTGAATTAGGAAAAGCTGAAATTGACGGACCCCATGTTAATATTTCAGTAGAACATGCAAACAGATAATAACGGAGCCTACTAAATCATACAACATGGACATTTATCATGCTCTCTGTGAGTGTCCTGAGATGACTGTGGTGCTGGTAATTCGTGATGGGAGGATTGGAGGAGGACTGAGGGTTTGCAGATCCATAAACTTCGATCTTTTGCATTTCTAAGACCTTTTTTTCTCTCCTCAGAGTTTGACTGATTAGCCCTTTTTAGATGGTCCCCTATAACATATCTACACATGTTCAATATGTTAACAAACGATCTAGTGAAGCTCAGGTGTTTATCAAGTGTTATGGTTATGGTTAAGATTAGGAACCAGGCGGGTATTTTACAAAGCAGGTTTTATCAGTAAACTGGAGAACGTAAGCCAAAGGTTGAGGATTGTCCAGTAGGAATGTTCCTTAGCTCTTTTTCAGTTGGACAGGTTTGTTTTTTTGGCCTATATTATCAGGCAGACCAAGAAATATTGTGAAATTTATTAAATATTCCACAGAATTTGGCTGATGGTTTGTTTTTTGTTTTTATGTTAAAGTTATGATTAGAGTTAGAGTGAGAGCTGGGTTTAGGCCAAGCCTTGACATTGGTGCAAGAAAGAACGATATCTTCTAAGAACCAAAACATGATCATGCTTAACTGTTCTGGACAATTTGAAATTTCTATTACTGACTAATACTATTGCTTTTTTATTCTGTGTGGTCTACACTTTTAATTCCACATTCCGGCCTAAATACAGCATTTAATATATGTTATTTGTCACAATACGTAGCATTCTGTGGTGCAGCACTGGATCCCTCGGCCTCATTGGTTTGGCAGAATTCACAATTTTGTATAATTCCACAGCAGCAAAGGAATCCTGACTGCTAGCTTAGCCACTGATTCCAAACATTCCAAACAAGGTACTGATGCTGGATGAGTAGTTCTGGACCACAAACTCCCTCCAACTCATACCAGAGGTATTGGATGTCGCTCCATCGCTCCAGAGAACACAGTTCCGCTGCTCCACAACTCAGTGCTGGGGGGCTTCATGCCCTTCTAGTTTGAGCTTGGTGAGCTTAGGATCATGAGCATATTTAGGTGACTGGAAATGGAAGACAAATTGAGCATCTATAAAGCAGCAATAGTTGACCATAAAAAATATGACCCATTTTTCAACATCTGAGGAGAACTTCTCCACGGGCTTCAGCGGTCAAGCAGTAAAGCCCAGCCCCTGCACTCTCTGTGTTCCTCTTAGATGAACATTGATTTCTTCAGTGAGCAGTAAGTCAGAGGTCCGCGTGAAGCCTCCTGTGATGTATAGGCTACATGAAGGACGTGTCACATGCATCTTATCTGGCGGTCTGACTTAAAGCATTACTCACATACACCAAGCCCAACCATCTGTCACCCATCACTTTCGTGCTCACTCCTCCCTTCTGTCTCTTTCCTTTTCTTTCTGTAGTCTCCTTTCTTTTTCTACTGCTCTCTGTGCCTCTGCTACATGGTATGGTACACTAAAAAGCCCTTGCTGGAAAAATATGTATATAGTCATCCCACCTGCCCAGCACAGTTAGTGCTATTCTTCTATATACTCTCTCTATATATAGTATATATAGTACTAACACTTTATATAATATATCTATAATGCAATATATGTAATATATAGGCTCAAGTATATTTGTGAGTACACTAAACTACTTTTTCCACAGTTCTTCTTTAGCCATTCACATTGACTTGCTAATTCTGTTTGTGTTTGTGTAAAATCCCAGGCTTATTACAGCCTAAGGCTTATTATTCAACTATGGAAAACAATGCAAACAGAGTTAGTCTTAAGTTATAGAGCTGCTTTACCCCTCTCATTTTCAATGTTACCAAAAGAATGCCAAGAAAATGATGCAATTTATTATTATTTCAACCTCAGATTCCTTCCAGTGTCAGTGGGGTTGTTCAGTGTCTTCATCCCCCACCTTTACATTACACATGTGGTGTTGGGGTGAACCCACGAGGAATAAAAGTGTGGAGGTGCTGTGTCCTTCACTCTGTTACATACATGCATGGCCTACTGTTAGTGTGTGTGTGTGTGTGTGTGTGTGTGTGTGAGTATGTGTGCATGTGTGTGAGGGTGGACAACATGGACAGGCTGCTGACTGGCGACGATATTTTAAACATCTGGTATTTTAAATAAACTGTTAAGGCTGTATTGAAAACAATAATGTGGTGGGTCCACCAGACCACTGAGTAACAAACCCATGAACACCATACAAGGGTTAGGACTAAACATTTCATTTTAGACCAAAATGATTCCAAAAAGAGAAAAATAGCATCTATAGCCTCTCTCTCGCTCTCTTATTCTCTCTCTCTCCCTCTCTCTGCTCACCTCCGGTGCCACCCATCTTATGCCAGAGACTGTCCTGTGTTTGGCTCATTTCCCTGGAGTGCCACAGCGCACGTTCATGATCAGGAGGGGTCTCTAGTCAGACCCCATCCCTGTCCTGGTGAGGGTGCGGGGTGCGGAGCAGATGGTTCTGCTGCTGTACTTTGTGTCACGGCTCCCTAGAGACTCTGTTTCTGACAGAGTACTTAACCCAGCATGTGTTCTCATATGGAGCTGGAGAAGAACCTTCAGCGCTGTCCTCTTTCTCCTTACCGCTCTGACTCCCCCCTTTACTTCTCTTCTGCACTGACGTGTGTTTCCCCTGTCCTCTCTTTCTTTCCCTCCCCCTCTCTTTCCCTCCTCCCCTACAGTCTGATGTCCTCCAGGCGCTACTACTTTGAGATTTTGCACAAGCAGGACGACAAAGGCTCAGACCACGTGGAGGTCGGGGTAAGTTTAGTAGTGTGAAACTGACACAAGTTTGCTTTGCTTGTAAAAATGATAAGCACCACCTCCAGCACCTGTACATGAAGTAAAGGGTCCTGAAAAGTCCTCGGCTTGGATTGACACTTATAAGAAAACCTTTAATCCGTATAGTAAATGCACGTTTGAAGGTTCTTTAAACTTTCTCACATCTCATTACAGTGCTTGCAAGGCGAGAACTGTGTTGTTGTGTCTGTCTTTCCTTTTTTCTTCTTCTAACGCAACTAATACAGCTTGAATGCACAAACTCCAACAAAATGGAGAATTTCAGCGATTTACTGGCATTAATATATTTTTTTTGGTCATATTTTATTTTAAAATTGTACATTTTCCCATAGACCTGTATGGTGGATACCCTGATTAGCTGTGCTTGTTTAATATGATCTTTCATCCTTATGACTTTTCAGTCACCTCACTTCTTTCTTTCCTTCTTTCTGTCTTTCTGTCTTTCTTTCCTTCTTTCTGTCTTACTTTCATTCTTTCTTTCTTTCTTTCTTTCTTTAGTGTCTCGTCTATCTTTGTTTCTTTTTTATTTTTTGTTCTTTCTTCATTTTTCTTTGTTTCTCTTTCATTTTCATCTTTTTCTTTCTTTCTTTCTTTCTTTCTTTCTTTATTTTCTAATCTATCTTTTTTTGTTTCCTCCTTTCATCTTTTGATCTTTCTTCCTTTTCCTTATTTCTCTTTCATTTTCTTCTTCTTTTTCTTTCTTTCTTTCTTTCTTTCTTTCTTTCTTTATTATCTAATTATCTTTGTTTCTTTTATCTTTTGTTCTTTCCTCCTTTTTTCTTTATTTCTCTTTCATTTTCTTCTTCTTTTTCTTTCTTTCTTTCTTCTCTCATCTGTCTTTCTTTCTTTTATCTTTTGTTTATCATTCTTCCTTGTTCTTTCTTCTTCTTCTTTTTCTTCTTCTTCTTGTTCTTTCTTTCTTTTGTTCTTTCATTCTTTCTTTCTTTCTTTCTTTCTTTCTTTCTTTCTGCCAAAGATTTTAAGGTGTTTTTTCTTGCAAGCTCTTTCTTTCCCTCAACAAATGCAGAACTAATTTCTAATAATGGTTCATTAAATAAAAATCTGTTTGAAAACCTTTTTATGGAAATAAAAATGGTTCTTCTATGGTAGTTGTTGTCAAACTGGTCAGACGGCCCACATTTTTGCTCCAACCCAACATGCAATGCATAGTGATAGAGCAAAAGTTTCTTAACCTGTGGGCCGCAGACCACCAGTGGGCCGTGAAGCACCCTCTGGTCCATGGGCCTGTACCCAGGGGGAGGCAGTAGTTCGTAGTGGGCCGGTACTCCACCCATATATGGGTCTCCATCAAACAGCTGAACCGGTCCGTCAAAACTGGTGGGTCTCGGCCCACTTCCAGCCGAGCCCTGTTCAGTTCAGTGCTGATGGCAACGCATTTTATGATCAAACGAGGGAATTCATCAATAGAGCTGGCTTTGCTCTTCTAGCAGAACATCCATGCTGTGCTGTCAGCATAATCTGCCTGGTTTAACATCTGACTCTTTACAGGCTCTCTTTGCTCTCAGCTGCAGCTGTTAAAAACGACAGACAAGCCTTAAAATAGTTGCCAAGATCTGCGTTTGATTCTTGGTCGAGCATCAGTGACCTGAACAGTTAAACTCACATTGATAAACCAATGTCAAAGAAGCAGATATCAAGTAAGGTTTATTATCATTGTTGATTGTGACAATGCTAATCCAGAAGCCCACTGAGTGGAGTGAGGTTTATTTCAAATAAGGCACTAAAACCCTCAAAACTAAAGAGACATTTCAACCCCAAACAGTGATTCCTGTGGGAGCCACAAGAATATTTTCAGCGAAAACGTGATGGTCTGCAGCTCCAAATCACAGTCCACATCTACATCTACCTTTGTTCTTCTTCTTCCCCCTTTTTGACATCTCTGCAAAAATGTGTTTTTTTAACATGTATGTTTTCTAACATAACTGGAAATTTTGGTTTCTGTGACTGAAGTGAAATGGGTGATCTGATCTTTTTCAAGCTCTTATTCAGAGGTTTTTGGTGTGAGCAATTAAGAAGGTTCTTCACACGCAGTGTCACATTTATAATAGCAGTTCTTTAAACAACCATCTATTGAATAGGTTCTTTAAGACAGTGCTTCTCAAACCAATCCTCAGAGCCCCCCAGACAGTCCACATTTTTGCTCTGTTCATATGTTTTGGGAGCTGAGATTGAGGAGAAACATGGGCTGTCTGAGAACCAGTGCTTTTTGGAACCAAAATTGGTTCTTCCATGGCTTTACTCCAAAGACCTCTTTTTGACACCTTTATTTTAAGGAGTGAACAGACCAGACGAAGCACTAATGCAGTCTTGAGAAGCTCCTAAAGAGGTTGCTGCTGCCTTATTATTTCCATACCATTGAAGAGGAGCCTGTCATATAGACGACTTCTCAACCACTTAAACTGCGTTTATTGTATTATTTTTATAAGAAGCTCTGAGTGAAATAAACAGAACAGACTGCTGAACTGAACTGAGAACTCAGAGACACTCTGACTTTATCCTATAAGAGCTTCATTTGGCTCTCCTGCTCTATTCTCATATGCTCTCTCTGTCTCTCTCTCTCTCTCTCTCTCTGGCATTCTTTCTCTCTTTCATTTCTCTCACTTTCTCTTGCATTCCCTCTCTTTTCTTTCTTTCTCTCTCACTTTCTTGTCTCCTCTTTCTCTGTCCCTTTCTGACTGTCTTCCCCTTTTTTCTCTTGTTTACTCTGTCTGTCTTTTTTCTCTTCCTCACTCTGTCTTTCTCTCACTTTCTCTTGCATTCTTTCTCTTTCTTTTTTCTATCTCTCGCTCTCATTCTCTCTTTCTCATTGTCTTTCTGTCTCTCTACCCCACACACTCTCTCCCTCTCTCTCTCCCTCTCTCTCTGCCTCTCTCTCTCTCTCTCTCTCTGCTCACCTCCGGTGCCACTCCTCTTATGTGAGAGATTGTCCTGTGTTTGGCTTGTCCATCCGTCCGTCCGTCCGTCCGTCTATCTATTTATCCATCTATCTATCTATCTATCTCTGTCTTTCTCTCTCTTCTTCTCTCTCTCTCTCTCTTTCTGTCTATCTCTCTTTCGTTGTCTTCCTCTCTCTTTCTCTTTCTCTCTCTCACTTTTTGTCTCTCTCTTGCCATCTATCTCTCTCTCTCTCTCTATCACTCCTACACTGGATTATTTAGGAAGTGGAAACTGAATTGGTAGAAGACACGATGCAATTTAGTCCTGCAGAAAAATGTAAATGTGTCATGAAGACCCTGATGTAAATCTACAAAACACTCTCTGACTCACTGCCCGTAATGACCAGAGCCGAGTTACGGCTCCACTGCAATACAAAACGTGTCACACTTTACACGTTTATAGTGGATACACCCATACAGAGCAGGGCCTTTCTGAATGTGCCTCACAACTGCCCTCATAACTCCTGACCCATAAAAAGCGTTTACTGATATGGCTGCTCGCTACATAACTGCATCCTTGAACGGCCACAGTGATTCTAGATAGGATGATTATTATGTCCGCGCTCGACCCAGACAAATTTAACCAGCGTACTTCCGTGCTTTTATTAGAGAGACAGAAAAGCGGGGGCGAGCATTCTGACAGAGATGGAGCGAGGGAAGGAAAGGGGCCAATAGGAAAAGAGGCAAGGAGAGGGAGAATTGGAGAGAAAATGAATAGGAAATGTATCCGCTGCTCCCTGCATTTAGACCAACCGTGCGTGAATGAGGCCGAATGG
The DNA here is from genome assembly GCF_904425465.1 of Colossoma macropomum. Classification (NCBI taxonomy): domain Eukaryota; kingdom Metazoa; phylum Chordata; class Actinopteri; order Characiformes; family Serrasalmidae; genus Colossoma; species Colossoma macropomum. The sequence goes on from NW_023494797.1 coordinate 12,824,144, forward strand.
CTGTGACAGGAAGAATGCACGAAGTTCAGGAATAGAAAACCTGAACTTAAAATGAATCTCCTCTGGAGGAGAGACAAGTAAAACAAAGTTAAGAGGGTTTGAAAACTTTCCCTTCAGACAGATGTGATGGTCATGTTTAGTGACTAATGAGGAGAGAAAAAGGATGAAATTACTGTTATAAAATGGATAGTTTGGATTCTAAAATCTCATTGGCTGAGCCACATTCAAAGCTGGAGTAAAATGCTCTGCATGTAGTACAGCACAAAAGATGGAGATCATCCTTCATTTACCTAATTTGTCACTGCTTGCATCATCCCTGACAGCACTTCTTAATCGTGGTAAAATCACAGCAACAAACTGGATTTATTTCATCTGGAAAAGTTTGCATTAATCTATAATCCATCCAGAAATAATTTATGTTGCAAAGTTTTGCATAATTGCCCTAGAATGAATAACATGCCAACACACAGATCCTTTTACCTGTTTTTCCCTTCACTTTAATCATAGTCAGTTCCCTCTCGCCAGCTAAGTCTGCCCCTTCACACAATGCTACCAGTCTGGGAGGGTGAAGGTTAGCTGGTGCGTCATCTGACTCGTGAAGCAGCTCTACATCTTTTTGAACTGCCACTAACGCAAAGTCATTGGACAGCTCAACACGCTTGGAGGAGAACGCTAACTGCCAATTCTGGGTAACACTTTATTTGAAGGCTACTTACATAAGGGTATCATAATACATACATAAGCACTAAACATATTTATAAGGTAACACTTGAGTATTTATAACAGGTTACGCCAATAGTCGCAAGATACCATATGCTGAAGTAAATTATATTTTATTAAAATATGTGGGACTGATATAAACTTCAATACTAGACCTTCCCATTACTTGTGAATGAGGTTTCATAACTGTGTTATAAATGGAACAAATGTCTTTCACTTTGATTTTATGTCCTTTATGTCAATGCAAAGTAATCTACTTCATAGCGTCTTATATCGTCTTGCGATTACTAGTATGAGCTGGTCATAGGTACTCAAATATTGCTTCATAAATATGTTATTCAGTGCTTATGCACATGTTATGCAGTCCCTATGTGGGTAACCTTCAAATAAAGTGTTACCCAATTCTGTTACATTAGCTAACAGATGCCCACATTGGCTAGCATCACACTGGGTGATAGGGGAAACAGAGGACAATCCTGCCTACCCAGAGAGAGCGAGGACAGTTATGCTGTCTTGGACTCCCAAACACAGATGGTTATGGCATCACCAGGGATCAAACTTGCAATCTCCTGATGACCGATCAACACTTAGACAGTTGCAGTGGTACTAAGTAATAGGCCCAAATGGCTAAATCTGATCGTAAAATGAGTGTACGCAGTTTCATTATTCATCAGGATATCTTTGGCATGTCTATGTCATCAGAATCTCATCAGGTCAGAGTGTATGTAAATTTGTGTTATCCTGAATATTGCTTGTTGTGCAGGTATATGATCAAGATGATTATCAATACCATGAATAATTTTAATCATAACAATTAAAAAAAAGAAATAATTGATGATAGAAAATACTTGTGTAAGAAGCCTTGTCAGCTTATAAAGTATATAATTCAGTTTGAAAACTCAACTTGTAGTTTGTAAATGGAATTTATGTATTTAGCCCTTTAATTTTTATAATTTCATTGACCTTATTTCTCTATTGCTGTCAGTGTAAAATATAAAAATCCAGTAGTCACTAACATTTTTACAAGAATTACAGTATATCAGTGTTTATTCTGTTAAAATAACCTAAAGCGGGATAGAAAGAAGGGCATGACCTGCTAGTATGATTGAACGGATGTGAGAGGACATGTAAGCGTTCAGGTCAACAGAATTCCTTCTGCTGTTCGTGTTTCCCTGCGGACCCATTGGAGAAAAACGAGCTCATTTGTATACTCAAATCATCACACGGATCACTTAAGCCCTTTGCAAAAGTCTCTCTTTGATGAATTATTAATCGTGAAATAAAACCAACCTCCAGCTCTCGTCTCTCTGAGTATAGCTCAGAAGCAGTAGGAGTGTGACAGCAGGATGGCATGCAGGCAGAGTGGAGTGAATTAGTTCTAGTCATGAGTGAGGCTAGGCCTGAGTTGTCATTACAGCAGTGCTGGGCAGATGCTGCAGGAAGAGGATGTTCAGTGTTTTGCTTGAAGTAAAGCACTAATTTTCTTGTATGTAAGGGTGTAGTTTTGGTTTCAGAAGTGGAGAGGACCTCAGCGGATAACATACAAAAAAAAAAGAAATCCATGCGTTTTGCATCGGTGCATACATTTATGGCAAAAGCCTTGAGAGGGAAAAATGTTTAATTAATGTTGTGCTATAACTTGAACCGGCCGTTGTTTATTCAAAATATGTAAAAACGTCAACAGTGAAATACAGACACTTGTAGTCTCGAAATATCGAGCACTTGAAATATTCAAAATTTAAATGTCCCCAGGTGCTCGGTCAATTTCTGAGCTGCTGAGGTAATGTTGAGTGATTATGTTGGTTGAACTTCAACTGAAATGCATTTTGGTCATATCACTGGTGTGGAATTGCACAGAATTGTGCAGAATTAAGGTGTAACCACTGTCCTATAGACTGTTGTTGGGGTAGGAGAGTCTGAGCATATTACGTTGCAGTGCATGCTGGGGACTGTAGTGCAGTATTGTGAATCGGACTAATCTTAATAGGAAATTAAAATACTTTCAACTAAAATATGGGCTAGATAGGATTGTGTGGTGGGCCTGATCTGGCCTGCGGGCCTTGTGCTTGACACATGGACTCTAAAGGCAGGTTTACACTTGTAATGATTTTATGACATGATAATGCTGTCCCAGATAAAAATCATGAAAAATAATTTGAACATGAGTTAAAATCGATGGTCTTTGAATGTTTATAGTGACATGCTACATGGTCGCCAATTTAAAGCCTTACTGATCAAAGACAACCTATGACAAAGTCAAAAGTCAAAAAAAAATTTGAGTATGTGCTTGGTGGTGGGCATTAGGACTGAAGGCTAGGGGCTCTGTTTTATTGTTTAATGCCTTTTTTAGCCAAAAAAAAAAGAAGTTGCTAGCAGAATGGTGTCATTTTCTTGCATCTTAGAATTACCGCCAGAAGTCTTACAATGTATAATATGAATTGCAACATAACTGAATTCATTCAATGTGCCACAGAACTTGGCCACGGAAGATTTTGTTTGCTGCACCTCTCGTATAAATATTGCACTTTGGCGCCGCAAGACCATGCAGATGTTTTGCTGACCTGTTGCAGCTCCACAGCAGAATTAGATTTTTTGGCAAAAATAAAATAATCCTCCTTTGCAGTAAAATAAAGCTCTGCTGATCGTTCTAACACAGTTTTAACAATAAATAGTCATAAATGCTGGAGTTAATTTAGCCCATAGCTTTAACTTTAACCCAGATGATTGGTGCGCAGACTGCTGGTCACCATAGCAACGCAGACAACAATCTCGCCCAGCTAGCAGCTAACAAAAAGGCGAAGAGAGAGATTTAAGATGAACATTGATAATTTGGCAACGAATAGACTCATTTGTGTTTATAACCACTCCAGCTGGTTTCCTGATACGTTTAATCTGCAGTGAGAAACTGTTAAACACTAAATAGTTGCAAAACTGATGTCAGCTTCTTGCTCGCCAGCTTCTTATTCGAATTTTCCCATTCCACTTTAAATGGTGCAGCAGTTACGTTCAGGTGCCTCAGTATGTGCTACTAGCACATACTGAGACATATTTACAGCCAAGATGGTAAAATGGACATAAAATGCTGTGGCTACAATATTTGTCCCATTGTACTGACCCTATATACAAACATTACAGTGAAAACTGAAGACTAAGTTTTTCACAAAACCTATGATTTCTCATTAGGCTGAATGAGATTTTTGCTAATATTCTGTGAAGTTTGTCCAACCTTGCAACAGTTGCTTTAAAAGAATGCCTTTGTGGGCGGAGGATGGATAGTTCAGTTCTTCTGTCTTTATTAGGAGTTATGATTCCAAGAGCTCACCCAGGCTTAGCTGACTTACGTCCCACAGAGAGTTCACGGAGCTACAGATGACCCTCAGCCTGGGCCCTTAACACAGCGTTCAGCATCAGTGAGAAGCAAAAAGCCTAAACTCTGCAACACACACAAACCTCCTGTAAGCAGAGGTCTAAGATGGAGGAGCTCTGCATCAGCCTGCGTTTTATCTCCAGTAACAGGGGCGGCAGAGAGGAGGAGGAGGTTCAAAGACACGAGTGCAGCGGGAATGAATAAATTCATGGAGTCTCGGAGTCAAAGGAAGTGTTTCCAGCCCTCCTTCAGGAGCAAGGGAATTGGCATTGGCTTGACTTGCTCTGGTTCCTGCACGCCAAAAAAACAGAAAGCTCCTAATTAGCCATGGCAAACTTGGGAAATCATTTATTCAACAAACTCTAGAATTAAGAGTGTGATGGATGCGCTCGATTTAACATCTTTTTGGCCACTTTTTTCCTCTTTTTGTATTCTCTATCTCAACAGCAGCTACTGAATTCTTACAGAAAGGGAAAATGTTGGCCTACTTTTACTTTTGCCTCATGTGTTTGTGTAGTTTATGGTAGGTTCCCAAACTATGTTGCTTTTTTGATTTTTTGTTTTTCTATATAGGCCTACAAAACAGTGTGTTTAATTACTTATGGTCATGCAGGTTTGTTGTGACAGTATCAGTTAATGCTTTACACATTTTTCCTACAGAACTCTAGAGTGAGAATTGTCATCACATGTAAGGTATTTTACAGGTTAGTAGTTAAAGAGCTCTTTACTGAAAGGGTCACTGTGAAACTGGTACAAGGTAAAATATATCATCAATGTCCAAACGAAAACCAACCATCTCTGTTTTTTTTATTTTTACTTTCTTCCATCATTTGAACTAAGCTGCTGCCCTTTACATTGTATGACATTTTCATGATGAATGGACCAATAGAAATGCACGAAAACCAGTTGGAATAAAATCTCTTTATATTTGCTTACATTAAAACTTCAGAAAGTTTTTGCCATCTCCTGTAAAGTTTCTGTTTGGGAGATACTTGTTTTGACTTAACCAGGTTTTGACATTTATTTATAAGTTTTGACAGTTATGTCCAAACTGAAGGCCTAGCTTTAATAGTGAAGGTTTGCTTCTGTCCAGTTCTTTTCCCAAAACTCTGTACTCACTACACATTGTGGATGTCTGGCAGTAGTGGAATTACATTAAAGTCTAAGGAGGATGTTGGGTTAGAAGTTAGAATTGTAACATTACTTGTTAGTTGGAAGAAAAAGCTTTCTGATATATATCATGCTATTCTGTGGTTACAATGGTTATTTATTTATATAGAAGAAAGTTTTTTTTTTGTATGTATGTATTTATATATGTATTTATTTATTTATTTAGCATGGCATTGCACCGCCTCCCCACGCCACACACACACACACACACACACACACACACACACACACACACACTCACACACTGAGCCCTGATTATTACGTAGTGAAATCATGCGAGTCATTTTCATCTTCTCTTCTGATTTGTTGTCCTGTGGGTAGTGACTTCCTGTCTCCTGTCCACTGGCTCCCTCTGATTGAACCTGCAGGAGCATGAAAGGCCAAAGGCCGGCTTGTGTCCTGCTGTCTGTGCTCTGTCAGCCGCATCTGACGTCTCTGAAGCAATTCCCCTTCAGTGTCCTATGGACATTAAAGCACTGCCACGCTTCTTGTTGGACAATGTGCAGACAGTCTGACCTGATAAAAAATGTCCAGCGCTACATCACTGGAATCCATATGATATGACGTATCCAGTAGCAACCATTAAGGACAATGCGGATGTTCACCAGCAGCAGTGTGAAGCAGGAATGAAGGGCCTTTGTTTTCTTTCTGAAGAGGCTTGGAAAAGCAGAGAATGACGAAACAAGGGTGCTGCTAGTGCAATGCCTGCAACACGACATCAGCACAAAAGCCTGAGTGTTGTGTAGTGAAAGGATTGACATGTTTGTAGGCTTAATGGCACCTGTCAAACCTAGCATTTCCATTTTTCCCTGCTTGAGTTTGAAGTAGCTGGCATGAATAGTTAGATTTGCTGAGATGAAGGCCTGGAGAAATGCTGTGTTTTTAACTTACTCACAGCAGGACAATTCAGTAGATCACTTAACACAGCACATCACACAGCAGTGTAGAACTTAGACACAGTGATGCAAAAAGGAAAGCCTGAAGTAAAGCTTTACCAACCCTCTTTCAGAAGTACAGACTGGGGAGATCTACAGTACTGTGCAAAAGTCAGAGACCCCCCCTTTGTTTATTTAATTTCCAGTTAAAACTACCATTGCGTGCAAGTTATAGATTTTTCAGCATCTGTAAAAAAAAAAAAGCAGAACAAAAAAATTACACAGAAGCTTTAACAACTAAATATGATATGACATCATTTTTCAGTATTCTTTGTGTTCACACTTCACTTCATTCTTTTCATCCTCCATTCTTTTCAGGATACTTGCTTTCGGTTTTTCAAAGAAATCTGCAGGGATATTTCTCCACACCTCCAAAGTTCAGTTTCAGAAGTTGCTTGTACTTTCTACTTGTCATAACCCAAGTAATCCCAAACACATTCAGTGATTTTAATGTCTGGTAAAAGTAGGAAAAACAGAACAGTAAATTCACGTAAACTCACTAGTTCTATTCAATAAATTTTGTATGAACCATTGTTTCAATCAAAGCTGTTGCCTCAAAGCAAGAAGGGCCTGGGTTCGATTCCCTGCCTGTCTGTGTGGAGTTTGCATGTTCTCCCCGTGTCTGCGTGGGTTTCCTCCAGGTGCTCCGGTTTCCTTGCACAGTCCAAAGACATGCAGTCAGGTCAATTGGAGATGCTAAATTGCCCCTAGTTGTAAATGTCTATGTCTTTGGATATGCCCTGCAATGTACTGGCGACCTGTCCAGGGAGCGATGAATGCTAGGATAGGCTCCAGCACCCTCCATGACTTAGAGGATAAGAGCTTAGAAGATGGATGGATAAAAAAAAATTCAATTGCTTGTTACCACATGACATAACTTTTTAGGCTGAATGGAGGAGCCATTTAACAGCGTATTCTGCTTTTACTATTTTGCTCTATGAAATTATTTCAGATTTACTTTAGCTGTTCAAATATGGTGTTTATTAAAAGTGAAGGGGCATCCCAAAATAACAAGGCTCTGATAACCTCTGGAAATAGGATATGGTTTTATTTGAAAATGCACATAAATGCTCTATACTGTAATATCTACTGAAAGCATCAAACATTTTGATTATACAGTGATATATATTTTTGGCCACACCACCCACAACAACTCATCTTCAGCTCATCCCAAAGGATGGAGCTCCATCACTCATTCACTGAATTCATTAGAAAAGGCTGTCTGGAGATTTCTGGATATGTATACTACTCTAGAAGATAGAAGAATGAGCTCAAGGGCCCTGGAATGCTGTAATATGGCCCTGTTTAGACCTGTTCCTACTACATTATTACAGAATGTTTCCATTTTAAGACTGTTCACTTAGCACTCTTTCATTTAGCATTCTTCAACCTGTAGCAGGCCACATGACATATGCTTACAGTGCAGGACATAATGTGTGTTCCTGAATAACTACATAACAAGGTGGTGATAATGCATCATCTGTGTTAAGTACATTCCACACTGTGTGCTTCAGAGCTCCAGTCTTACACTCTCATACTGTAATCCCAGCAGGACAGTTTGTGTGTGCCTGTATGTGTGTGTGCGTATGCTTGCATGTGTGTGTGTGAGCACGCCTGTGTATGTCTGCAAGTGTATGTATGTGTATCAAGTAAAGGCCATGTAAGGGTCCCTGGGCCTCAGATCCTGACATTGTGCTGCAGTTGCACTCCATCGATTCCCGAAAGGCAGAACCGACCTTGAGAAGCACAAGCTGTGCAGAACAATGGAGAGAATACTAAACACTGAGCTGCTGAACAATTCACTGTGTGCTAGTGTGCATAGCTGTGTCTGTATGTGTCTATTTGTCTGTCTGTATGTGGGGTGAGGGGGTGTTGAGCATGACGGTGGGCAATACGGCAAGTATCATGACATCATGATACAATACAACATTTTCATGATACACAAAACGTCACAGTTTTCTCTTTTTATCTGAGGCTCAAACAAACTAAATGCACCTGCAAAGGTGTAAAAGGTGTAAAAAGGCTGTAAAAACTATGAATACTATGATTTTAGGTCAATAATGGCAAACATAATTTATTTAAAGAGAAATTACACCAAAAGTATCTGCATAATTAAATCCTTAAGATATAAACAGAGTCATTAAGAGTGGTTTGATGTGAAATGCTTGGTGAAAACATAGCATTGTCTGTGCCAGAATCGTTCACAGTGGTGGTGATAGGAACCAGAAGTCTGAATCATTTAATGGCTTTAGAAACCTCAGATTTTGGCCTAAATAAATCTATTCATGTCCTAGAGATACATGCATGATAGATAGCTTTAGAAACTTTATTTTCAGATTTACTACTATTTTACCATCATCAACGTTATTTATAAAAACTCAGAAGATATGTAGGTACACTGATCTTTTTGGATAGCAGAAACATTGTATACATTGTGATTCCTGGTTAAAAATTGGTAGAATTCCCCTTTAAAAAGGAACAAGAGGGAAAATCACACTGTTTGTAAAATAAGTAGGGCTGGAGCCACTTATTGATAAGTGAAATCGATAAGTAGATTTTCTTTTATTTCCTTTTTCATATGCATGAGTGTTCTGCACTCTGAGTCATTATCCGAACTCCAGTCCTGGTTGTACTTCCTTTACACACAGATACAGATCAATGAGTTGCCGAAGTGAGTGAATGTCACAGTGGAGTGCTGTTACACAGAGAGAAATCAATCAGAAAGAGTATTTTTCATGCTTCATTATAGTTTAATGTTTAGTCATTGTGACTGCTTTTCACACAGAGTACATTTTTATGGATTTCATGCGCCGAAACTTTCACAATGCATCCTGTGCTCTTCTTAACGCTGCGATCTTGTGAAGAAGATGCAGTAGAGGAAGAAATAGATTTGAGCAGTTACAGTGACAAAGATATTATTTTTCCTTTAGCCAATGTGACTCAAAGCAGACCCAAAAAAATCTGATGCAAGATTCAACTTCTCACATGTAAAAAATGTTAAAAGCTGATTCTGGAAAAAGTTTACACCATACAAACATTTGCTTCATGGTGCTATGTTCATGTATCGTTAAGCCTAGAAACCTGAATTAAAGCCAGCAGTCATAATTTAGTAGGTATCTTTAGTAGCTCACACGGCCAATGAGAAGTCTGTATGTATATTATTTTAGTCTGCTAACGTTGCTATGAAACACCAGTGCCTTAACATGCACTACTGCCTTAATATACAACATATTCTCCATCAAGCTGAAGAACACTTTCACCAAGCAAAGAACCATTTAAGCATGCAAATGCTTCTTTGAGTGTTCATGGTTCTATATGAGCCACTGACCCTTGAAGAACCATGAGTGATGTTTACAGCCTCTATATATCTATCTATGGTCTATATATGTCTTTATGACACACGCAGTTGTTCAGTACTGATGAGACCCATGACATACCCAGAAAAGCATGTTGGGAGGTAGTTTATCACAATATGATAAAATATTGCTATAACGCACACCCCTAATTCAACAGCAGGTACCAGCCTTTGTTTAATGGCAATGTACACTTGTCCATTAGTCAGGCCACTGTATGTGCCTATAGTGCAGCTGTGTGGATATAAGCATGTATAAATGTATAAACGTATAAAAGTGTATGTGTCTGTGTGTCTGTCCAGTCGATGTGCTGAGACAGGAATGCACACTGCTTCTCCAGTGTGTATCGCTGTGTGGATTCAGCTGTCACGCTCCGTGATGGTGTTTCTGCCTCTCCATCTAATCTACTTCTATGTCAGTATCACGGCCAGGATTCAGAAAAAGCAGTATAATAGTAATAGAAACGTTCCAGACTTTGCACAAGATGTATGTGTCTAAAGAGAGAGCAAGAGAGAGTGAGAGAGAGTGAGAGAGTATGTGTGTGCGTCTAAAGTCTGCAGTTTTGGGCAGTGTAATTAGAGTTTTTTGTTCTGGAGCTGGTAAATGACCTGTCTCATGCGATCGCGGCAAGGCTAAGAAGAAGTGATGTAGTAATTGCACGGCCTCTTTAGAAGAATTGCAGCCTGTCTGTCTAACAGCTATTTTAAGTGCCGGAGCCATTGCTGAACACTGCAATGGCTACTGCAATAAAGGACTCCAGACATTTCTGTCTTCTCATCAGCTCCTCTCCCTCTTTCTCTCTTTCTTTCTATCTCTCTCTCTCTCTCAGTGGAGGCCCTTTCTGCCTGGGCTGAAGTACGATGTCATTGACTCGGCCTACATCTCTTTGTACACAGGTAATTGTCACTCTCTGCATCTTTTTTCTCCAGAAGTGAAGGCAGAAGTTCTTTGTCTTCTTCTCATCAACTTATCAACTTCTCATTAACTTAGCATTGTGCAAATATACACAATGTGTATGTGCAACAGTTAAAGTCCCTTCATTTATTTCATTTCCAGTCAAAATGGCCTTGAAGTTATTCACTTTTCAGGCCCAGGAAAAAAACAAAACAAATAATCATATGTTTAACCCAACATTATCCAGAAGCCTCAGCAAGTAATATGAATATAAAGTTCAGTCTCAGAAGTTAGTTGTGTTTTCTGTTTCTCCGAGTAATCCTAAACACATTCAGTGGACTCTGGGGTGGTCAGTCCACTGTTCTGTGAACACCAACAGCTTCTTTGTTTGATTTGCAAATGATTCATGTTTTTGTGTATTTTCTTTTCTCAGTGAGGCTTCTTGGCAGCTACACATCCTTTCGGACCCATAGTGTTGAGTTTTCTTCTCACAGTGAAATAATGGACAGAAATAACTGGATTTTTCTGATTTTCTCCTCTCTCTCAAAGAGGAAAGCTTTAAGTGCAGTTTAGTGCTGATGGGAATGGTTTGTCTTGCATGGTTGTTAGGGTCATGCTTTCTCTGTAGCTTTTAATCATTATATCGCTGTTGTCGGAAGAAAACCTTTTATCTCCAAAATGGCAACTTTACAGGAGAAGGAAAGAACCTACTTTACTTTTAATGTCAGTCAGTGGAACCAGACTTTTTTCCAAGTTATTTTGGGTCATTTCTTTTGGTCCATTCATCATGAAATTTAAACACAATGTTAAGGGCAACAGACATTTATGTCAAAATATGTCAAAAACTGAAAAAGTTTTTGACAAGGTTTTCTTCCGACAGCCGCGATATATGTTTATATTATTAATCATTATACATAACATTTTATATATGTATATATATATATATATATATAGTAGCAGAACCATATTTGGTGATATATACCAAATATACCAAATATCTGATTATTCATAAGCTCATGTAAACAGCACACCCTGATTTCTTAGATCTGAGGAAGGTCTAGACATCAAACTAAGAAATCCGATAAAGAGAGTCTGTGCATGTGCGAAAACAAACAGCGGTACCGGAAATAAGGGAGCAGCGTTGCCACAACTGACTACATGCTTGAGGAAATGAAGGATTTGAATATTCTTCATTTTCTAGATGATGTATGTTCATATTTTAAGGTAAAGTGGGCATGAAGTTTGAGTTTTACATTACGTTCACATCATGTCTTCTTCTGTGAGTTTATTGGCCAGTTACAAGGCGTAAATCCAATTTCTGCCTGACTCATGTAGACCTGGAGTTTCCCCATCATCTGATTACTCAAGTGCATGTAAACACGTTGATCAAATTTTTGACAAAATCTGATTTTCTGCAGTCATCGGATTATTAAGTGCATGTAAACACACTCAGTGACTCACTATGTGCATAGCCTATTGCTCAGTAGTAACTAATACATAATGAAAAGTTAATAATATATTCTAATATATTATTTGAGGCTAATCAGTGATGTATAAACAGCTAAATTGTTAATTTGCTACCTTTAATGTAAAGTGTTACCAAACACTTAATATCACAGACATATACAACACGAACTGAGTCAATAATTTTACTAAGCAGTCGTGACTATTTGCAATCAGACAATGCAGTTATGAGGTCTGCCTTGTGCATTAGGCTGAATTTTCTGTGTACTGTGAGTATTGTTCCCTTATCTGCGCTTACACATGTTCACCCCCCCCTCCCCTCCACCCACATCACCCCCCATCAGCAAGGGAACGTACATTCATTCACACATGCTTTTACCGGGGAGCACAACGAGTGCATGCCCACGATCCCTCATTTATAAAATTATTTCAGACTAAAGCCTTTTTTTTTCCTTTTTAATCTCTGCAGAAGTTAACAAGCTGAGGGAGAGAGGGACGTGCATTAGCTAACACAGCCCGCCCCCTCTCACCCAGAGAATAGCAGCTCAAGTGTAGTATGCTGTCCCAATCATTAATCACCCAGACTTCTCCCTCAGAGAGGAGCACAGACTTCTCCATCAGAGTGGACCACACAGAGCATACACATGCAAAAAACACACAAACACAGAGGCACGTTCACTTGCGGACAATCGATATGACTAATTAAAATGTGTTTTCATCAGCAGCCAGTCAGGCAGACACTTGTGAAAGCTCTCGTAATGCTGGGAGGCGAACCTTAATGAACTGACACGGCACACGCACACACTCTCGCATGGCAAGCCTCAGCGCCCACGGGCTAAACTACAGGCGGTCATGTTAAGGAGTGGTCAGGAGAAGATGTTCAGGTCCATCTCAATAAGCTTCAGGGGAAATGAAGTATGGACATGGATCTATTCCCCAGTGAATTCAAAATTTAGAGGCTTATCAAAGGAAAATCTGTACCCCTAAAGTTATTATTTAAAACACACACAAAAAAAAATTATGTTGAATAAAAAAATGTTATATTTATATATTTTAATGTAGTATTGCTATGCCAAAGAAACTACTAAATGTGGCATAGGACTGTCCCTAAACCTCAACTCTCATTAAGAATGCGAAGATCTATGAATATGCATGATTATGTAAAATATAAACGTCCCCTTGCTTCCCCATTTTTAAACCCCACCCTTCCCCCACTACCCTGTACCAGTGATGCACGACTCCAGGTTTTCTGGAATCGACTCAGACGCTGGACTCCTCCCACTGTTTCTGACAGTGCCAGAAACAATGATAAAGGGACAGAGCAGACGTTTAACAATCCTTGCTACAGATTATAGAGATATGATGAAAATATGTATACCTGCATTGTATACCTATAGAATATCAGGTAGCTTAACAGATGATAACAGCTGACTAATGATGGAACACATCATACCATCAGATATTGGCCTATTTCGTCTAATGAGGCTGCTGAAGGGGGCTTGAGCTGGAGCTACAGGGTGAGAGGAAATGATGACAAAATCATTACTATAGTCATAATACTTTGAAAATGAACCATTATGAGCCAGTTAACTGGTTTTAAAGTTTTTATTCCAGAGCAGTATTATCCTCTGTTCTTCTTTTCATGAGGCTGAAGTTGGCTTCTTATCCAAATTTTCCCTTCCACCTTAAACAGTGTAGCAGTTGCACAGGCAACCTCATGTAACTGCAGCTCTATTTGAGGCGGAGAGGAAAATTTGAATAAGAGGCCAGTGTCAGCTGCATCCTGTCTTCAACATTTTGTAAAAAAATATTGTTTCTAGTTTTTGATTTTGTGCATTGTACCATTTCTAGTTATTATTTATCACAACTCTAATCACTAAGAAAATGAAGAGTGGTGTCTTGTCGAGTGAAATGATCTTAAATCTAGTCTATATATCTGACATTTCCCATTGTGAGATGTTTTTGCTCTTTATTATAAGACTATCTAGCTCAATTCCAGAAATGTTTTACCTGTTTGAGGTCATTTTATTAAGTAAAATGATCTCACTATGCTGGCAGATAATTTTGCTGGTTTTGAGCACATTTCTTAAAAGCAATAAAATTGTCTGCCAATATAAATGTACTTAATAAAATTACTTAAAACAAGTAAAAAATGTCTAGAAATAAGTTAAATAATCTTAAATTAAGCTTACAACAATCTCAACAGGAGAAATATTAGATTTCTTGACTATATTTAAGATAATTTTACTTGACAAGTTACCATTTTTGTAGTGTGGGGTTCAGTGTAGATGCAGACATATTGCTTACAGCAGCTGATGAGTAGCATTGGCATATTATGATGTCTGGTAATAAAACAAGAGTTGACTACAAACGCCAAACATTTTGAGTACGCTACATTAGCAGAGCTTACATTATTGTAATATATTGGGCTGTGATAGTTTCAGGCTTACTCATGATGCACAAATCTAAGTTGCTGCTTACAAATTGCTTTTTCCGGCTGTACCGTGAAAGCCTCTGTTCTCAATGGAAAAATTATCAACAAATTTTATACAAATATCAATCTATTATCATAATAAGCGTTTTACCATATTAAAACCACATTTCTGAGTGCAGGGGTGTGTTTAAAGGGACCATGTGAGGAAAACAACTGAATCTCTTGTTTTTTTAAATAAAAGTTTGACATGCTATGTAAAGTGTCGTGGATTTAAAATGTTCAATCTCCTCCTAGCCCTGAAAAGTGGTCTTACTGCAGACAGTCTGCAGCAGTTATTGGAGTGGAAGATGTATGGAAATTTATAAATGTGATACTGTTTATTGAATCACTGCTGCATTCCAGAGGACCCAGACCTCTGAATGGAGTCAGTGAAGTTCATTTTTTCCGACGTCCCTGACAGATTCTGTTAAAACTTAATTTTATTCCATACATTTCAGCCTGCTTTTGAATAAGGCACAATAAGGTCAATCATAACAGCGAATAATTACATACGTCAGTCTTAAAGGCAGTAGATAGCAGCATAGGCGCAAAAGTAACCTGTTTAACCCCTTAAAATCCCAGACTTATTACATCTTAAGGGTTATTACATGGACTACAATGCAAAGTAGCTGAGTTAATCTAAAAGGTTATAGGAGTGTGGATCCTCTGGCAGGTCCTGACTATTTAAAGGCTTAACTCTAAGACATAAAGAGAGGTTGGAAAATGAGTTATAACCATTTTTAGTACATAAACTGTAGCAGTTCCAGAATTATTGGCACCCTTGGGCTTTTTTGTCTTAGACTAAATTTACTTCAATTGAATGTTAGATTTATCTCATATTTTCAGTGTGAGAGCAAGTTAACCATTAATTAACCGCATGACATTAACAATTAAAATATTTCATTTTTTCCTGACTTTCTTTCACCCATCTTTAACAAAAGTGGCAGTAAATATAGAGCTGACTGTATGCAAATGTTAGGCCACATATACAGGTTCAGTGCAATTGTATATATAAAAAATATCCACTGCTTTGTTACGCTTGCTTCACTACCAGTCCACCACTGTTTTACACTTACTTCATGCTTTACCATAACTGCAGGATAGTGTTTACAGTAACTACATGTTTTTCATCTCGGCCTGCGCTGTCCATTGTCCTTCACTGACAGTGGTGTTCCAGTGAGCTGGAGGGGGATCTGACAACACTCCTCTTTTCTCTTTATCTCTCCTTCAGATGAGTCCAGCCTGAAGATGAACAGTGTAAAGCACATTCCTCAGACCTTGGCGAGTCACACACTCTCTCTGCAGGAGGTTCACAGCACAGAGACACATACTGCGGACATGCTCAAAACAGACCCACGAGACACTTTCTACAAAAGTATGTATTGTGTTTCCACGTGTTTCCATAAAACATAACTCCAACACTGCTGAATCTGTTGCAGTATTCATAGTAAGGGTGGGCAATATATAGCATATGTGGTTGGTGTAGCATAGTGGATAAAATTTCCCCACTATGCTACACCACGCTATACTAATAAGAGTGAATGGGCAAGACTCCTGATTCTAAATTTGCTAGCACTGAACGATTTGGGAAAATATCTCATTGCAATTTTTCTGGTCAATATTTTGCATAGATTATGTTCTATGATTTAAGCTCCAGGCCTTTTTTCACCAAGAAGACAGCTATCAGTGTACCAGATTGACAATTCACAAGCTCTGTTATTAGATTAAATTACCCCACTTCAAAATTGTAGGATATAATCAAAATGGCAGCTCCTGCGATTTGAAAATTGTGCTGCAATTTCCAAAAACTGCGATTTTACCATAAAAATTAGTCCTAACATTCACATACCTGTGTAACATGATTGCAAGTTGCCCTGGAATCTAAATGAGAGCATCTTCCAAATGCTGTAAATGCAAAGTAACATTGCAAAAATATAACATTTCAATGCTTGAAGACTTTTTTACAATACATGCTGCGACTCATAGTGTTTTTCTGAGAATTATTACCAAGTTGGAACAAACAACATGCACCAAATTTCATGTGGGTGATTTAAAAAATGATCATAATTAAACATATACATTCTCAATAAATTGGCTTAGTGATTATGTCACAATTTGAATGATAAACATGGCATCTGCAGGTCATTACAAAGATTCTTAACAAGGGGAAGCTGTTAGTACTCAAGTTGCTTTTGTGTGTGTCTCTGACAGTGAGGAGACCCACTAACCAGCAGGAAGAACATGCACCTGTTTGTAGTCACAAATTGCATTTATATGAAGTAAAATTAAATGTTTCCTTTTACAGATTGTGTGTATGTGAAGTAAAAGAGGAGATGAAGTAAAAGGTTTTGTTTAACTAGGTCTGGGCTAAACAACTCAGCAGACCACTAACATAGTACTATGTTTTAGGCCAAAAATATTCAGTTAAGTTTTACCAAAGGATTCACTGTAAAGTTCCAGCATACAGAGTAAAGTAGCTTCATGTACCACTTATGTACCAGTTGCTGAGCGACCTAGAAGTACAGACGATACCCATGGCAAACTTAGAAAAGTGTATCATGATATAATTCAACATATCATCATATTGCTCATGTCATAGCTTACATTTTTTATGACGTCTTATGCTAGAGAGTTGAACAACTCTGACTGCCAGCTGTCCTCTTCTACTCAGTAAGGTTTGTTCTGTTTAGTTTGTTTACTTCTGTAGCCTCAGTGGACACAGTGTTTTCTGGCCATTGTGGTCCAACACTGAATTACAATATCCTCACCGCACGGCTGCATACTAACTCAAAGCCGTCTGCGCATGGACAGATGCAGACTTATTCTCAGACGTACAGTCCGCTGAGGTTACTCCAGACTGCATACATACTAATGCAGGCTGGGCTGCTTGTTTGTGTGCATGTTCCATGATAATCCACTAAGCTTACACAGTTTGTCAGTTTATTGAAGACTCGCTTGTTAAAAGATGAGACCCTGGCTTATAGTGCAGGAGCTCAGGGGGACAAGGATTTAGACGTAATTCTTAATTAAACCTTTTTCTGAAACAATTTTCTTCTCTAATATGTTCACAGAAAAAAACGTCTCATATTATCTGGAGTTTGTAGTAGCAGATATTATAAAAGGCTTATTACAAAAGCTGTGCTGGGGAAAGCATACTGCCCTACAAAGACAAAGGGCAGTAATGACAGTATGTTGCCCAGATGTAATACTGTGCAAAAGTTAGAGACCACTCTTCATTTCACTAATTTCTATATATCGTAGTTGTCAGAACAGTGTTTTTCAGTTTTTGACATAATTTGTAAATGCCTGTGGCCCTTTACATTGTGTGCAAATTTCATGATGACTGGACCAGAAGAAATGACCCAAAATTACTTGGAAAGAAGTCTGGTTCCTTTGACTTACATTAAAAGTAAAGTGGGTTTTTCCTTCCTCTGTAAAGTTACCATTTTGGAGATTTGGAGTTTTGTTCCGACAACAGCAATATATATACGATAAATACAGACTAAACTAGAGGCACAGAAGTGTCCTGGTATACATACACAGTTTGTATATGTATGTGCAAAATGTGCAAAATATGTCCACCATTCTCAGAGGTAGGTCCTGTGTGTAAATTACTGAAGTGTATATACAAATATATAACAGAAAATCGCACAGAAGCCTCAACAGCTAAATAGAATATCAATTTTTCTCTGTTAATGTGTCCACTCTTTACATTTATTACAGCTTCCATTCTTTTTAGCAGGCTTGCTTTCAGGTTTCCAAGAAATCTGCAGGAAAACTGTTCCACACCTCTTAAGTTCAGTCTATTGTTGGTTTTGCATTTTTTGCTTCTCACAATCAAAAATCCCAAACACATTCAGTGATGTTGAGGTCTGGGGTGGTCAGTCCATTGCTCTGAAAACACCAGCAGCTTCTTTGTTTGATTTGCAAATGGTCTTCTTTTCTCAGTAAGAGCTTCTTGACAACTACACTTCCTTTCAGACCCATAGTGCTGAGTTGTCTTCTCACAGTGGAAGCATGGACAGAAACACCTGCGGATATTTTCAAATCTGAAGCAGCTTGATTTTCTTCTCTCTCTCGAAGATGAACACTCTAAGTCACATGTGTCAAACACAAGGCCCGCGGGCCAGATCAGGCCCGCAACACAACCCTCTCCGGCCCGAAGTGTTTTAATTTTCAATTAATATTGGCTTGTTTCACAGTATGCTGCACTACAGTCCCCAGCATGCACTACAACATAATGCATGGTCTGACTCTCCTACCCCAACAACAATCTATGGGACAGCGGTTACACCTCAATCCTACGCCAAACACACTTTCTGCATTTCAGCTGCAGTTCAACCAAAAAACACCTAATGTTAGCTCAGAAATTGAGCCCAAGTTTTAATGAACTTGCAGCAAGCAAAGGATGCCAGGTGTCTACTTCAAGCAGATAGGTAGGTTTAAAAGACTGAGCTCCTGGGGACATTTAAATTTTGAATATTTCAAATGTCCATGTAATATTTCAAGGTCTACTACAAGTGTCTATATTTTACTGCTGACGTTTTTGCGTGTTTTGAATAAACAATTAACAGCACAACATTAATTAAAAATGAGATATTTTTTTATATGGACCCTTTAGTTTGAGTTTGACACCCCTGCTCTAAGTGCTGGGGGCAGTTTTGGTGGTCTACCAGGCCTTGCATGATTGTTAAGAGTCCCATTTTCTCTGTATGTGTACATGAGTGAGTCCTTGAACTAGCTGCAGGTGTGACTGATAATAGAATGGTGGAGAAAGGGAGGAGCTGAAACTGGAGTGGGCCAATCTCAGATGGTAGAGTCCATGAAATTATAGGCTTCTGACTTTTACACAGTACTGTAAACATGTTGAAGGTATAAGTGATTCTGCTACACCTATATCTGCCAGTCAGTATCATTTAACTATATATCCACAGCATATTTGACAACAGGGGAACCTTCACTTGCTAGACCTCCATTTAAGCTGTTGAATGAAATTCAAGTTTTTATCAGCTCTGTAAAAGAGAGTAAAACTCTCTGCGTCATGTTCGTAAATCCACTATAGAGAAATATGGAGTGGGTCTACAGACAAATCGTTAATTTTAAGCAGCTTAATATTGTTATTTTTAGAGATGTGTTTTACACTGTAAGAGACAGAATGCATGGACTAACATAATGGCTCAGGAAATATTCATTACTCGGCAGCAGCACTTTATGATTAGGAGCAATCACGGATTGCGGCGCTGTTTACTGTCTAATATCGGTGCTTTGTTTTTATGTTTGGCACGCTTTCATTTCTGCATATCTACTGCTGCACAAAAACGGAACAGTCAGATTACTTCATTTTGGATATATTGACATTGTTTATTCAACAAATTATGTAAGTAGAAGTATTGTTACTTTTGTACAATAATGCCTCAAGTAGAAGTAAAAGTACCTTTCCAGAAAATTAGTAGAAGCACAAATATGCCATGTCAAAGAAGTACCTAAAAGGGGAACCCCACCAGTATTTCAAAATTTCTGCATAAGTAAATGGTTAATGGTTAATATTAATAATAATATTAATGGATAATATTAATTAAATATAGAAATGGTCAAGATGCGAATAAAAATCATTCAGGGTGGTTTGATGTGAAATGCTTCATTCCAGAGAAACTTACTGAGTGAGAATCACTCACAGTGGTGGTGACCCAGGAGAAACCAGATGTCTGAAGCATTTAATGCCCTAAAAGCTCCCTCACATAAACTTATTACAAGTAATGGATACCAACCTGCTGCCTAATTACTGAGGCATTGTTTTATGGTAGTGTTATGAAAAGATTTTGGCCTAAAAATCTATTTATGGCACTGCAGGGCTTTATGAGGCAAGTTGTACCTGAAAAAATGTTACCTCTATTTTACCTTAGTCAGCATTACAAATAAAAACTCATCAATGGTGGTTTTGGATAGTAATTAAAATGGCAATATGTGTAGACATTGTGATCCCTGGTTCCTATCACCACCACTGTAAAGAAACCTGAGTCTGTTTCTCTACAATTAACCATTTCACACCAAACCACTCTGAATGAATTTACATCTCAGTAATAGAACTTTACTGAAATCTTTGAAAAATAATGGTCTATAATGGTCTAGAATCTATCAGAAGTTTGTTAGGCTCTGTTCCTCCCTTTCTGGAATCTCTTTGGTCTAGAGTGAGATGGTAGCTCCAAAATGGGGATTGCAATCTCAGTGGAACACTGATGCTGTCAACAATGTAAAATAATTACATCAAACACAGAAAAGGAATTCATAACTGCATGTGAAGAATTAAAATGTAACTGAGTAAGAAGTAGATCACTTTCCTTGCAAATATGCTTAGTAGAAAAACGTTTGAAAGCTTTAGGGAAAGTACAGTTCATTAGAATGTTACCTGAGTAAATGTTACTGCCCTCCTCTGCCTTTATATAGCTTGGCTTAGGAATGAATGTTTATTGAATTAAGATGCATTTTCCCTCTTTAGTCCCCATGATAGATCGGTCCAGACTGGACAGGGTTCTGCCATCCTGTCTCTACTCACCTACATACATAGTGAAGGATTTCCCCATCGCACGCTATCAGGGCCTGCAGTTTGTGAGTAACGCTGTGTCTTAGCCATTAGGTGCTGATACGTATATAATGACAGAAATATACTTAACTACATACAAATTGGTCAGCAAGAGCTAAACGTAAAACAAACTTGCATATTATAATCTGAAGTCGCTGATGAATATAGATTTTTTGCTGGAATCCTTTGATGAAGTGAGCAAACAGTGCCCCCTATTGGACATTACTGCTCATTACCAGTAGAAATAACAAATCGTCGCTGTCCAATGAAAAACATGCATCTCCGTTTTTTGCGATTTTCACTTTTCTGCATCATTTGAGCTCAGCAGCTGTCCTTTACATTGTGTGATTTCAAGATGATTGGACCAACACAAATGCTCCAAAATTGCTTAGAATAAAATCTCTTTCCATTAACTTACATTGAAAGTAAAGAAAGTTTTTCCCCTCTCCTGTAAAGTTACCATATTGGAGACACTTGTTTTTCTTTGGACAGAGACAATATATTCTTGTATGCTCATTGCTGAACATATTTACTGCTGAATAGAAATGATTGAAAATATAGTTATACTTTATCATAATTGTTTAAGGCAAATGTTGTTCTGATTTCAGCTTTGCTTTTTTATTCCTTTTAGGTGTATCTGTCCTATGTGTATCCCAATGATTTCACCAGACTCACTCACATGGAGAGAGAGAACAAGTGCTTCTACAGGGAATCTCCTGTGTACCTTGAAAAGTAAGGTTAACCAGCTATTATTATTTGTATTATATTTAACAAAATCTTATTATGAGGACCTTATACATATATATATATATATATATATATATATATATATATATATATATATATATATAGCCTTTAACATCATTCCCAAATGCAAGATATATTAAAAAAGATTTTACAGTGTTTATCATTTCTCTATGACTGCATAATTCAGTGTTTGAGGTATGAACAAAGTCACTCAGAGTGGTTTTAAATGAAATACAGTAGTTCATTGTAGGGACACTTACTGACTCAGATTTCTTTACTGTGGTGGTGATAGGAACCAGGGGTCGCAAAGTCCACAACACTAATGTAGACATTTTATTTACTTTCCAAAACCAAATCTGAATCTACATGTGTTTTCTTCACTATTTTAACACCCTGCATGTAACTCTCTGTCATGGGTAGATTTTAAAAAGTGGATTATGCCAAAATATATCTCAAGACTACTGTAAAACAATGTCTCAAGCAAAATACTGATTACAATTTCATGTAATTACTTCCTGTGAGGAAGCTTATAGAGGCATTAAACACTTCAGATGTCTGGTTCCTATCACCGCCACTGTGAACTCTGACTCTGCAAGTTTTCTAGAATGTCTGCATTTCACATCAAACCACCCTGAATGACTTTGTTATCTTAACCATTTACTTGTGCAGACATGTTGAAAAATCTGTAGAATTCCCCTTTAATGACAATGCAGTGAATCTAATCTTAAGTGTAAGATGTTACAGCAGCTCTCCACATTGTGCTCTGTGTGCATCTAAACAGGTTTGGCTTCTATAAATACATGAAGATGGATGAAGAGGAGGATGACAGGCCCGCCTTCTTCCCAAATCCTGATGGTGTGTTATGACATGCAGCAAACACATTTGCAGGAAAGAGTTTAACAGTTGTCTTCATCTTATATGGGCTAATCAGAGAACTGTCAGTAATGGGGACATGAGCAGCTGTATTTGTTATAATTGCCAAAAAATGGAGTGAGTGGATGTGTGGGTGAGTGCATGTGCATGTGTGGGTGTGTGAGTGGATGTGTGTGAGAGTGAATGTATGCCAGTGTGAGTTTCTGTGTGTGAGTGAATAGTAAGCTGGCATTTGTGCAGCCTCTTCGCATTTGTATTAATGAGAGCATTGGAGAGGGCCAGGCCATAATGACAGTGATTTGCTGTTGATACGTCCCATTAGTGCAGCAGCCTTTTGGCCCTTTGACCGTCCTGTACAATTTACAAATCTAATGAAGCTGCGCTATTAATGGAATACTCCAGTGTTTTTTTTAGCATAATCTCTATCTTCTGCTTTGGTAGCTAAGGGTTGTTTGCCACAGACAATTATTTTGATGCATCTCTCTGTACTTAGTACTGAAAAACTGATGACTCGAAAAATATTTTAAATAGAAACCAATGGGCAGTTATAAATAAACAATTATGTGGTACTCATACAGGTCTCAGCCTCATACATGGAGTGTCTGATGTCTATTGCATGTTAATCTGCCCACAAGTACTGGGGTCTTCTAAAAGTTCTCAAAGTTTTTCTTTGAGGCTTTTACAAACATATATTCACAAAATCCAGCGACTGTCCATTGGTTTCTGAGTGAGTTTTGAGTCATTAAGTATTTAGTTCTTTTCTAAACACAGGGAAACACAATTTACAGTATGATATATGTGCAACACAGTGATTAGGGTGAAAAATGTTGGAGTATTTCATTAAGCAGCTGCACTTTGGCTGTAAAAGCAACACATAGCCAGATCATTTTCTTTTATTTCAGATTTTCTGGAAGAGGAGGAGGGTGTAGATCCAGAGGAGGAGTCTGTCAACCCCAATAACCATCAGGCCAGGAGGACGAGTAACATCAGCCCATCCAATCAGCTTTCAATTTCATCACTTAGCACAGTGTCTGCCAGCGCTAATCGAATAAGCCGAGACTCCAAAGGTTACATTTTGGCCCGAGAAGGCCGCTACTCACAGCTCAAAGGGAAACAAGCCAGGAGGAGGGTTAAAGGAGAAGGCATGGAAAGAGAGGATGGCTACTACAGCACTCAGGCCAAAGCACAAGAGGAAGAGGAGAGAGGAATGGAAAAGGAGAGGCAGCTGAGACGTGCTGAGATCATAGGCACACAGCATGAGCATCTGAATGAGCACAGAGAAAGTGAAGAAGTAGGAGATGACCCACAAATACATGCAGGACAGCGGTCTTTAATGTGGGTCCCCCTCAGCCCTGTGCAGCAAAGTAATAAGGTCATTCCTCTAAAGCTGAGTAAAACTTCCAAGAATTTCCAGCAGTCCCCTCTTTACGCTTTGGCCAGTCAGATTCTGAGTAATGCAGCACATCCTGCACCCATTGTCTTGAAGAGCAATCAGGAGAAAGAGATTAAGACAAACAAAATCTACATCACCAGGCCCCGCCCACCAAAAAGTAGACCAAGGGAGGTACCAAGGCCGCCAGTAGAGGTCTTCCCAGGGGTCTTCCTGTACCAAACCGCAAGAGGCAAAAAGCTTGTAGACCTCAGTTCAAGGTGGAAATCCATGAAAAAGCATGGTGGCCTTCCTCTTTTCTGGTCTAGCTTGTCCATGACAGATCATAAATCAACTACCCAACAAGTTCCACTGAAGCAAAACCATCAAGTCGTACCCACTGATCAAGAACATCAAGATCTAGAGGTTTCTCCTTCACCTTCTTTCAAAATTAGCCGCTCCGCCTCAGTGGACTCCAACGACTTGCCTCCATCCAGCCCAGACAAGACAGATGACCCAGAGATCCAACCCACAAAGGCCTCAGAGATGGCTGAAGAGTCTCAGCAGAGGAGGGCAGCTGAACCAGAAGAAGGAGGTGTGTCCCAGTACAGTTACGAGGACACAGAGCCACGGCCAGGCTGGGCTGAGGAAGCCATCAACTGGCAGCGGACTTTCACTGTGAACCCAGTGGACTTTGAGCTGCTCAGGTCAGACTGGAACGACCTGAGGTGCAATGTGTCCGGCAACCTGCAGCTGGCTGAGAACGAGGTGGTGGATGTGCTATCGCAGTACATAGAGCGGCTAAACGAGCGCAACGGAGGGTGAGCGGGCTTGCATGCTGTACAGAGATGTCTTGATTAAATCTGAACAACCAGTAGTGGCATATATTGATCCCTTAAATAGCCAGGGCCAGTCGGCAGTAACTGCCTTAGTATGTATTAAGCCTGGAATTTTAAGGAGTCAGTGAAATATTTTACACTTATCGGCCACTTCATTAGGTACACCTGCTTGTATATATACTCATTGTCAATTTTATCAGCTCCACTCACCATATAGGTGGTTCTTCAATGGTCAGGACCTCCAGGACCACCACTGAGAAGGTATTATTTGGGTGGTGGATCAGATCAGACACAGCAGTGCTGTTGCTGAGTGTTGCTGGAGTTTTTAAACACTGTGTCCACTCACCGTCCACTCTATTAGACACTCCGACCATGTTGGTCCACCTTGTAGATGTAAAGTCAGAGATGATAGCTCATGTGTTGCTGCATGGTTTGTGTTGGTCATCCTCTAGTCCTTCATCAATGGTCACAGGAAGCTGCCCACAGGACACTGCTGGCTGGATATTTTTGGTTGGCGAGTCCAGCAGTGACACTGAGGTGTGTAAAAACTCCAGCAGCACTGCTGTGTCTGATCCACTCAGACCAGTGCAACACACACTAAAACACCACCACCACGTCAGTGTTACTGCAGTGCTAAGAATGATCCACCACCCAAATAATACCTGCTCTGTGGTGGTCCTGTGGGGGTCCTGACCATTGAAGATCAGAGTAAAAAGGGGCTAACAAAGTATGCAGAGAAACAGATGGACTGCAGTCTGTAGAACAGCAAAGTGCACCTATATGATAAGCGGAGCTGATAAAATGGACAATGAGCGTAGAAACAATGAAGTGTACTTAATGAAGTGTCGGATTGGTGCACATGTATACAGTATTTTTTAATCAGCATATTATAATTGGTATAAGCTATAATTAGCCTGATCCAGTTTAGATTGTTTGTTAAGGCTGCTTTTATTCCAAAGTGCCAACACAGGCATTTGTTAGCTGACACAACAGAATTGGCTGTTATACCAGTTATACTGTTCAGGGTTGCCAGATTGAAAACCCTTAAAACCAACTAAAATTCATGAAAAACACAAAAATTACACATGAAAAACAGTCTGTAGTCATTTCAACCTCAATAGTATATACTACACAAAGATCTGCCCAAATTTGGTGGCACTTATTTCATTAGCAGCAGTTTGAAAAAATACACATGACTTGCAGGAAGCACATGCTAACATTCACCCTCCCAGGGTGGCAGCATAGTGAGATAAAGGGACACCTAGCTTATGGGTGGAATAGGCTACGATCAAATTGGAGGGGAAAAATCATAATTTTATACTTTCTGCATTTGTTTTAATATCTTTAATGTGCCATGTGAGACTATAGTATCTACAAAAATGCAAATATTGAATAATATCGGTAGATACTCAATATTAAAGGGCTCATATTACCTCCGATTTTTGCACTCGAAAGCAAAAATAACAAGCAGAAAGTTTTATTTATTGCACTTCTTTATCACTGTTTATTCCTGTAACACCTTCTGTGATTTTTGGTGTATATAAGTGGTGTGAAAGCTTGAAAGAGAGGTTGCCTCCTGCTGGGTTTGCAGCTCCGATATTGAGTTAGATCTTAATTCTAACCCCATTACTGCAGCAGTGTGTATTCCCTTGCTGTTTATCCGAAGCATCTGCTCTCAGCAGGAAGCCCATACAGCATTATTATAACGAGAGGCAGTGTTGTATCTACTAACACTTCCACACGTTAAAGAACCTGGGGGAGGTTGCCTATTGAGAGTTGCTGAGGCAGCAGCTTTAACAATGTGCTCTCTCTCTCTTTCTCTCTGTGTCTGTCTCTTCCTCTGTCAGGATCTATACCCTCCTCCGCGTAGTGAATGTGGAGAAGCGAAGGGATTCGGCCCGTGGGAGCCGTTATTTGGTGGAGCTGGAGCTGATGGAGGCGGGGAAAAGAGTGGTGCGTCTGTCTGAGTACATCTACCTCCTTCTCCACCGCAGCCGTCAGGACGAGGGCTTGAGCAGCAGGGAGGTGTCTACTCCTTCTGCCCCGACTGCACCCTCTAAACCCCCTGCCCCCACCAGCAGCTCCAGTGCCCAGTCCAGGGCCTCCACACCTTGGGGAAGCCACTGGCCCAAGCCTCTACTGTGCCAACCAGCCATGCTCCAGTGGAGGCATGACGTCATGGTACACTTTGTGGTGCCAGGTACTGTATATTGGTACTGGACTCTGAAACTTTATTTTGTCCCAGATCCTGACCTCCCTGATTGTTCTTAAAGCTGTAGTTTAGATAATTAAATTTCACTCTTTGCTTCACATGTAGTTGATCAGCCAAGACATGTTTAATGTTTTTTTAATTAAAGTTTTTTTCTAGTTTTACACTGGAGCTGCATGGCTAATGTAGCTAACAAGTAGTGGTAATAATAATAATAATAATAATAATAATAATGAACTTTATTTATAGAACACTTTCCTTACATGTAGCAGCTCAAAGTACTTTACAGACTGGTTATAAAGTTCCTGTCACTGATAAAATTGCACTGTTCAAAATCAGCAATAGAGAAAAATAATATTGAATAAATTTAAGTTGAGTTATTTTGAGAAACTAAGATACTAAGTCAATATTTAGAGAAAATAAGTCATCATTTTGTGATACCAAGTCAATATTTTGATAAAGTAATTATTTAGAGATACTGAATCAACATTTAAAGAAAATAGTTCATTATTTCATGATACTAAGTCAATGTTTCAAGAAAATAAGTCAATATTTTGAGATAATATGTGAATTTGTTGTCATTATTCCAAGATATGAAGGTAATATTTTGAGAAAATAAGTCAACATTTAGAGAAAGGTTATTTTTTTCAAGTCAAAAGTTTAAGGGAATAAGCCATTATTTTGTACTAATGCAGTTTTATTTTGCTGGGCTACCACACATGACTGATGAACTTGACCGGTGAGACTGAGCAGAGACTTTTTTTTTTGCCAAACTTTAAGAACTAGGGCCGGACAACAGTGTGATAATGCATCTATCACGTTCACTTTAGAAAAGGATACCCATGTCTGACTGTATACTATGTGGTGGTTTTCAAACTGTGAAGTGCTACTGTCTTCCACTACTGTAGCTCTGGTTCCCTAAATAAAGGAACGAGATGTTGTGTCACTGATGTGTGGCGATTAAAGTTGGCTCTTTGCCAGCGTAAATAAAAAACTAGAGATCTATTTACATCTTCTCACATGACTAGACTTGTTTACAGAGCACAGTGCACAGTGTGAGATGTGAGCTCTGTGTCTCTGGCAGTGAAGAACCAGGCTCGCTGGGTTCAGCAGTTCATCTCCGACATGGAGCTCCTGCACCGAGAGACCAAGGATGACAACTTCAGCATTATAATCGTGGACTTTGAGAGTGAAGATATGGATGTGGAACAGGCCCTGAGGGACAGCACAGTGCCCAGGTGAGTGCCTGCATGCTCAGGCCTACTTACACAGACCTACAGGTGGCTATCTGCATGGCCACAGAGCCACGTGGGAACTCCATGCTGAGGCCCAATTTGTCACACTCTGAGGTCAGCACCTGCATGCTAGGCCCAGTCAAACACAGTTTTGGGGCCATTCCTTTAAGCAAGCTCTACTTTCAGGTGGGGTTTGTTTTAAAGCAATAGAACAGTAAAAATACAGTTTTGAGTTTCCTCTTTTCTTCAGCCAAGACATGTTTGATGTTCAAAGTTTAGCAAGTAATGGAAGCTGGTATTTATGAAGTAGCACCATATCCACAACATGACCTCGTTAAGATGAAAAAAGATCTCAAATAAACTTGTGCATGCTGTTTCTAACACTGCAGCTTATGATATACTTTTATCTTTAACAACAGACAAAAGCATGTGGGTCATTCTGCCATTGCAATGGCAGATGATGTCCCACAACTTTGAAAGTCGTAAGAATGAGCTCATAAACCCCAGAAGGTTGATGTTTGTGTATGTTTTGTTTATAACTAAATTTACTGATTAAAAACTTTGAATTCTTCTTCTTGAATTTTTATTTTTATGATTTTTAGTCATGTTATGCATTAAGAACGGTTTGCCACAGCAGTGACTTCACAGATGCTTAAGTACTATTTTTAAGTAAAACAACAATTTTGATGCTTGTTTTTCAGTTTTTATCGTAAAAGTGCATTAAATTATTGTCTGGCTTATGTTAAAATTATTCTGAATATATAAATATAATTTTATTTTTATAATAAATCTTTTTCCAAAATTATTTGCAGAAATTTCATTTTTTGTATGGATATCTCAAATGAAGTCTCTTTTTATATTTCTGATCAATTTGGCTAAAATACTGACAGCTTCATTTATCACAAGAAGATTGTATCTGTGGTGTTACTCATTTGTCAGTGGTGTTACTCATTTGTCAGTGGTGTTTCTCAGGTGTCAGTAGTGTTACTGATGATGAATCAGTAACACTACTGACATGAATCATTTCATTTTAAAATTGAAAAATAAAAATAACAACATAAATAAAATATTTGTCATTTGTGACTTTGAAACCAAAATACCAGTAGACTGTACTTTAGAAACGCTCAGATTTTACTCATTTTGTTCATTAATATACACTTGTTTGACATACATTATTTTGCACTTGAATTACTTATAAAGCCATGAAATTTACTCTCTCTCTATTTACTCTTTCTATATATATAAACAGCAAATCTGATTCATTTTCTCCACAGTGCAACTATTCATATCAAACCATTCTAAATGACTTTATTTACTTCTTAAAGACTGATTTATGTAGACATTTTGAAACATTGCTGGTCTGTATGTGTGCAGGTATGAGTATCTGAGACGAGAGGGAAACTTTGAGAGATCTTCTGGACTGCAGATGGGGGTGGACACCATAGAGGCATGAGAAAAAAGAAATGACTTTATTTCTTTATTTCTGAAGTGGTCACGTTCATAAAATCTGAGCTATAGTAATTAATAGGATTTGTTTCCTGGTTGATCCTCAGGACAGTCACAGTATCGTGTTCCTGTGTGACCTGCACATTCACTTCCCTATGAGCATCCTGGAGAGCATCAGGAAGCACTGTGTGGAGGGCAGGCTGGCCTTCGCCCCCATCGTCATGAGACTGGACTGCGGGAGCTCACCTCTACAGCCAAACGGTATATATGAACTCTCTTAGGAGAAGAAGGAGGAGGAGGAGTCTTAACTTTGGGTCATGAGAATGGTCCTATATAATACCTAAGCAAACACAGGGAAAATAACTTAGATGACTGTGCAAGTACTGCCTAATGGCTCCACCTACAGGCCATGGAAGATAACGTCAAGTAATAATAATATAATAATATCTATATAGCAAGATGTTAGTTATAAAATGTCAAAGTGTTTTACACGAAGCAAAAATTAGAAACATTGTGGTTAACAGCACAGCTGTATACTACAGAAGAAAAAAGAGACCCAGTCCATTTGGCACATTCTAGCCTAAATGAAGGCATTTTTAATCTGGATTTAAAAAAATATCAAGCTTGCATTTTTAATATTTTCTGGTGCACTGTTCTAAAGTCTGAGCTCATTTCTGCTAAGTTCATAGGGCTCTCTAATGGAGTCAGTATTATGTAGTTGACATTATTCCCATACAAGAACTTCTCTCAGCTGGTTTTCTCTATATGAAAAATGAACATTGTTTCCAAAAATCGCTGGTGTCGTTTCCTGCGGTGAACAAAAATGCTCCAAACCCATTACGTTTTGGTGTACGAACATTTTTGTCCATGTATCACTAAACCATCTTCTGAATGATAAAGTTTAAGAACCTTGCTGTAAATGACTGGTGCACATTACACTAACACCCACACATACACCAGTTTAGGTGAAGGAGGGTTAATGAGCTCTGTTGTCTTCCATGTCTCTCATTACAGGATACTGGGAGGTCAATGGCTTTGGCTTGTTTGGCATTTATAAATCAGACTTTGACAAGATTGGTGGGATGAACACAGAGGAATTTAAGGACCGCTGGGGAGGAGAGGACTGGGAGTTCCTGGACAGGTAATAAATATAATAAATACATTTTTTTCAGTAACCATTTGAAGATTAAACAAACGTTTGTCATTAGTGTTGGGTTAGTTACTCCAAAAGTATTTCATAACGAATTACGACTTGTTAGTCAGCTGTTGCATGTTGAACACACACGCAAAGTACATACAAGAACAAACAAAGAAATAAAAAGAAAATGTATGATTCAAATGCATTGCACATAATATTGCACTGTTAGAGACATGAGTACCTATAAATGATGATTTTATACACTTTCATAAATAAAGGTAGTAAACTGTCACTGGGGCAGTGCCCCTCTTGTGACTGGGGTGGTACCCCCAAGGGTACATCTCAGTACTTTTAGTCAGGTATCATAACTGTACCATAATCCACTGAAATTATATTTTCTAAGTTGTATTGACTCCACACCCTGTCTCGTCTCCAGGCTTTTTACTTTATTGATCTGTTTTAAAACATTGTTATGAAAAGATACAAATATGTGCTTTTCACCTGGAAAAACGTATTTAAGATACACAATAGACAAACGCATCAAAATGCTTATACTTAAAAAAAAAAGTTTTTAGTAGGAACATATATGCATTTATGCTTTTGACACTAATCTCATGGAATTACACAGCTGCATTAGCCTTGTAGCTTCAGCGCAAAACTGAAGAAGCAAACTTGTATTGGCTTATTGGCAATGTTTGGGATGAGGGAAAAATGTTATGTTAAAAATGTTAAAAATTATTCCCTTAAATGTGGATGTAGCATTTATAACTAGTTTGTAATGCAGAGTACACTACAGCTAACACCATGGCTCAGTGGAAAAGATATAAACATAACCCTTTGTCCCTCTTCCTCACTTTCTGTCCCTCTTTCTCTGTTATCTTCCCTCCTTTTTGCTCTCAGGGTGCTGCAGAATGGTTTGGAGGTAGAGAGACTGAGACTACGGAACTTCTACCATTATTACCACTCCAAACGGGGCATGTGGAACAGTCCAATAAAGAAGCCGACACAAGGCTAGCCACCGGGGACACTGCTGCCGCTGCTGAGCTGAGGCAGAACGTGCCCATTAAAGCCCCTGGAGCTTTCCAGAAGCTGCCCCAAGAGTTACAAAGCACAGCTTGTGGGTCTTGCACACTGAGTCTGCTAACACAGATGAACTGATGTGTCAAGGCTGGATCTCTATCTGTTGGCTAAACTGTGACATAATGTACTTTTTTGGTCCCCTGGAACAACTGGGGGACACAGAAAGTGCCAAACATAGCAGCGTAAAGCAGAACTTACTCAAGTTCTCTGGAGTTTATGAATATTATCTTTTACTATTATTATTTTTTTGCAATAGAGAGCACTCAGGTATGGTGTTGTTTCGGTACGTTGGTTGATCTGTAGTTAATATGGAGACATTTGAATTGGTGCTTTCTAACATTGACAATGACATTGAAGAAGGTTGTCCAATATACTATGGTGTTCTTGTTCTCTCTCTCTCTCTCTCTCTCTCTCTCTCTCTCTCTCTCTCTCTCGCTTTCTCTCTCTCCCTCTCAAAACTAGTGAATGATTTTATATAGGAGATGTTGTTTCTACTTCAGATAGAAAGGTGACAAATTGCTGACCTGCACCCCTAAATCAGATTACAATTAATGTTTCCCCATTAGGAGGCTAAAAAAAAAAAGAAGAAAAAAAGAAAGTGGTCACTTGTGCCATATTTAAAGGATAATTTCTGTGAAATTGTTTGTAGAGAATTTAAAGAATGTAAATCGATCTCCTTTTCTTTTATTTTCTTATTTTCAAGAATAAACGGAGGAATAACTCACTTTGTTGTGACCATTACCTCAGGTCCATACTGCATATATCCACAAGAGGGCACTCGCGTACACGGAAAGGGGAATTCCACCAATTGTTCAAAATTTCCTCATAATTAAATTCTTAACAAAGTCATTCAGGGTGATTTGATGTGAAATTCTCTATTCTAGAGAAACTAGCAGTCAGAATTGTTCACCACAGTGGTGATAGGAACCAGACGTCTGAGGGGTTTGAAGAATGATACTTAACATGACATTTTTAGAAACATGCCGCCTGATGCCTGAGACAATATGAAGGGCGCAGTAAGACAAAATAGGTCCCGAAGAAATGAATTATTTTCAGGTTTATCACTATTTTACCATCATCAGCATCACATGAAATAACGCAGAAGACACGTGTATGTTCACTGGTCACTTTGGATAGAGGAAATGGCTAATTTGCGTTTTGCGTTGTAAACATCATGACCCCCGGTTTCTATCACCGCCTCTCTCAGTGTCTCTACAATCACAACCACATCAAAACACCTAAATAAATAAATAAATAAATAAATAAAGCTCAACCACTAAATTATACACAAATTTTGAAAAATCGATGGAATTCCCCTTTAACTGGTAGCTCCTATTTTAATACAGTTAAACTGAAAGTTGATATTGTCTTCTAGTCGCCTTCTCTTACTCTGATTGGCTGAGAAGAGTGACTGGTAGCCAATAATCTTATTAACTCTTCCTTCGCCCTGGTTGGCTGAAAAAAGCTCCGTTCTGATTGGCTCTGTCATTGGAGTGGCATGCCAAAACTTTCCAGCTGGTCCTTCGCCCTGATTGGCTGAGAGAAGTCCGTCAGCTGACTCACAGGCAACAAACTTCTCAGCTGTTTCTCCTCGTTCCGCTTCCACACGCGCTCCACTCGGCCGCGCGCTCAGATACTGTTTGCCTTAAAACAACAACCAAACAGATGGACGCGCGTTAACTGTGAAAACAGCAGCTTTTTGGAGTGCAGCCGGACTTTCAGCCTTCCTCTACCTGCAAGCGAGCCTGGATCGTCCTGTACCCGTCAGACTCGCCGAGATGGCAGCTTTAAGCAGCCTTAACGTGAAGACTCTGGAAGATCTGACTCTGGACTCAGGCTATGGAGCAGGAGACTCGTCCGGGTCCCTGAGCCTGTCCTCGTCAAAGTCCAACTCCCAGCTCGTCTCGGCTCCTCATCGGGGCAACTGGTGGCAGTGCTCGGGCTCCATGGACAGCAGGCACGGCAGTTGGGACACGGTGAACACGGTTCTGCCGGAGGACCCGGAGGACATTTTCTCCAAATGCCCGCGCCTGCCGGATCTGGAGGAGTTTCCGTGGACGGAAGATGACATCGATGCCGTCCTGCGCAAGGCTGCACCGGGCGCGTCGTTCACGGCCGACTTCGTCCGCCGCTTCTCCGCGCTCTCCCGCAGGGCCCTGCTGCGCGTGGCCAGGGAGGCGCAGCGCCTGAGCGTGCTGCACTGCAGGTGCACGCGCTTCGAAGTGCAGAGCGCCGTGCGCCTGGTGACCAGCTGGCGGCTCGCCGAGAGCTGCCTCGCGGCCACGGTGAAGGCCATCTCCCTGTACAGCATGAGCTCCGGCGAGTCTTTGCGCAGGGGGAAGTCCGCGCGCTGCGGCCTTGCGCTCTCCGTGGGCCGCTTCTTCCGATGGATGGTGGACACGCGCGTCTCCGTGCGCGTGCACGAGCACGCAGCCATCTGCCTGGCCGCGGCCGTGGAGAGGCTGATGGAGGAGGTGGCTGGGAGGGCGCTGGAGGTGCGCGGCGGAGGTGCCCCCTGCTGCGTGGTGCACGTGGACGCCCTGGAGGCAGCGGTCAGTAACGACGCAGAGCTGTACGGCCTCCTGCAGAGCTACGAACACCTCATCTGCGGGAAGAATGCCAACGGTGAGGAAAAAGACATGAAACAAGGCTAGAGTTTATCACGAGGTTCAGGATGTTAGGCCTGGTTTAGTGTTGACTGTGAGGGTCTTTGGTGCTGAGGGGTGCTGAATGTGAAGGAGTGGGGTGTTGACTGTGATGGAGCTTGGTGATGAGTGAGAAGGAGTGTGGTGTTGAATGGTGTTGAGGGTAAAGTAGTATGGTGCTGAGCTTGAAGGAGTTTGGTTTGGTGTTAATTGGTGAGGAGTTTGGTATTAAGTGTGAAGGAGTTTGGTGTTGAGTATGGGGTTCTTTGAAGATGGATGTAAAGAAGTTTTGTGTTGAGTGTGAAGCAGTAAAGTGTTGAGTCAGAAGGAATTTGGTTTATATTAAGTGGTCAAGAGTTTGGTGTTGAGTATACTGTAAAAATGGCTCATCAACCTGAAAAATTACCTAATGTGGGAGCAACTAAATTAACTAGTTTTATTTAATGAAAAATGTAAAACAGTGTATGAAGGTCTTTGGTGTTAAAGGGGAGTAAGTGTAAAGTCTAGTGGTTTAGTGTTAATTGTAACTGATATTGTAACTTGTTCTGATAAGCTTTCTTTGGTGCTGAATGGTGTTGAATGAGGAGTATGGTGCCAAATGGTGTTGAGTGGTGAGGAGTATGGTGCTGAATGGTGGTGAGGAGTATGGTGCTGAATGGTGGTGCGGAGTATGGTGCTGAATGGTGGTGAGGAGTATGGTGCTGAATGGTGGTGCGGAGTATGGTGCTGAATGGTGGTGAGGAGTATGGTGCTGAATGGTGGTGAGTGGTGAGGAATATGGTGCTGAATGGTGGTGAGTGGTGAGGAGTATGGTGCTGAATGGTAGTTGGGAGTATGGTGCTGAATGGTGTTGAGTGGTGAGGAGTATGGTGCTGAATGGTGGTGAGGAGTATGGTGCTGAATGGTGGTGAGGAGTGTGGTGCTGAATGGTGGTGAGGAGTGTGGTGCTGAATGGTGGTGAGGAGTATGGTGCTGAATGGTGTTGAGTGGTGAGGAGTATGGTGCTGAATGGTGGTGAGTGGTGAGGAGTATGGTGCTGAATGGTAGTTGGGAGTATGGTGCTGAATGGTGTTGAGTGGTGAGGAGTATGGTGCTGAATGGTGGTGAGGAGTATGGTGCTGAATGGTGGTGAGGAGTGTGGTGCTGAATGGTGGTGAGGAGTATGGTGCTGAATGGTGTTGAGTGGTGATGAGTATGGTGCTGAATGGTGGTGAGGAGTATGGTGCTGAATGGTGGTGAGGAGTATGGTGCTGAATGGTGGTGAGGAGTATGGTGCTGAATGGTGTTGAGTGGTGACGAGTATGGTGCTGAATGGTGTTGAGTGGTGACGGGTATGGGGCTGAATGGTGGTGCGGAGTATGGTGCTGAATGGTGGTGAGTGGTGAGGAGTATGGTGCTGAATGGTGGTGAGGAGTATGGTGCTGAATGGTGGTGAGGAGTATGGTGCTGAATGGTGTTGAGTGGTGACGAGTATGGTGCTGAATGGTGTTGAGTGGTGACGAGTATGGTGCTGAATGGTGTTGAGTGGTGCGGAGTATGGGGCTGAATGGTGGTGCTGAATGGTGGTGAGGAGTATGGTGCTGAATGGTGGTGAGGAGTATGGTGCTGAATGGTGTTGAGTGGTGAGGAGTATGGTGCAGAATGGTGGTGAGAGGTGAGGAGTATGGTGCTGAATGGTGGTTAGGAGTATGGTGCTGAATGGTGGTGAGTGGTGAGGAGTATGGTGCTGAATGGTGGTTAGGAGTATGGTGCTGAATGGTGTTGAGTGGTGGGGATTATGGTGCAAAAAATGGTGTTGAATGATGAATAGGTGCAGAATGGTGTTGAAAGGTGAGGAGTATAGTACTGAATGGTGTTGAATGAGGAGCATAGTACTGAATGGTGTTGAATGAGGAGTATAGTGTTGAATGAGGAGTAAGGTGCTGAATGGTGTTGAATGAGGAGTATGGTGCTGAATGGTGTTGAATGAGCAGTATGGTGCTGAATGGTGTCGAAAGGTGAGGAGTAAAGTACTGAATGGTGGTGACGGTATGGTGCTGAATGGTGTTGAATGAGCAGTATGGTGCTGAATGGTGTCGAAAGGTGAGGAGTAAAGTACTGAATGGTGGTGACGAGTATGGTGCTGAATGGTGTTGGATGAGGAGTATGGTGCAGAATGGTGTCAAGGTGAGGAGTAAAGTACTGAATGGTGGTGACGAGTATGGTGCTGAATGGTGTTAGATGAGGAGTATGGTGTTGGATGAGGAGTATAGTGCTGAATGGTGTCGAAGGGTGAGGAGTAAAATGCTGAATGGTGGTGACGAGTATGGTGCTGAATGGTGTTAGATGAGGAGTATGGTGTTGGATGAGGAGTATAGTGCTGAATGGTGTCGAAGGGTGAGGAGTAAAATGCTGAATGGTGGTGACGAGTATGTGTTGAATGGTGCTGAATGGCGTTGAGTATGATGGAGTTTGCTGTGGTGTTGAGTGCAAAGAGGAAATTTGGCGTTGACTGTGGCATTTGCTGCCTTTGTTTTGGTTTGTGAACCTGTTGTTGGTTGTCTTAGGCCGGTCTGTGGTGTCGGTGAAAATAATAATGATCTCTTTTAGGTTTATATTTCCTCGAGTAAGAGCATGCTCAGACCCAGATAATTACATGTAAACACTTCTCAAAGCTGCAGAACTCACCACAAACCTGTTATTATGTAGA
Organism: Colossoma macropomum; assembly: GCF_904425465.1. NCBI lineage: Eukaryota > Metazoa > Chordata > Actinopteri > Characiformes > Serrasalmidae > Colossoma > Colossoma macropomum. The sequence continues at coordinate 12,861,370 of NW_023494797.1, forward strand.
CTGAAGACTGAAGGCAGTTGAAAGCTCGTTGGCTTACTCCTTTTGATGTCTTAAACAATAGACTAGCTTTGTGAATACCATATGCTGACAGGTCTTTGGCAAGAGCTTAAATGTCTTATAAAGTCATACTATAGGGTTTGAGTTTGTGCCTAAATGCTGTATATTTAGACACATTTAACAAAGTGAAAATAAGGTTTTAAAAGCAAAGATATACATACCGTTGATAAAAAGGTACGTTTTCTCAAGTCTCAGTAATGTATAGAAGTGCTCTTGTTAGTTGTTGCAGCTGAGATGCTGATTTTGGCTACAGTGATGTTACATCACCTTTACAGCACTGTTATTGTGTCCCTATGACTCTGTCCATTACACTGTACTTCTAGACCTACACTGTGAGTACATTAATGAATTCACTTTTTTCTTGATCCTTTCCCTCCTCATTATTTCCTACATCATAAGCTCACAGATGAGGTAACTATTGAAAAAGACTATTCCATATTGCAGTTGAAGTTTGCGTGTGTCGTGTTCAGTAGCACACAAAAGCCTATTGTTCTTCCCTGAGCCATCCATGCCAAGCTGTGCGTGGATGGCGAAGTAAGCAGATACCAGCAGCGAGCTGAAAGAGGCCGGAGTGCAGAAGAATGGAAAGTCATCACGCTCTCTCCTCTCTGATCTGGTTTGAATCAGGCATTGGAGCAGGCCTGTGACAGGCTGGCCCATACAAAGCTGCTCGGCCTGGCACCGCATAAAAAGAACGACTGGAAGCATAATGGGAAATGAAAGTCTATTTTCATGAACAACCCTCTGGAGAGGGGAAATAGAAGGATTTGTTGGGGCATCCTGTTGAAATGGTGCATGGGCTAAACAGGGTGCTGTAAAACAGCTGGAGCAGTTCAGCCCAGTACACAGTGCCTGCAATAGAGCATATTGCTTCCTGTTTGGGGTTATTGGATCGAATGAGAGAAGCATCAAGTGCTCCTGTGTAGTTGTTAGTGGGCGCATTTAGTGTACTTTAGAAGTCCCCTGAGGAGATGTGGCCCTGAGAAATGTCTGTTTAATCCGATCTGCGCCAACATTCGCTCTCGGTGTGATTGAATGTGACAGGTCAGTCATGCCAAAACTGTTCCCAGATGTTCACTGCTTCATTCGCTGTTTTTTTTCTCAGGTGAAGCTCAATAGTAGACCTTTCAGAAAGTACAGTATCAGGTGCCAAATAGAATGGTTATGAAATAAAGGCCATGTGTAAACACTTTACTGTAAAAAGTTTGAGGACGTATTGCCTGCTTACTGAAATTTCCCAAGCAGTGTAATATGGCATAACTGCATAAGAAAAAAAGAACCGCAAAGCTTTTGCTTATACAGAACAGCTACTTTTTAATACTCATATTTAGCAGCAGCTTCATGTGCATCGAAATGTCTTCTTTGGTATGAAAAGCATGTTTTTGCCTAAATTATAATTTGAGTTTTCTTATCTAGACTTTTGTTAAAAGCACATATTCAAATTAGACATAGGCTGCATTCACACTACCAGGCCAAAGTGGCACAAATCTTTTTTTGCCTTAATATGACACAAATCTGATGTTTTCAGAGCTGTGTGGACAAGCAAATCTGATCGTTTCAAGTCTGACCTGAGCCACTTTCATATGTGGTCTTAAATTGGATCCATATCTGTTTCATGACCTTACTGAGAATACTCAATCGGAATTCATGTGTTATTTTTCCTCAGTGCATGCGAAATCATTCAGCGTTACCATGGCAGCAGCCCCAAACATGAAGTTAGTACCAGAAAAACGGCAAAAGCAACACATCTGGCCCTTTTTCACCTTCGTTTTGCTCTAATAATGAACAGCTGAGAGCTAATCAGAGCTAATTATGTCCGCAGTAGAGGCTTGTTCTGCTGGTTAGTTTGTTTGCTGTTCTTGACGTACATGATTCATTCACATAACATTACTGATTAGTATGAGCGCGTGTGGGTCGTTTCAGGATGGAGGTTTGTTCACGGTAATGACAGATGTGATTCACTTACCTAAATGAATGAACCATCAAGAGAGATCGGATCTGAGCAAAAAATCGGATTTGAGAAATGAGAAATTGTGATATGAACGTAGCCATAGACTCTTTCTGCAGACCCCCTAGTGGCCATTCTGCTGGCAGATTGTAAATTAACTTGGATATTTTTAAATAATATAATAAAATTCAATCATTTTTCCCTGTAATTAGGCCTGTGCTGGCAACTGAGTCCGCATTTTTAGGTAAACGTGGAAAAGAACTACGGTAAATGGTTAAACTGGGCTGGGGTGTATACCATTTCATCCTGTAAAGAAGCAGACATGAGAAAAAACACAGTCATACCATGTAAGTTGAATCTGAGTCTTTGTCAAGGAAAAGAACCATAACAAAGTGCAGTTTAGTAAAAGTTGTGGTTGTAGTACATCATTAGCTTTAATTTGACCCCAAAATTGTAATCAATCTAGTTAGAAAGAGCTGAATTTCCAGTGTCACTCAGACTTTACTGTCTGAGAGTTTGTGGCCTCTTATTTTTCGAAGAAGTCAGTTGCTGTTTGAAACGACCCGTTCCGCCTGATGAACGAGAGCTGAGAAGTTTTTTACTCTTGTTTTCCCAAGACTGAAGTCATTTTTCTGTCTGAAACCTGAAGCTGTGGTGTGAGTACGTCCTTTAATGTACACCATACCTTAGAGGAGGCTTTTTGTACAGCTATGGTATCTGACTGCAGCACAGAGCACATTTAACCAGCACAGCTCAACAGCCGCATCAATCTCATCAATGCTGGGTACAGTAAATATGGTATTAATATAGGATACACATCACCCAACATTTAAAACTTTAGTTATATTTACAGGTGAGAATACTGCTGTCTTGCTGTAGTTTGTGCAACATAAATCAATAAATGAACAGATTAATTTACCAAACCAAAGTTTTTACCATCACTAGGGGCTGTTACTACAGTAACTCGATTATCTGGGTGCAAGCTTACCTGTAACTAACTTTATTATGACATTAACTAGGACACTGTTGGCAGTTGGTGAGTGAAATGTTGTGAATCTGTTGAGCTGCTAGTGAGCAGTGAGGAGTAAAAGGGGAGGGGTGAGAACCCCCTGCTATGAAAATAATTTGCACCTCACAAGGACGGTGGTGTTGAGCACAACTGTCGATTTCTTGATCATGTACTAAATCATGTTACAACTGTGACTCAGTAAAAACATTTATTGAAAAATGTTGACTTGCTTGCTCACTTTTCAAAATTAAATCAAGTTGAAATGAAAACATTTATACCAAAATATGTTCCCTCGGTGATATTGAATAAAAAAATTGCGATTTTAAATTGCATTTTATGGCTCCCAGGTTAAACATAGGAATGGTTAAAGTGCTGACATCACACCAAAATGTTTGGCATTATTCCCAGAGTAGGACTTTTATTACTTGAGGTTTCAGTTTTGTAGTCTTTGCCAAGAAAATGGCAAGATTGAAACCACTTTCTGTTTAATATGTTAAGTAACTGCAAACTAATAACAAAAACAAGTATTGTGAAAAGCTAGGTGTCCCCAAACGTTTGCTGGGTAGCGTATAACTGAAAGTGGTCAGATGAGCAAAAGCTGAAGGTAATTTAAGCCCCATATGCACCTTTGATAGCTTAATTTTTCACACATTGTGTGTTCTCTCCATATTTATACTTGCTGTTGTTGTTTTGGATGATAGTGGGTGGGAGAGTGGACCAACCGCTAGTGATGCAGAACAGATTGAGACGTGGTTGGCTCACCCGCTTCCTTTCAAAAGCTGCTCTCTCTCATATGCCCAACAGGCCCACATCTGGAAATCTTTAAAGCCTAAATGACCTCCCCGGCTCCTACAACAGAGTAGCACCATTTTCTATTGTGTGAGCCATTCAGCAGGCTTGTTCATTTATTTCTTGTTATTTGTCCACATCCATATGGCCTTTTTGTAATGGCTCACTCAGTGAGGCTGTGCATGAGTGTTGTAGGGATGCGCTGATATGGGGATTCTGTGCCAAAGCCCAAAATACCTAATAGTGTTTATGTACATATCTGAAATTAACACTACATCTGTCTGAATATGAATTTCTATAGTGTTACAAACAGGGCTCGATTGGAGGGGGGATGCGAAGAAATGCAATCCCCTCGGTCAAGAAAAATTACAACAAACTGCCTTCCTTGTAAAGCGACCATCCCCCTTTCTATATCATTAACATGATGTCATCTAAGATCTCTATCACTATAAATTATTTCCTTCTATATATGAGATTTATACACTACAGTAGTTCTTCAAGTCAAATGAGTTCTGATGAGGGCAGAGCATGTGTGCCTACAGGAGAGAGGATGATGAGGAATAGCGTACTTCCGTTTTTCTTTGGTTTAGCTGTGGAGTGTTTGGTACAGTGCACCCACCCATTATCAGGGTTGCCCAATTAGCGGTTTTGCCACCAATTTTGGGGTAGTTTGAGAATGCAGTCATAGGAGAAAAATTTTAAAGTTTCTTTGACCTGGAGATTTTTGCTGGACCTGGCACCCGCGCCTGCTATAGGGAACACTATAAATACAGGTATGATAACAAGCATTAACTAAAAATGTTTGAAGTTAATAAAAATCTAAATTGGGCCTTAATGTGTTAACATCATGCCTGATTTTCTAAATGTTGGTGATTGCTGTGTAGAGTTTTGTTAGAGGGAATAAAATTGAAGATTTGATTGAAGAACTAATATGTTGAGTAGGACCAATAAATTGTCTAACATTCTATGTAGCGAGCAGCACTGAGTGCGTTTACATGCACTCGATTATCTGATCATAATCTGATGTCTGTAGTTATCTGATTATTTAAAAACAGCACACTCTGATTTCTTAGATCAGAGTAAGGTCTAGACATCCGATTAAGAAATTTGATAAAGAGAGCTGGATTTTAGCTCAGTAATCAGATTTCTCATTGCATGTAATCTCTTACTCGGATTTCTTTCGTATTTCTCAGTTTGCGCATGTGTGGAACAGACTGTGGTACCGGAAATAAGCAAGCAGCGTCGCCATAAGACGCAGAAAAACACATTTGGAGTGACTCTGAAACCAAATACATGCTTGACGAAATGAAGGATTTAAACATTCTTCATCTTTTAGATAATATATGTTTATATATCTTCAGATAAAGTGGCATGATGTTTATTAAAAAAAAAGCCGTGGCATTAAGTTTGAGTTTCATGTTACGTATAGGTCACATCTTTTGTGAGTTTATTGGCTGGTTGCAAAGCAGCAATTCTTTTTTCAGATTACTGCCTGACTCATGTAGACCTGGAGTTTTCCCATTATCTGATTACTTCAGGGCATTGGAATACTGTCAAAATCTGATTTTCTGCAGTTATCAGATTATTAAGTGTGTGTAAACACACTCAGTGAGTATGTCTTGTCATCTTGTCCTGTCTTACACTTTTCCTGAGAATGGAAGATGGATACTTTAGGTACAGCTGTGCATTTTGCCAGAAACCCCCCTGTTGTCGGTTGAAACCACCACAACCCATGAAATGTTTTAACAACTCTACCACTGGTTAGAAATGCATAAAATGAATGAAATGTAGACGTTGTAGTGCAGTAAACCAGCATCACCTACGCTTTCTGCTGTTCTGGAGTATAATAAATAATAAAAATCAGTTTGAGATATCACTCCAAACTATACATCTGTTTGATGCTGATCATTTTTCAAAGCAAGTATCTGCGTATCTACTATGATTCACATCAAGTATCCCTTAAATCTTATCAAATATAACAGTATGAGATATTAGTAAAGGTTAGAAAAACCCATATTAGCTGTGCTTTCTCTACCGAAGTGAAAACCGAAGTGCTTATCCTGGAGCAGCCTAGGTGCTGTTTCAGCAGTTCCTGCATGGGGCTTTAAGGTCAGCCTTTGGAACTAGTTAAATTTTCATTGCATCCATATGGATTTACATGGCATGGGAAAGTTTGAGAAATTACGGTAGCACTGCAGATAAGGGGAAAATCCCAGCTATATTCAACCCACCAACACTTGGCAGCATGTCAAATATGACAAGCAACTCCCTGAATTACCCAGGAGTAAAGCTTTAAAACGATGATATTACTGTAAACCACTGAAGGCTTGGATCGTCTGATTTGTTATTTATTCATTTTTATAGTTTATACTCATTTAATTGGCTTTCATCATTAATAGTAGTTCTAGTTGATATGCTGATATATTTGATCATAGCACTTGAAGTAGCTGATTGAAGTGCACTGAACAGGAGCTGTGGGAGAGTTCCTCCACATCTAATTGTAGGAGGAGCCCAATTACCATCACAACTGTGACAGAACCTCAGCGGAAATGCTAGATATGATCTCCTTGCTCCTTACAGCTCTGATAGTATCAAAGAAGTCGAATGAAAACACTGAGTGTGAGTAAGTTTGCCCTGTGGCGAGGATCCAGTCATTTTCCTCGAATCGTGGATAAAAGGAAGCCATAATCCTTGAGGATAAACATTGAGGGTCTATCAGTCTGGACCCTGCTTGGCTACAACGTCAAACAGGATATTAGAGGAGAGCTGGGAAAATGAGGGGTTACAGGTGGGACATGGTTCACATCAGCGGGTCCACTGCTCTGATTGGTTTAGTGGGAACTACAGTGGTGGGAATCTGAGTTTAGTCTGTGTTTTTAAGCCTTGCAATCATCTCTAGTAATTACCCTCATAAAGCGTTCTGCCTGGACAGCCTAGCTTCTTTGAGCTTTGCTACAAACCAGAGAAATTAGCACATTTCCAAAGCGTGAGCAGTAAGGGACCAAATGTATGTGTACAATCAGAAATTTCCTTTGAAGATCTGTTATAATTTCAGAGTAAGGCTCCTTTAAGGCTGTGGAGAGAAGCGAAGTCTAAAACTATGTGTTTAACAACTTGTGGTTAGCCAGATTAAAGCTGATTTAGCAGTTACACAGACTTGCATGTAATTTTGTTCAGTTAAACTATTGCGGTGGAATTTGAAACAATCATGGATAGGACTGTACAATATGGAAAAATATCGTATTTCAGTTATAATGCAGCATATTGCTATAGATATGGACATAAATATAAAGACATATATACACAATAGTCATAATGTATTTTTTATTAATGGTTTTTGTGTCTACAGTAGTTTTTGTCATGATACTCTACATTTTAACTTCAATATTATGCTTTGAAATATATTGAAATTCGACACCAAAGGCAGATAAAAAGAGGGTTTTTTACATTTACATTTTTTACATTTTAAACATGAAATTTAGCTTGTAAATCACTATTCTTGTTTAAAAACACAGACTGTGACATACAAAAGTCAATCAAATAAGAACGGTGGTAAATCGTTAGCTTAGCTGTCGTTAGCACTTATGGCTGTTAGCCCAAAAATGAGATAATAAACATTTATCAAGACAGTAGTTTAATGTTTCAGTGATACTGAAAACGGGAGCAATTGCCAACCTCTTAGAATTATCTGTACAGGTCAGTGTGCCGGTCCTTCAAGTGTTTGGCCAGATTTTTTGTGTTAGCACCCTTAGTTGAAACTGTTCTGAGGCACCGTTTGCATGCTAGCTTGCTCATGTCCTGTGCCTTTCCATCCTTATTTGCTTCGAAGCCAAAGTATGTCGACACAGCTCTCCTGCTGTTTTCTTTATCGACACAGGCTGGTTGCAAAGACTGTGAACTGGCTGCAGCTGCCATTTTAGCATAACAAACTGCTCCACTAGTGAGACCTCCTCACTAGCAGTGCATTACAGAAGCCTGTGAAGGAAGATAACGCAAGCAGGAAAGTGTGCTTGATATGAACAGTATCAATACTGCTGATGAAATGAGTATTGTACAGTTTCAAAATGTTCAGTATCATTAAGTATCAGTATTTAAATATTTTTGACAACACTGGTCTACAGTCACGCACAATCATGTCTAGAGTCAACCAAAGCTAAAGCTGAAGAGTAAGTGAAAAATGTGAGTGAAGAACACTTTTCCGCTAGCATACCTGCTAGAGTTAGCTGTCTAAATGAGCAAACAAGCACACATTGCCTAGAACGTGCTATAGCACCCAGTTAACAGCTAGAGCTTGTTGATTTTGTTAGCCTCGTAACTTGCCCCAGGGAATGTTTCCCGCTTACTTTTATTTACAGTAATTTACCTCAACTCAAGTGATGAAAATGCAACCATATCACATTCTGCTTGATTTGATACAGTTTGATTGTGAAGCGACTAATGACTGTGGAGAATAACTGCTGTAATCTCAAGTAATTACGATTAGACAGATTTAGTTGTGATTATAATATGCCGTGTAACAGGAGTGTCGATTCACAGAATTCAAAATCTTGAACATTCCAGGTCTTTTCGAATTCTGATGTTTCAGGCAGAGGTTTCGAGGCATATTTCTATAGGAATGTTTTGCAAACACATTCTATTTTCATATTCTCTTTGTCCTCATGTCTTATTCTTGTGTGAAAGTGCCAAAAAATGAAAGCTTTAAAACTTAAAGTTGAAGCATGTGAATATATAGGCCAAGAGTGAAATGAAACATATTTAGGTTTAATCTGAGCGGTCAGTTCACACCAAATATAGAACTATTCCAGATACATGTGATTTTTGTAATTTTTGAATGCCTTGATTGAAGCCCCCAAAGTACATCTGTGATTGGTCAGGATGCTCACACCACTCAGTAAAAGACTCACTGATTGGTTAGAGGCTTATTTGCTTATTGGCGGCTCCAGCAATACCAGTGTTGCAGAAATCACGATAATGATGAGCAAATGATAAGTTGTGCTGTAATCCTGTTGACTTTAGTCGTAGATTAATAGATTAATATAATGCCTGGATAGTGCGTTATGCATGCATATAAGGATGTTCCTCAAGCCTTTCTACTCTCTATCTGAAGCCTTGGGCAAATGCTGAGTCGGATCCAGTAGGGTCAGCAGCTGTCCTGTCTGCCGTTGACCTTCCTCACTTACCAACATGGCTGCCTGCAAACCAAGAACACCTGCTTGTGGGACGTGTGATAGAGCTCAGATATAGGCTTGGCATTTATGAAGGTAGCACTTCTTTTGTTTATATGTCAACTATAAAAGAACTTGTCACCTTTTCCTGTAAGGTGTGGCTCCAAACCTGTACGCTGACTCAGCTGTTTAGTGGACACATGACTCATGTGTCACGTCTGACTGGTGTCCTGTGTGCATCAGATGTGGAAACCTGAGTCTAATGTTAAAAGTGAATGGGTTGGGATTGCATGAGCAACAGAAATGGGACACCATATTTAGTTTTTTAGTACATAATTGACAATGGTAATAAGCATTAGGTAGTTTATTTGTAGACTGCCTACATACAGACTTCAAAACATATGCATAAATATTGAAAAACGTTTAAACAGCAATGCTTGAGTGTTTATAAACCACTTAGTTCAGTATTTGCTGGAGGACACAAGATGTTATGTGAAGTAAATGACCATGTGTTGACAGAAGTGCCTTAACTAAAGCAAGTTTTGTGAATGGTGAGATAAGCTGTTTATAAATACTCAAGTTTTGCTTTTTATTACTCACTTATCCATGTATTATGAAGCCCCTGTGTAGGTGGCCTTCAAATGAAGTGTCACTTCATATACTTTGTATACTTTCTTTGTCAAGTGTAATGGACCTATCCATTCCCCGCACAAAATTGCATTCTACTGCATTAATGATTACAAGGTTTTGCCGGAACACTAGCAAAAATCCTATTCAGCCTAATGACAAATTGAGGGACATGTGTCTGATTTTTTAGATGAAATACCTACATTTGGAGCGTGTGATCAATTTCAAATGTGATTTATTAAAGATTTGTGTGAAAGAGTAGAGCATGTATAGTTTTCTGTCATGTAACTAATCTAACATTAGCATGATGGCAAATTCTATGTTAGTTCCAATTTGGCTAGTTTCAGTTGGAGGGTAAATATTATGTAGCAATGCTGAGCAAACATTGTATTGTCCCAATTTTAATAATTGAGTAGTGTTTTGTTTGTTTTTTGTTTGGTTTTGTGTTTTTTTGTTTGTTTTTTTTTACCAAAATGTATTTGTCATTAGGGCAAAAACAAATTTTTCTAACATTATGTAAAGCAGTTGGTATGGACAAATGAATTTGTTAGTGGAGCAACATGGATAGGCCGGTTAACCTCATAGTGCCACAAAATTCAGTTCTGTTCAATTCAACTTTGTCGTTATACATATAAGGGGTATAAGGTACAAGTGTAAATGTACTTGTGGAATAACAGACAATATATATGCAAAAAGAAAATAGACAATAAGTACTGAATAAACAAGTGAGACAGAAGTGTACTAGTGCATAGACAGTGTACAACAAATGTGTAGAATGTACAAAACGTGTGACGTTCTCAGAGGTAGATCCAGTATATATACAGTAAACAATGCTATGGCTTTTGTTCAAGTGTTCAGTCCAAGTATATAAGAAGTCAGTTCACTAATGAAACTCATTCGAGACCATTCAAATGTAAATAATTGCATAAATATTACTTTGCAAACGTCAGAAACCATCCTTCATTTTTTTATTTTTTTTATTTTCCACACACAAAATGGCCAGTTAAAGTGCAAGTTAATCATTTTTCAGGAGTTATTCTGAGGTATGTTTGAGATAACTGGGATTGTAAGATGCAGAAGAAAATATTCCTGCAGATTTCTTTGAAATACTCACGGCAAGTCTCTTGAAAATAATGGAAGCTGTAATAAAGGCAGAGAATCCACACTCTAAATATTGAAAAAATCAAATCCTATTTAGTTGTAGCAGCTTCTGTGTAATTTTTTTGTGCTTTTTTCTCAAATGAGTACCTTGTACTTAGTGGTCATTAACGGCTCAATGGCTAATGTTTGCTATATTTATCTGAAGTTATACCAAAAGACTGAATAACTGTGTCACCACAGGCTGTTGTCTTCAATACCTCATTGATTATGAGTGTAAAACCCAAACCACAGGTGCAAATGCTGCAAATGCTGTAAGCCAACACCTTAGAATGTTTAGCAGAAGCAGTGAAAATGCACACACAGCTCTGTTTCTGAGCACTCGCTGGGGAATAGCACTTAAATGACTTCCCCAAGTTCTTAACAGCTAATAAAACCAGAACTATGTGTTAATCAGTCAACTGAGGGGAACAGTCCTGCTCTCCCAGACCTCCCCAGTCCACTGTAAAAGCCTCAGGAGGTTGAAGTGTAGCCAAATGTTATTTCTGCTGCACTTATGCGTGAATATCAGTCATACTGCAAATCAAATCAGTCATGAGGCAGTGGATTATGAAAGATTAGAACGGATTTGTGAATTTCTGAAGTGTATCGGATCTGTTAAGGTGTTATCAGCTCTATTGACACTGGTGTTTGGGTGTGAACTTTGCCCAGCTGGATTTTAGTGTTGCCACATGTCTGCATGTTTGGCTGTGTTGGTCCAGGAATAATCTTCCAAATAAATGACCAAACCAAAGGCTTTTGTCATTTAAGAGCTGGTAAAATGCAGTGCATACAATACTGTACAAAAATCAGAGACCCTTCATTTGTTTCATTTCCACTCGAAATTGAGGACAAGTTATTCATTTTTCAGGAGATATTATAAGATCTAACCGTTTAATGACGGAGAAATCAAGTGAAAAAACAGAAGCTTCCAAAACTGGAGTTCAGAAAATTATTAAAAGTTATAGGAAAAACGGGACTCCTGATAGCTGTGAAAGACCTGGTTGACCACCAAACTGTCTCCTTCAGATAAACAGCCTTTAAAGCTTTCCTCTTTGAGAGAGAGGTGAAAATCAAGCTGCTTCAGATCTGAAAACATCCACAGGTGTTTCTGTCCATCCTTTCACTGTGTGAAGACAACTATAACCTACTGGTGTTCTCAGAACAATGGACTGACCACCCAAGAGTCCACACACTCAGTATCACTGAATGTGTTTGGATTGTGAGAAGCAGAAAAGGCAACCAACTTCTAAGACTGAACTTTAGAAAAAAATCCCTGCAGATTTCTTTGGAAAACTGAAAGCAAGTGTCCTGAAAAGAATGAAAGCTGCAATAAAGGCAAAGTGTGGACAAACTAATTACTACACACTACTTGATCACAAAATGTATTATATTTGGTTGTTTAGGTTTTTCAGATTTTTTAAAAATGTAGTTGTATCTTATGTGTAATTATCTGTTAAATATAATTTACTTTTTTCTTTGATGCTGAAAAATGAATAACTTGTATTTAATGGTCAATATCACTGGAAATTAAAGGGAATTTTCTGGCTTTGACTTTATATTAATAATAATAATAATAATAATAATAATAAGAAGAAGAAGAAAAAGAAGAACTCTTATTTATAGCACTTTTCATGCCAGTGGCAGCTCAAGTGCTTCACAGACAGTCGATGAAGCTTAACAGTAATACAAGAAATTATAAGCATTACTTTAGATCCATATAAGAAAATGACTCAGATCAAACTAAATGATTAAAAATCACGAGACGTAGAGTTTTAATTAAGAGATGTTTTTTTAGATGCTTCTTAAAAGTGAGCACTGAGCTTATCTGTCTAATTAAAGGTGGAATTGAGTTCCACAGTTTAGAAGTGTAATGACTGAACTGAATAAATAAACCAAATTAGTGTGCAGTTAAAATATGTAACTGTGTGTGTGTGTGTGTGTGTGTGTGTGTGTGTGTGTGTGTGTGTGTGTGTGTGTGTTTGTGATGGCTTTTAAGGAAGAGGTTGTATTTTAGCACAACTGATGTATGATATTTTCCCAAGTCAAACTGCCTTTGATCAGCTACATGCATCATATTAATTACATGTCATATTATTTATTCAGTGGTATTAATATTAACTTTTAACACCCATTCCATTGCCTCTGGGTTAGTTCTGGAAGACTGATGATGGAACGCCATCTCTCTTTAACGCTGTACTGAGCAAGGCCCTGAAACTTTGATTAATATTTTAAACTGACAAACTTAATTACATTAAACCGCTCCTCGGTGACAGCCCTGTTAGCCAGAGAGCATGATGAACGGCCTTTTGACTAATTATATAATCATTAGAGAGAGATTTCGCCCTCCGCTTAACCTCAGATCAGGAAATCCACTTTTGAGCCATGGCATGCTGGGAAAAGTGGCTACAAAAATATGCTGCAGTTCAAACTCGTGTGTTCGGGGCTGAATAAAGGGGGCAGATGGAGATGGTGTTGAAGCTTCAGGAGTAATGCTAAGCCGCCCCTGCTTTTTCCATCCCCTCCTCCACTGGGGCTTCATTCATGGCTTGGCCGCGGTGCTGGACGCCTCTGCCAACTGGCAGCCATGACTATGACCACACTCTGCTCCTTTATGTAAAGCTGGAACTGGAGACTGAAGGTGGCGATGAGGTCAGAAGGTTATCAGTGGGGGTGTGCTCTCTAATCCCAGCTTCTGCGTAATGTGTTTACACTATTAAAGCTACACGTTAACCTTATTAATAGGCCATATACAGTCATATGCAAAAGTTTGAACACCCCAGTCAAATTAATTAATTTATTTATTTATTTTGGATTGGGGAAAAAAGTAATCACATCTTCTACAGAGCACACACATAAATATCGCATTTTTCTACAGATTTTATTGGACAATTTTTATTTATTTACTGAGTTTAACATACATTTTGAGCACAGCACAGTTTTATTTTGTCAAATATCTAAAATTAACAGCAAATAAACAGTAAAATTACATTTTGAAAACATCTGAGAAATTACAGCACCATTAATTAAGAGATCAAACAATTTGAATAGTAATGAAAGTGTTCCATGTTTGAAGTATAGAGATACTACTGTGGGCTAAAAGCTGCCACACACTGTAGGAGAAGCTCAAGACACAAAGAGTCTCTAGTTCTGACTGACAAATAGTACAAATTGTAATATCCTTTCATGACTTTATCATATGTGCTATCAGCTAACTAAGTCTGCACAAGCTCGCTGTTTTCCAGCTAAAAGGTGTGAGGTGAAATGAGATGTGGCTAGTAATATTAACAGATGCTTAGTATTTATCTGTTTATCTCAGACTTTTCCTGGGATTAACTTCAAATCACGTGTCATCTAACATGGATTTGTTGTATGGCTCTGGGTTTAAAAGAGTGCAGTTAGATATTGAGTAGATTATTCAGATGTTTTTCAAATAATTCCTTACCAGTCAGAACCTCAAATTTGACCGAAATGCCCATCGCTACCATTAGAGCAGCTGTTCTGCAGATACTGCATTGTATGCGCCCATGTGAAGGCGTGTGCGAGACAAAGCCAGCGCTCAGACCCTATAATATCCCTGAGGGTCCCGTCATGGTCATGGGTCATGGTTACGGGATTTGTTGTCTTTTAAGCAGACATGCCACTCCCTCATTCTGAAATAGTGTAAAAACATCTAAGTGGTCAAAACACAGCTAAACTAGTGCCAGGAAAGTGATGTCATCTGGCCGTCCAGCATTAAATGCAGACTAGGAATTTGAACAGATCATATCTCTTAATAAGACAATCCTATGACTTCTGATAGCTGTTGAAATGTTTGCTGTATTTAGATTTTTTAATGTGGTACAGAAGAAAAGAAAGAAAAATGAAGAGTGAAAACAAAACCATGAAAATGTTCAACTTTTGAAGGTGGGAGGAACTGTTAAAACTACTCTGGGTTGGACTATTTTTTTTTTAAGTGTTTTGTTTTTTTGTTAACATTTACTTTTATCCGAATATTTTATTGCAGTAGGATAACTGTAATAAAACTGTAATGTCTCCAAGTCATCCTTACAGTGGAGAGAATGGATTACTCAAACCACAGAAATGACTTACCAGATGAGGAGGACAAACAGCTAAAAGTAAGGAAAGCAGGGTAGTTGGATGTCTCGATTTCTTACCTCAGTTTGGCTTATTTTCTTTGGCTAAATGTGTAAAATGAGTTTCTGGCATCCATTTACACTGAAAAAAGTCAGACTTGCATACGTTGCATATCGCTGCTGTACCATCATTAGCTTACTGTTTTTTTGGATGTGGAGAAAAAATATCATACCTTGATAGATTTTCTCAATACATATCATGATATTTTGGCACACAGACACAAAACACTAGTAGTGCCACAGTTAAAAACGATCATAAAAAGGCAGTGATTTTTATGTAACATTTCAAATACTGCACTGCACTACATCACATTAAACAGTGCTAATTATACTCCCTTTGTAATAAACGATGCAGTTGGTCAGTGTCATTTAGAAACTGACAATATCCACTGTAAACTCAGAGATGCATATTGTTTATCACAATAACAAAATTTATCACAATAATGATAAAATGTCGTCATATTGCCCACCTCTAGTTGGATGTCACTTTGAAAAATGGCTACAGAAATATTGGTGGTGTCACCCAATCATGACTGCCAGCTTAGCCGCTGATCCATATGCTAATAAACACAACAAGGTAATACAAATTTTTTCACATCATCCATAATGTTGAATCATTGTTTCAGCTTAGTTTGTTGTATTTATTAGACTGTGGATCAGCCACTTGGCTACCAGTCAGACTTGCATCAGACCACCATAGGGAATCCAGAATTGGATGCCCAGTGGAGGTCTGATGTATTTGCGTGATGCATGCTGGGTATTGTAGTAAGAGAAAACCATTGAACAACACAAGGTACCAATGTAGAATCGTGCATGGTGTTAAACTGATGAGTTTAGAACGTCTTTTATCATTGCAAAATTAGGTTTTGCAATATTGAAATTGCAAACAGCTGTTGGTCAAAATACAAAGTGTTTCTTTTGTATGTTGCAACAAAACTTGTACTTCCAAAATGGCAACTGTTCAGCAAAAAATGAGATTTTATTCCAAGTAATTTTGGGCCATTTTTATTTTTATTTGTCAAGAAATGTTCCCACAATGTAAAGGACAACTGCTGTGTTCAATTGCTGTTTGAAAATGAAAAACACAGATAAATGTCTTCCCAAAATGTTTATCTAAGAGCAGCAAAACATCACCATTGCAAAATGTAGCAGTTTAATCACTATTTGGTATTTTTCCTGATCATACAGCCGTATCACTCCATTCTCTAGAGAAATCGCAAGTCAGTCACACAAGACCGGTCAGGAACGGCTCTCCCCTCATGTTTTGGGTGAGAGGTCCAGCCCTAAGGTTGCCATTCAGCACACGCTCTGAAAACAGCAGCGTGTAACAGAAGGCCTGATTGACCCTACCTGTGAAGCACACTCATGCCATTGTGCCCACTCAGAATGGAGCTGTTGTACCGCTGTGTTCTGCTCTGACTGACTCACTGTGTTCACACTCTGTTTCTAAAGATCGGAGAAGGAAATTGATCACTCATGTTTAAGGCTGTGTTTGGTGTTTGAGTAGAGTTTCTTTCAGGCATTGTTCTGTAAAGTGAAAGCTCTTTTTATGGGACGCATGAAATCCAAATAAAGAGCAACACACAGATGTTTTCACAAAACTAACAGCTCGTAATGAAGCTAAATTTAGTGCTGAATCTCATTAAGGTGACCTACTTGGACTGAAAGGAGAACTTGAAGCTGCAGCTTAAGATGAATTTGTAGTATTTAAATAATGTTAAGTAATGTTTTTCTGCTAATAACTGGGTCAGAGTCATGGTTTCATGGTTTTTAGCAGCAGACATAGTCACAGATAGTTCTTCAAGGGTTCTTTAATTGAGAAAATGGTTCTATATAGAACCATGTACACTCAAAGAACCCCCTGCATGATTAAAGTGTTCTTTGTATTGTGAAATGGTTCTTCAGATTGGTGGAGAATATGCTGTAGATGGTACTGTATAGAACCTTTTTGAAAAAGGTTCTGTACAACACCAAAAATGGTTCTTCCACTGTGATAAGCTTGACATCATAACATTAGCAGAACCCTATTAGGTGCTGTATAGTACCTTTTTCAAGGTTTTCAAGGTACACATTCTACACACTTAAAAATAATGGTTCTTCAAGGGTCTTTTAATGAAGACAGTGGTTCTGTATAGAACCATGTACACTCAAAGAACTCTTGGCATGTTTAAAGTGTTCTTTGCATCGTAAAATAGTTCTTCAGTTTAGTGGAGAATGTGCTGTAGATGGTTCTATATAGAACCTTTTTGAAAAGGGTCCATATAGCACCAAAAAGGGTTTTTCTACTGTGATAAGCTTGACGTCATAACAATAGCAGAACCTTTTTGGTGCTCTACAGCACATCTTCCATCAATCTCAAGAACTCCTTCATCATGCAAAGAACCCTTTAATCATGCTAAGGGTTATTTGAGTGTTTGTGGTTCTATATAGAACCATTTGCTTTACTAAAGAACCCTAAAGAAACCATAATTTTTAAGTGTGTACTATATTGTCATTGTTGTAGCTAGAGCTGCTCAAAGTTTTTCAATACTGATACCAGTAGCGATACCTTTTATTTGATATCGATACTTTTTCTCTCTAATACTAATATAAGCACCGATACCTTGACTTTGATACCAGTGTCTAAATGATATTCCATTTCTTTTCCATTTTTGAAATGACTGACTGAAAGTGGGTGTGGGTGTGATATTGACATGCATATGGAGTATAATTTCCACAGCCAATCAGCAGTCTAGTTGCTGGAACAAGCAAGCAGGTTGGCCCACTGATGCAGATAAGATGGACTACTTAGGTATTGAAATTTGATATTGAATGACTTGAAATATGTAGATATTCAAACAGTATTTTGATCCCTGCAAAAAGTATTGAGGTTTTGACATAACAGTGATGAAACTAATCAGGATGTCTAAACTAATCGTCTGCTGAACTTTAACTGGATGTGAGAAAAAAATTAAATAATTCATTTCAACTGATCCTAAGTAGAAGTGCAGCTACTTTGAAAAGTCTTTAAAAAACGCTGTCCTGGAGAAACAATGAAGTAATATCCAAATCTTTTAAAGATGTTCACATAGACTCCAAAAGTGATGGTTTTAAATGCTTGTTGGCTTGGATGTACAGTTCTGCGTTCTTAAAAATAAAGGTGTTCTTTGTGTAATGTCTTAGAAGAACCACTTTTGGTTCCCTAAAGAACTTTTCAGTGGATGTTTCTTTGGAGAATTGTTTTTGTTAATGAGATGTCTGAAGGAGCCTTAAAGTGTTAAAGTTATGTGGTCCTTCTCTTTCTTCACACTCACAAATCTCATTATCAAGCAGGTTCTTTAGGGAACCAAAAGTGGTTCTTCTATAGCCTCACTTAAATAACCTTTTTGGTATCTTTATTTTAAAACTGTAGGAAAAACTTTTCATAGACAAATAATCTTTACATAATGTTGAAGTTATTTAACTTTAAAATGGTTCTTCACACTTGCATTTCATTTTCATCAGTGCCTCTTTAAACAACCATCCATAGAAAGGTTCTTTAGGGAACCAAAATGGTTCTTCTGTGTCTTCATTCCAAAGAACCATTTTTTGGCACCTTTATTTTTAAGAGATTACAGTAAGTGCAGTCCTTATTATCCAATTATCTGAATAAATTGTTATTTTTATCATTAGAAATTGTTACTTTCTTAAAATAATATTTATTAGAATAATAAAGTAGTTACTACTAAGTTATTACTAATAAATGAGATTATTAGAAATAGTTTCTAATAATAATAATTATAATAGTAATAATAAAGCAGGCTTAGAAGATTCTGCCTTAACTTAAATTAGTTTCTGCTGTTTTCCTTCAAAAACCAAAAAGGATGTACACAAATAGAACAAACACCTTCAAGGTTAGAGGTCCATAACCTTTGCCCTGTCCACTTGCTAAATGGTCAGTAGAGGGGTCAATAAGGGAAGTGAAGCTGAGTTTAATGGCTCGTTGTGGTGTTTCAGACACACCTGTTAGGAAATGACCCTCACTTCTGTCCAAACGAACTGTCCAAGGCAGTTGCTGCTACTTTCTCACTTAGATGCTACAGTCAGTCTAAACTCTCTGTACTGGCTCCAGTCCTTTAGCAGTAATTGAAATGGAAACAGATGCATCACATGCCTTTGTGATCATTAAGGACCTGTTTTTCCAATGGACAGTTCTGTATGCAGGCCAAACGACATCTCTGCTGCAGTTTCCTATATGAAGTACGGTTGGACTGAAGTCAAAGAGATTTCGTTGTGTGTTCGGTGCTACAGTAGATTTAATATTTGGCTATTTTAAAAGCTATTGGACTAAAGTGGTTTCTGTGGTGCATTAGTGCCTCTCGCTGGCTCTTCTCGGCAGCTTAACCTCTGGGCTGACCTGACACACTAATGCAATTTCCCAGCATAACATCAGTAGTGTGTGTGATTTGTAGCTATAAGTGAAACAGTGTGTGCCAAAATCAACCTCAGCTCGCTCTGTTACTTTTTATGATGGCATTACATATACGTTCCTCTCTCAATGACTAGAGCAGACATGTGTGCATGGATGCGCGTGTGTATGTGTGCCTTTATGTGTATATGGTTGTAGTCCTTGTTTGTGTACATTATCAAGACCAAATGACCTAAAAAATAGAGAAAGTCAGGGGTATCATACAAGGTCAGAACAAAAAAAATGACTTTGACAAAGTGTTCAATTTTTTATTTCTCATGTTTCTTTTTTTTTTTTAGAACTGAAGGTACCACTTTAAAAAAGACTACCTTTATAAAAGGTTTATGAATGGTTTATGGATAGGTCAGAAACACATTCAAAGCATTAATAATCATTTATAACACATTAATAAAAACCGCAAAAGTAAGATGTTATATCTAATGAATATGAATATGTGATTAAGCTTACAGGTTTAATGCTGACTGATAAAGAAGACAAAGTAAGGTCAGTAAAGATCAAAATCTGAAGTTTAACAGTGTACATGAGTACAAGTAGTCCCGAACTAAAATACCTAAACCACATCTTTTTGGTTACTGAGATTAAGGTAGGGTTAGGTTTAGGATAAGGCTTAAAGAATTCTTATGGTGGACTCAAGAGGAGAGGGTCCATCCAGCTTGTCATCAGTGCACAGTTTAAAAGCCTGCATCTCTGATGGTATAGGGGTGCATTAGTGCCTATGGTGTGGGCAGCTTACACATCTGGAAAGGCTCTATCAATGCTGAGCAGTATATAGAGGTTTTAGAACAACATATGCTCCCATCCAGACAGCGTCTCTTTCAGGGAAGACCTTGCATATTTTAGCAAGACAATGCTAAACCACATACTGCATCCATCACAACAGCATGGCTTTACAGAAGAAGAGTCCAGGTGCTGAACTGGCCTGCCTGCAGTCCAGACCTTTCACCAATAGAAAACATTTGGCACATCATGAAACAAAAACTCCGGCAAAGAAGACCCAGAACTGACGAGCAGCTAGAATCTTACATCAGACAAGAATGGAACAACGTTCCTCTCCCCAAACTCCAGCAATTGGTCCCCTCGCTTGCAAGACGTTTACAGATGGTTGTTAAAAGAAGAGGGGATGCTACACAATGCTCGACATGGCCCTGTCCCTTTTTTGAGATGCGTTGCTGCCATCAGGTTTAAATGAGTTACTGGTTTTCATAAAATGGTAAAATGTCTCACTTTCAACATCTGATATTTGTTGAATATGGGTCTATGAGATTTGCAAATCATTACATTCTGTTTTTAATTACATTTATATACATTTTACAAAGCATCCCAACTTTTTTTGGAATTGGGTTTGTACTTCTTCATCGCAGTGTGTTAGTTTTTTTTTCACTGATTACAGAGCATTGGCCTGTTTTCTACCAGAAACACACGAGACGAGCGTGAAGGAAGAAAATTTAAATCTCAGTAGGAATTAACAAATTGATAGATAATAACTTTTTGTAAGTTAAAATTCTTGGTACAGGCCCCATCATTGGTCCAGGTCTTGCAATGTTTAGACCCCCGCAGGTACTGCCATATAGGGGTGGCGCCTTCCCCTGGGCAACCAAGCGGGGACCAAACTGGTGGCGGTGGGGAGGAAGGCAGGGAGGGGCGGCGAAAGAGCATCTGAAAACAGCAAAGCAGACGTGTAAGTCGAGTCATTTTAAAGGCAGGTGGAAGCCTGTGATTGGTCAGAATATTGAGTGATGTGGAATTTGGTGGAATTTGTGCTACAGCTTTCATTTCTGTAGTGTTGAAGTCATGCGTGTCTGTGGAGTGTCTTCTGCTTAGACTGCTTGTGGAACTCTTCCTTCGACTCCGTCTCCACGTCTGTCTTGTGGTAGAAATACTGTATGATCAAATCCTCAATCCTTCAGGTTTCCTCAAGCCTCAAGCATGTTTAGGTTGTCCAGTAAAAGAGATACAGATATCCAAGGAGCAAAAATATGTTTGAGACCACAGCAACATTTTTACTGTCGATCAGGAGCCGCCTCCATGTTGAATTCATCTCCGAGTTGTCACATGCTCACCGTCTGCATTATATTTTTTTTAAATATCTCCTAAAATGAATAACTTTTCTTAATGGCTATTTTTACAGGAGGCTAACTAAATGAGGGGTGGTCTCTGACTTTTGCACAGTGCTGTGTAATACATATGAAATATGACCCCATGTCCTGTATCTGTGTGTGTATAGATATGCATGCATGAACATGTGGGTGTGTGTGGCTGTGTGTGTGGCTGTTATGACGCACGCTTTAGCCTCAGGGTTGCCAGTGTAGACATGCTCAGTCGTGGGAAAGGGATGGGGCTGGTTTAGGATGGGTGTGTCTGGATGGAGGGGTTTGGGTCTGTGGGTCCACGCCATGAGCAGCTGTACAGCACGCCCTGCGGCTCGGCCACACTCTCTCACAGACCTCATCTCACCGCGGCCAAGCCGTGTGTGTGCACCAGACTACACAGCCTCGTACAGTTGGAAGCTGAGCTGGATCTGAGGCTGCACTCAAAGCTCATATTTATACTGTGTATTTTCAGTCAGGGTGTATTAGCTAACAGTTATGATGTGCAGCACATGTGAGATGGACCACAACTGGAGCACTCAGCCTCCCTGTGGAGCGCATGTGGTCTCAGAGCAGACACAGCTAAGCCAGCCTTGTTTTTCACCTTTAGAGACCCCCCGCACTCAGAATAGTGTTTTTTTTTTTTTTTTTTTAATGATTAGGTCCTTTTTGGTGGCTTATTATGATTATTAGACTGATATATGTGTCAAATGTGGAACTATAGAGTTCACATTTTTTCATTGAGAAAAGTAAAGTTAAAATGGGAGCTTATTTTGTCATCTGTAAAAATATAGGGACAGTTTGCTGGGTGGTGGTGGTGGGAAGGGGCAGCAAGTAGGTGTTTACAATTTGCAGAATAGTGCATATTCATAGATCTTTGCATTTTAAATGAGTTTTGAGGTTGCAGTTTGTTGCAGTATAATCTGTAGTGATGCACGGAAAATGGAAATATTCTTGGCCAACATTGAAACCAGAATTTGGGATGTGGTGGCCTGAAAAAGTAAATTGAAAACCGGAAAAAGGTGTTTTTTTGTTTTTTTTTTTAAATGAAAATGATGCTTTTAAATGAAAAAAGCCGTGTAATGAGAGAAACTTTTATAACATTTATTACTGATAGAGCGAGTCCTTTAAATGGCACAAAACTGAGCTGACAATTAATAAAAAACGGGGAAATTCCACCCATTTTTCAAAATTTCTGAGATGTTTTTACTGAGTGGAGTGATGTGGAATCTGACCAACTGTGATTTCTTTACAGTAGTGATGAAAACCAGGGGTTGTGATGTCTACAATTCAAATATAGCCATTTTATTTACTATCCAAAACAGTGAACCTACACTTTATTTGTAACGTTGATAGTTTTAAAGAAAGTCCTAAATCCTAAAAAAAAATACAGCCTCCATGTGCCACTCCACCATAAAAAGATTTTAAAAAATACATCTTAGCCCAAAAGCTTCTCGACCAATGTCTGAGACAGCAGGCAGAGTATTCATAACCATTTCATGAATTCATTTCATGTAAATTCTTTCTTCAGATAGCTTTTACAGGCTTCACACATCTGCTTCCTGTCACCATCACTGTGAACAATTCTGACTTTCCAAGTTTCTCTAGAATGAATCATTGTACTATTTTCCATCAAACCACTTTGAATGACTTTGTTCACATCTTAACAGTTAATATCTAAATTTAACAATTTCACTGTGCAGAAATTTTGTACAAAAATATAAAAAAATCACTAAAGGTAATGATCTTAACAGCAAAAACTGTTGGTCATTCTAAGGCAGTGACTTTGCACTTTGGCAGGCTTGTTTGTGAACATTTATCATTTTAAAAACTGAGGCTACAGATGGCGTCGTAGTGCTGCAGAGACTTTCCTTTCTGGTTCTGTAGTTTTGCTGTATTGTGCATATCGAGTGGAATGATGTGTTCTTAGGTGCCATCAAGCCTGTAATGGTGAAGTTCTTGGCTGTTGTGCTGCCTCTTGATACTGGCCATGAGTAAATGTTTTACTCATTTTGCCAGTTTTTGCTTTAATTTGTTTCTGTTTGCAGACTTTGCTGATATATTTGCTTCTGGAATCAATCTTTGGCTTCTGACTTTGGGCACTTTTTAAAAGGGGGTGGGTCTTAGAGGGTGTTCACCTGCACTCTCTATAGGTCAGCTGATTTGGAGTGACAGGTTTGATATAAGTCTGATTATTTGTATTTGCAACATATTTTGGACATTTTAATACTTAATATTTTGCTCGTGGATTTTATTATTTTATTTGAAATTTTTGGCACCAAATTAACTCCATAGTCTGTCCTGGTGAGTGCACACAGGTATGACATGTAGCATATCACACTTAAAAAAGATCTTCAAGAGCTTCTTCAAAACTCACAGCCTTTTTTCTCTTTTGTTGTAAAACCATTTCGTTGTAAAGTCATTTTGTCTTTTTTCAGCAGAAATTTTTTTTTTAGTAAATCCCAAGTAATCGCAATAGTAGTATTTAGTCCATGTCATGCAGCCCTGTGGTCTACATCTTTTAATGGCAAAGTGGTCACATTTTATAGGTCATGTATCACATTTCAAAAGCTTCTCCTCAGTTTTTATTTCTTCTCTTTTACTATTTCTGAGTGTACACGGTCCTTGAGGCTGACAAATTACTGTTCCCTGAAGAGACCTGCATGCGGACGCTGCCCGGGTAGACGAGGCTGCTCTATTGTATCAAGTAGCCAGTCAGCAAATGCTGAACTAAGCATGTGCTGCTTTAGCACAAAGCACATCTGAGGCTGAACCAGGGGGCCACATTTCACACCCCTGCATGGACCGTGAACGTGTGTGTGTTTAATAATTTTGTTCACGTGAATAGTTCCTACTGAAGACAAATGCTTTCAAAGAATTCTACCATATAAAATTACTTAAATATATCAAGTAGTCCACATCTGGAGAAATGTTTTTTGCTTGGTTTGAATGAGCGTGCGTGCCCAGATGGCTGGTCGATCACTTACTTTGATTAAGAAAACAAATCCACGTCTTCATCCCTTTATTTGATTTATTTTTGATAACTAGTAAAACAGAGATCCCAGAGAGAAGGATGGGTTTTGAATCAGTGTGTAAAAGCGGAAACACCAAAGCCATCTCTTCTTCTCGGAGCTGAGCATCATTCATAAATCACAGGCCGAAATCATGCTGCTCTCATTGTTTAGCTGTTATCAGCTCAAGCATTATTCCCTGCTGTTTGGGACAGTAAAGGTAACTAATCATTCCAAAGGCTCTGCCCTGTAATTCAGCTTCATGTCTGAGTAAAGCTGTGGGAATTTGGATTGACTGGGAATCAGGAAAATCCAATCAGGATATTCATCCAAAATAATGTCAAACAGTATGGGAAAGTATTGAGTTTGAGACGAGGAGAGTGATCAGAGACAGCTCCAGATCTCAGCCTGTTTACTTATTCTTCTACAAATATTCCCCTGACAAAGCCGTACCATTCAGACTTAGGGGCTGACTGATACACAGTTAGCCAATAAAATTGACTGATATTGAGGCTCTACAGATTTTTTCAACATCCAGTACAAATTTCACAGATAATATTGCCTTAGATGTTATACAAGAATATTTTAAGAATTCTTTGCTATATTGAACAACCAAACATACAATTCTAGTTGTATACAAACGTTTAAACACCCCTGTCAAATTACATATTTCTATGATTTTATAGGTGAAATAAGTTAGTACATCCTCTACAGGGAACAAATTTAAATGTGGCATTTTCCTGCAAAATTTAATTCACAATTTCTTTATTTGCTGGGTTTCAAATAAACATATTGGAAAAATAAAACATAAAATTTGTCATATGTTTTGCACAGGACACATTTTATGCCTTTTGCAGTATGTTAAGGTCAGCAAATAAACAGTAATTATGAATGAAAATATGCCAGAGTTTGTTCCCTGTGAAGGATGTGTTAACTTATTTTCACTTCAACAAAACAAGTAAGTTGACCAGGGGTGCCAAAACTTTTGCATACGACTATATTTGCTTGTACTTTAAACTTAGTCTTCTTTGAGAATGTGAGAAATGTTATTTACCTATTTTAAAGACTTTCTGAGCAATTGAGAACTGACTATCATATTGATTATAAACAGTCATATCAGTCAGTAAAGCACTGTATTAACAAACTATTGAAGTTTATGAATTATATAAAAATACATCAGCTGATATTATTGGTGTAATTGGAATTTTTGTGCCTTTTTTAGTTGGTTTGTATGCACACAGTATGAAACCAGGTTTATTGGCATACCAAGCTATAAAGCCCAATGATAATCATACATACATACATACATACATACATACATACATCATCTAAACCGCTTATCCTTCTGGGTCGTGGTGAGGTGCTGGAGCCTATCCCAGCTGTCACTGGGCGGAAGGCAGGATACACCCTTGACAGATCGCCAGTCCATCGCAGAGCATGATAATCATAGTCTATTATATTAAATTTTTAATAATTCTTTTAATAGTGTAGAATTAATACATTTAATAGGTCAATGTCATGGAAAACTACTGTTCCTCACATTTTTTAAATAAAACAGTGTTAAGTTTCAAAACATATCATTCACCCCCCAGTCCATACAGTCCACTTACGGAAATGAAGCTACGAGAACAGCCAATTCTAAATGTATTGTTTTTTGTGATGCAATGAAAACGTTAAACCTCTACATATATCCTCATATCCAGCCTACAGTTGTTTAGCCCCACCCATTCGTGTTTAAAGCTGCACTATGGTAGATATTTTATTAAAATTGAAAGAAATTGCATTACGGAGCCAGGAGGGAAACAAAACACACTAAAAATGTTGGGAGTTTTTCAGCCCACATCACATGTCTTTTAAGTATTAACGTCACACACACAGTCTCAAAAAGAAGATCCAGCTCAATGTTCTGGTCTCAAATGCAAAATCAGCATTATACTGGTGAAGATATGATGGCAGAAGTATATAATTCACTCACATCCTTGGAAGACATGTCCTTCACTGTTGAGTTCTGTTTGAATACTCTCAGCATGCACTCAGTCATCAGATTTGTCGGCTTGGGGAGCAAGTCCAAAGCACAACCCACGGTATTCTTTCACACCAGAGAGGTCTCCAAATCCCCAAAACTTGCATAGTGCAGCTTTAAATTATAGGGAGACTCGCAGCCTGGACTGTTTTTGAATGAAGCGCAATACAAGGAAGCCAATTGGAACAGAGACAATTTACATATATCAGTCTCTAAAGCGCATTAACAAACCAGCCTGTTTAATTGTGAGGGTTAAAGAGAGGTGGAAAAGTGGTTATTGGACTTTGACCTATGGGCCCTTTAAAGTCATAGTGGAAGTTAATAGCTCTGTTGCTACAGCCTTTCTGCAGAGCAAGCACCAGGTTAACAATACATAGTAGTAGTTAACAGTAGAGAGGTAATGTTGGTCACTGATATCATGAGAGGAATTTTGCGTACAGTCCCATCAATTAACAAGCACAGAGTAATATGCTGGATTATGTTGAACCTTATATACTCAGTAATCCCTGTCAGTCAGCAGTGCTGTGTGATAACAGTGGGCCTGAATAAAGGCAGAAAGATGGAGAGATGGCAGAGATGTGGAGAGGTCATGTTGGGGTAAGGATTAGGCCCAGACTCCCTGCGGTATTCTTGCAGAGGAAATGGTAGCTAGTCCCCGGACTTCTCTTTCTTATCTCTAATAGAGGCTAAATCTGTGTGGGGCCATGACTCATTGGTCTAATTGCACACTGTCCCGCTCCACTAACTGCTAATAACTTCTGGACAACAAACCAGGGTGGCAGCAACATGGCACTAATGATCTAAGCTACTGTGGCGCGACATCTTTGTTTCAGTTCATTGTACCAGTAAATGCATTGCGTGACATATTTTTGTTGTAAGGCCGTTTCTCTCTGATGCAGTTACATAATCACTGATAACTACAAAAAACATACACAGAAAATAACTAGAAAAACATAATTGTAAGCCCAAAACAACACAGGCTGAAGTAATGGACTACTGACTTATTGACCCTGGTTTTGTGCGCAGGTGAGCTGTCCCTGCCTGCCCACTTCAGTCCATATGCTGGTGGTGGTGGTCAGTCCCCAGGGGTCAGAGAGCAGAGAGGATGCCTGCGCTCAGCTGGAGCTGCGGACACTGGAGCAGGCTCTTCTGGCCACCTGCGTGGGCAGCATCTCAGAGCTCAGTAAGTCCACACCTGACCACTTCTCTGTGTGTATCTGGATATTTTGCCATTTGACCTACAAAATGAAGTTCAAGTGGCTTGAAGCAGTTTAAATGGTTTTTATTCCAGACAGATTAATTCTTTGATTAAAAGAGAATTCCATTTATTTTTTTTTACAATTGCTGCATAATTCAGGGGCTTTTGACATGAAATGCTTTGTTGTAAAGAAACTTCCCAACTCTTATTTCTTTAAAGTGGTGGTGACGTAAACCAGGGGTCATATATATATATATATATATATATATATATATATATATATATATATATATATATATATATATATATATATAATAGCCATTTTATTTAATGTCCAAAACAACGAGTGAACCTATATGTGTCTTTTGAATTCTTACACTGTTTATAATGTTGATAATGGTGAAATAGTGGTAAGTCTTTGGGGACTACTTTGCTTTACAACACCCTGCATGAACCCTCTCCATTTTAAACTATAAAAACTATATTAAAAACAAACTGTAATACAGTATTTTAGGCATCAGGCAACATATTTGTAACCATTCAGTGTAATAACTTTATATGATAGAGCTTTTAGTGGCATTAAAATCTTCGGGCATCTACTTCCCATCACCACCATTGTGAACAATTCTCAACTTCCAAATATAAATCTTATTGCTATTATTTTTCAGTAAAGAAAAAAATACCTGCAAAACATAACAGCTATTTGCTCATATTTTGAGTATATTTAAGTTTTGATATGCCTATTAAACAAATAATTAAATAAGAATAATCAAACTTTGCTGGAATAGCAACCCTTAACACAAACAAGCAGCTGTTTGAGATGTAATATTTTAATCAGTTGTAGGTAGTATCCTGAAAAATATATTTATGCAACTTTTCCAACAAAATATGATGGTTAACTGTGTCAAAAAGTTTTTAAAAGGTCTATAAAAATACTACAAGCAAATTATTTTTTTCAAGTAGAAAGTAGGAAAGTTTCCTCAAGTTTCCTCAAAAACCTGCTTTGTCTGTTTAGTATGTTACATTTTTTTCAAACCAACAAATAAACCACCACTGTGTACAAGTCTGACTCTGAGTTTCTCTAGACTGTAACATTTCACAACAAACCACTCTGAAGGACTTCACATCTTAACAATTTAAATCTGCAGAAATTTCGAAAAGTTGGTGTAATTCCCCTTTAAAAACCTAATTACAAATATTACTGCCTTATTATGTGTGTGTGTGACATATTTTTGTTTTTATTCCTCTTACAATCTGTTGTTAAAATAGTCAAACTACCAATTAGTTACAACACAAAGTCTGCTTATTTATATAAAAATGAGCCTTTGATGGTCAGTGTTTTAGGGTGTTCCCATTAACCACACTGGGCACTCAGTGTTTTATCACCATATTTGGTCCTTTTTTAGGCGTATTTAAAAAGAGGCCGTCTTTGTGTCCACCGTGTGATTGTTTTTCATGGCTGGTCTTTGCGGCCTTGTTTTAGAAGGTGTGGCTATGTTGGCAGTCTGTTTAGTTAACAGCCCACAGCTCGGGCCCGGAAACACTTCCTCCTCCCCTCGGGGGATCTCTAACACATCTGCAGTTGTGCTCGTGCTACAAGAGCATCGTCTGTTTGCTCCCAAGGTGGAAAAATCACCTCCTTTGTGCCTTGTTATTGCTGCAGGCCTACAGAGCAACACCCAAACTCAGAGCTCACGTGAGATTAAAAGCAGGTCTTTGTTGAAGGCCTAATGGAGACTATTCATCCACGCTTGTTTTGGTATTCTAATTGAGCCATAAGTAATTGCTCGGTGGCACACTTAGCCTTGAGGCAGAGGGCCTTCAGATTTGACCCCTCAAATGCAGCAGAACTCAATCACTATAAAGTCAATATCATTCCTATTAGATCAGGATTGTTCTCCAGTAGCTCCACTCATCCTCATCTCTCTCTTTCTGTGATTATTCCTCCATGTGAAGTTTATCTTTTGGCTAAGAACATCTTTCAATATTAAGGTTACCGAGATTTATTGTGATCAGCTATTAAACCATTGATTAATGCCCATATTTGTGTTTTGATTTGTATTTATTTGAGTTTTCAGAGGTTACTCAACCTATAATAGCCAGTTGCTCACTTTTATTACAGCTATACAGCCTAAACTGGTTAACTTATATCATTGTTCAAAACTAGTAAACATGTAAATATATATAATGCACCCAAACATAACCTTTAGTGTAAGAATAACATGTTATAACAATAAACCTTTGTGAAAAAGAATTGCTTATTAAAGTGCCCTTATCTTACGTTTTTTTTCTATTTTATTTTTTTTTCCCTGAAGTCCGCCTAGGATATTTATTTGGCTTTATGTACCAAAAACAGTCCTCATTCATTTTTACATGACCGTTTTCCAACCTCCTTGTCCCTTAGAAGTAAAGACATATATCGTTGCTGTCAGAACAAAACCTTCTATCTCCATTTTTTATTGTTTTTCAGTTTTTGACATAATTTGAAAATGCCTGGTGCCCTTTACATTGTGTGTAAATTTCATGATGAATGGAGCAAAAGAAATGGCCCAGAATTGCATGGAAAAAAGTCTGGTTCCGTTGACTTACATTAAAAGTGAAGTAGGTTTTTTTTCTTCTCCTGTAAAGTTACCATTTTGGAAATACAAGGTTTGGTTCCGACAGCAGTGATGTGTAAATGCTGGCTGCCCTGTATTGTGCCTTATTCAAAGAAGAGTCTGGACTGAAACACTCCTTATATCTTCAGTGTTAGTAGGTGAAGCTAAACGGCAGGCTGAATAGCAGATGTATGTAAATGTGCTGGATATATGTAAATGTGTTTTTTGTAACATCACAAATCATTGAATTCCAAACAGTCTGTTTTTACAGCTTTGTTTCCAAATATTGACCAAGATGGGCAAAAAACATCAAGTGCTTGTATTTCAAAAAAGCAAAGAAAGTTTGTTTTTCCATAATACAGTATGGGCCCTTTAACTGAAACCACACAACCGCTAAGAATACTGAGAAGCTCCGCCCTCCACACGACAGTATTTGTAAAATTTAAGGCTCTAAGAGTTTCTAATGTTTGATTTTAAGAAATGTGACAGTCTAGGACTGACAGTCATATATAATAAAAGTATAGAATGATATCAGCTGATGTTATTGGCTATCAGAATTTAGCTCTTTAAAAGGCCTTTAACATGGAAAACTGAATTTCCTCATTATTTTTGAAAACAAAAGTTTGATATAGTATGTAAACATGGTTAAAATGTCAGTACATAACATTCACTCCTCAGTCCATATAACCCATATATAGAAACTAAGCTGGGCAAACAGCTTGTATTGAATTCACTGTTTTGGTGGTGTCACGAAAATGGACACATTTACGTATATCCAGCCTATGTCCAGTTATAAGGAGTGTTTCAGCCTGGACTGCTTTTTGACTGAAACGCAGCACAGGACAGTCGATCAGAACTGAGTCAGAGTCCATTTGCATATGTCAGTCTTAAAGGCACAGTAACAAAAACTGTCTGTTTAATTCTAAAGGGGTAAAAAATGAGTTATGACTGTGTTGGTAAATAAAATCACAGAAATATTATAGGTAAAAAAAATTAAAACAGGAAAAGCATTTCCTACATCCCCTTTAAATCGATACCAGTATAACTGGCAACATAGTCATATCGGTCAGGCCCTAATGTGGAGAGCAGTGGACACTGCTTCTTCTTTTGGCTCCTGATCCTCTAATGATGATCACAGACCCTGTTGAGTGTGTCTTCTGGCTTCCTCTGCTATCTTTCTCCTCATCCTCTTCCATCCTCCTCCTGCTCCCCCTGGGAATAACACAAGCCTGGATTTCTACCTGAGTGGGGAAGAGAAACTAGCAGTGTTGATTTAAGGATCCACAGTGAAGTGTCAACTTCAGGGCTGTATATCTGAGCAGCCTGGAGTCCAGTCACATTTCCTCCTATTGCAGGAGTTGAGGAGAGATGTGGCATTGTCAGCGCCTTTTAAAACACAGAGACGCAGCTGTTAGGTATATGCTGTTGTCATTTGATGAAATATTTTTGCATGAGCAGATGGTTTCTGTATTATATCAGCAGAGCATTTTAATCATGGGGTCTTGAGAGAGGAAGTGTTTGAAGTATCTGTTTTCTGTGAAAAGCCCATCTGTTATTGAATCTCACGTTTATGGAAAGTGAAAGCTTTATTAGTTGCGAATCTGCAGACTTTCACAGGATAGGTTACCCTGGAGTCTGTGTATGTATACGACTGGAATGGAGCTGGAAAATATTTAAACTTTTTATGGATATTAACATTTCGTTTATTATGCCCTAATTTCATTTTTAATTCAACATTCTATTATTCTCTTTATTTGAAAATCTCTGTCTTTCTGCCAGTTGCCAATGAGAGTAAGGCATTTTACAGAGCAGAAGACCATTCTCTCATTTGATTTTTAAAAGGGAAGTCCAACTTTTCTGCATAATTATATCATTACCATGTAAGCAAAGTCATTCAGAGTGGTTTGGTGTGAATGTTCCATTATAGAGAAACTGGCTGAATCAGAATTGTTCACAGAATGACTCAACAGCGAGCGGCCTAACCTGCAAACATTGCCATGAAACCATTAAGCTACAGTCAGAGAACTTGTAGAGAAGAGAATCATCACTCTGTAATGTCTTCCGGGTTTCTCAAACACTAGAGGGCGCTCCCGAGGCAGTTCAAAATGAATGGGTTACGATGGAGCATTTGAGCAAAATCCTAGTTTATAAATGCGTAAACATTTTTAATGTAAAAGAATCTATTCGTTTCCTGAGCACTGAAGAGCATAAAACATTTTAACACTGCTGTTATATTTTTAAGAGCTTTTAAACTCGAGTTATAGGAGTTTAAAACTGCGCCTCATGTATGTTCATTAATGTCTTTGAGCACAAACAGCCAATGAGCTGCTAATGTCCTAGTATAGGCTAAAACTATAAATGAAAACACAGACTTACTTTGCTCTGCTTTAAGCTTTAGCTCAGCTTTAGCCTCTTTTCTTACATCTCCGGCAGAAAAGCTTTCCTTAAAAGTGGAATAGTTTCTTGAAAATGTCTCTCAACGTTCAACTTTTTATGAAGCTGAAGTCGCTTCTCATTCTCCAGCTTCTTGATCGAATTTTCCCTTTCCAGCTTAAAAGGTGCCTCAGACACCAGAATGTAACTGCTGCACCGTTTAAGGTGGAACGGGAGAATTTGAACTAGAAGATGACTTCAGCTCCGTGGCTTTTTAGTGTTTGACAGTTTCTTGTTGCAGGTTAAACATATCAGGAAACCAGCTGGAGTGATTATAGATGCAAATAAGTCTATTTGTTGCCAAATTATCAATGTTTGTCTTGAATCTTTCTGTTTGCCTTTTCGTTAGCTAGTAGCTAGGCGAAACTTTTCTGCATTGCTATGGTGACCAGCAGTCTGCGCGCCAACCTTCAGTGTTAAAGAGTGAATTAACAGTTCTACATCAACTCCAGCGTTTAAGACCGTTTATTGCTCAAACTGTGTTAGAATGATCAGAACAGCTTTATTTTACTGTTACAGATGATTATTTTATTCTAACCTAAAAATCAATTTCTGCAGGGGAGATGCAACAGGGCAGTAAAAGAGCAGTGTGTTGCTGACCCCTGCTTTAGGAGAAGGTGTATGGCCAGGAAAGCCCAGACAGAAGCTAGCAAGTGCATTCATATCATGAGCGCTAGCAATGCTATGAGACAATCATCTACACCTTTGCATTGAAACCTTTTCATGTTACTAATTCTTACACTTATGTCAACACTTCTTGATTGCATTATGATCATGTAGTGTCTGTCTGATTGCCGCAACAGTTATTTCTCGTTTTCTCGTAACTGTCATCATTTTTATTGTTATCAACATATAAAATATTTATCACTGCAATGTGTTCCATATTTTCCACTCTTTTCTAAATATTTGCTCCTCCTCAGGTGACCTGGTGTCCCGTGCAATGCACCATATGCAGCGCCTGATCTCCGGGGGGCGCTGTCTCAGTCCTGGACGTCCCGGCCACACACAGCCCCTCTCCTGGTCTGCTGATGCCCTCCACACCCTGTACTACTTCCTCCGCAGTCCACAAATGGAGTCCTTAGAGAACCCAAACCTGGAGCCCCCCAGGATGGCCCTCAGCAAAGAAAGGTGGGTTACAGGTCAGGATGTGACCTGTTGAGTGATTTAACCCATCATTTGGTCAACTTACCGCAACTGCAACTGCTGAGTGTGCTGGTCGTATAAACGTTTTGTGCAGCTGCATCATTTATAAGGTGAAATGGAGCGTTTTAATCCCGTCTCTAACTCCAAAGGGTTTGCTTAGGGACACTTTTTTTGCGAGCCCTTTCTTTTTATGGGTTTATATCTGCAAAAGCCATATTTGCCTTATTTTTGTGAAATATATATATATAAAGTACACACAATAGAGCTTCTTTTTCATTGGGAATCCTGTGAGGATATTGTACTTGTATTGGCATTTTTTTTCCCTCATGGAATGCGCATGTGGAAATTTCTGCATTTATCCTCAGTTGTGAATACCAATGGCTTTAACAGGTGTAATCATAGAGTTTCATATAGTACAGTACAGACAGTAGCTACTTTCCTGGCTGGCTTTGGGAGGAAGGAAACCAGAGACCTTTCATAAAATGTAAAATCAGCACATTGCTCCGGGTCCCTTTGAGGCCGAGTGTTTGGCTGATGTCACAAGTTATTGAGCAGATCCTGTGCTCTATTTACGCGGCTGTCTCTGCCAGATGCATTAGACTTGTTTAACTCTTAGAAGTCACAGTTACTTCTCACTCATAATTGACATGAGCGAAGTGCTGCTGTAAGTGCAGATACTAAACTTTAAATCCACATTTAAAGTATAAGAGGAGATCTTTTATTTTGCTTTGAATTTGATGAAAAGTTATCATTGTGCCTACAGTGGAACAGAGCTTGACAAAATTTGGTGAGCATCAGGCTTGACCCATGTCATCGGGTTTTGAGTCCAAAACTGACCTGAGTTCAACAAAATATTGTCTGAAACTGATTCAGAAGAGTCCGTCATCACCCAAAGTGCTGAGTAAAACCTGATAAGATAGCGCCACTTACTCACGTCACCCACAAAGAATATACATATTTACCTTTATGGCATTTGGCAGACACTCTTATCCATTTTACACAGGTAGGTGAAGGTAGTGTTAGGAGTCTTGCCCAAGGACTCCTATTGGTATAGTACAGGGTGATTGAACCCCAGTCTACAGCATAGAAGGCAGAGATGTTACCCACTACACCATACCAACCACCACATCTATAATAGCCATCATTAGATCATGGATAATTAAAATCAAATATAGTCTAAACGATACTATGACAATCACCTGTCCAAAATGAAGCTCAAATTCTCTTTAAGAAATGTATTGATGAATCAGTGCTTTTTAAACATTTTTAAAGTTTAACATGAGCAGTTTCTCTACTATAGTTTCAGAGAAATATTAAATATTCTTCCATTTCAACTATTTAATGCCAACAGTATGACTATTAATTATAAGAGCATTAAACTGTTTACGAAACACACCTTATTCACAAGACATTAGAGCGGTTACAAAGAATTTCCACTCTTTAGGATCACAAAGCTGACAGTAATGTCTGTTTCAGTGTTTTACATTGGGATGAACTCACTTTAAATGAAACACAAAACACTAACATGGTTACGATAAAAAACTTGTAAAATGCATTTAAACGTGTCTTAGAGGTAAGAATAACATCAAAAAAACTAATGAAATGAACAGCACACATCCACGCAAAAATGCACCAAGCCCAAAATAGCAGAGCATAAATGGTTTTAATTGTCTTAGCAACAAATCATTAAACAAATAGATAAAGTAACTTTTCTCTCTGATTTCTGTGAATGTTGAAGTTTTGTGGATAAACGTGCAGACTGCCTTTTATAGCTTCAAACTGATGCCTTCAAACAGTTGAAAAACATCACCAAGCTACCAAATACTAGAGACCAAATATACTCTATAGGGTTTAAGTTTGGACTCAAAGCTGTCAGTAAAAACCATTATATTTTTTGCACAGTAGTATAGATAAAGAGATGCATGTTAATTACCAAAATGTTGAATGCTGGCAAGCTCTACCCTCTTCATTACAAAACTCATAGACAGCCAGTAGAAAGTAACAGTCACTTCCTCAATATGCTTTGCGAATAATGCCTAATTACTTTAATGCATTCTTTTTTCATGGCAATCTGCTTTTTTTAAGAAATAGAGTAGATTAATGAAGGATTTCTGCTGTAAATGCATTTTTACAGTCTACTTTCATGAACTGATGCTGTTTTATTTCCTATGCATCCATTATCACAAAAGCGTGGGGATCATGAGTTTCAGTGCCTCTGTTAACAAAAAGTGGGCTACTCTAGCATGCCAGATTAAAAATGTTATGATAATGAACATAGGGAGAAAGTAGGGAAGAATGAAGAGGTGAAGAACCAACGGGAGGCGGGCTGTGAGTACCCAACATGAAATTTGAACCTGGCCCAAGCCCCACTCATATTTGGAAAATGACCCCTGAACCTGACTTGAGCCATCGGGTCCAGACAAACTTCAAGCTCTAGTGTACAGGCTTGTTTTGTAGGGGGGAAAAAAACATCCTTTTGCTCCATTTGTTGAAATCAAAACAATCAAAATAAGTGCAACAACAAACTTGCCTATAGAATCTACATCTAGTGTAAGTCACTATGTAATAAAATATATATATATATATATATATACACAACTACGTTTGAATAGTATAGCAAAACAACAGCTTCTAAGGATCAAACAGGACATTACTAACATTGCTGGAGTGAATGGTCAGCAGGTGGTTAGGCTCCCTTCTAGCAGCCAGTATAATTACATCACTTTCCGCTGTTGACCCTTGCAGAGCTCTGCCAGACAGTGTGTGTACAGGTGTGTAGAAAACAATGCATTGTTGCATCATTACGTTGTAACCCAGAGGCAGAGCAGAAGTTGCCCAGTGAAGGAGGCAGAGTGGTAAATAAGAGAGGAATTTGTTCTCCCCTGCAGGCCCTTCCCCTTACTGCCCCCTCTGATGGAGTGGATGCGGGTCGCGATGGTTCACGCTGAGCATCGACGCAGTCTGTTTGTGGACAGTGATGATGTGAGGCAGACGGCCAGACTTCTACTGCCCGGACTGGACTGTGAACCAAGACAGCTGAAGTAAGAAAAGCTGATATTTCCATCACCACTGTCTGATTAAAATGGTATAGCTCTTTTTATCACTAGTGTCAGCAATGTGTGATAAATGGACCAATAAAATTTGTCCAGAATGACCTAGGATAAAATCTTGTTACCCCATTTAACCCCATTTAACCCATTTTCACAGTAGCCGCAAAATGCAAATGCAATTTCTGCCTGTTTTGGAGGAGGTCACTCAGTTGAACCATGCATTTTTTCATCAGTAATGTTAATGGGATGTGTTGTGAGAAATGTGTATGATTAGCAAAACCAGAAGCAAACTGGATTTTGTCTTAATTAGGGGTGCAACGATTATTCGACTTAGTCGACTAAAATCGACAACCAAATTAGTTGGCAACTAAATTAATAGTCGATAAGTTGGTGACATCATCACGTGCGTTTCTCACTCTAACTAGAAATGTTTTGACATTACCGCTTACTGGAGAGTTAACAAAAGCGTGATGGCAGCCTCAAGAACGAAAAGTGTGGGAGCATTTCACACTTAACTCCAAAAAAAAGGTTGTTAGCTGTGCTGTTTGTTGGAGCGTCAGAAGAGGAAACATGTCGGCTCACTGGATGAAGATGATTCATCTCGGTAATATAGCTGTGCTAGTGAGCTAGTTAGCTAATGTTAATGTTAAAAGCTGTCCTACTTCATGTTATGAGCTGAGCTGTAATATCATCTGTAGAAATGCGGTTCTCTGGAATCGTTAATGAGTTGGAACGGAGAAGCAAGTAACTATTATACACAATGACTCTGTTCACTTTCAAATAACATGTACAGTTTTAAACACTGCATCGTTGTCTTAACGTCGAGGTCACCAGTGCGTTCAAAATGAACATAACATGCATGAACGTTCATCAAAATAGTGAATTCTTAAATAGTCTTTATTTATTTATTTATTTATTTATCTTTATTTATCTTTTATTTATTATCTTTATTGTCTTGATTATTAGTTAGCAAATGCATAAAACAACCTCAAGCTAAATTTAAAAGCTAATGGATACATAAGAGTTATTTGGTAATTAATCCGAATAATTGATTATTCGTTTCAATAATCGATATATTATTCGCAAAGAACTCTTTAATCATACAAAAGGTTCTTTGAGTGTTCATGGTTCTATATAGAACCATTTTCTTTACTAAAGAACCATTAAAGCACCTTCTTTTTGGCTTATTTTTTAACCTTTTTGCAATGACAGTGACTGTCGTTCCAGCCTACAGCTCAGGAAATATCTGCATATGCCATTTCAAAACATTCTTATTGCTCTCTCTCTCTCTCTCTCTCTCTTCTTTCTTTCTTTCTTTCTTTCTTTCTCTCTCTCTCTCTCTCTCTCTCTCTCTCTCTCTCTCTCTCTCCCTCTCTCTCTCTCTCTCCCTCTCTCTCTCCCTCCCTCTCTCTCCCTCCCTCCCTCCAACTTTCTACCTCTTTCTCAGGCCAGAGTGCTGTTTCAGCTCTTTTAAGCGCTTGGACTCGAAAGCTGCGACAGACAAGTTCAATCTGGATCTGGGCTTTCGAATGCTTAACTGTGGACGCACAGATCTGATTGGTCAGGCTATCCAACTGCTGGGTCCAGATGGAGTCAACACCATGGATGACCAGGTCAGAGCCATTCCTGCTAGCTCTTCTCTTAACTTTCTAAATCCAAATGCCTCCTTATCTTATCTAAATGCCCTCTTAAATCCAGGTCCACGACTTTGCATAATATAACAGCACAGTATCTGACACTGAAGAAGATGGTCAGTCTGCCGTTTGAACTGAGCCAAAGGGCAGAGCTCTGGCTCTTTTTAAGGGTCACTTGGCCACAGTGTGGTATGAATATATGTAACGTCTTTTGTGTTTCTCTATGGGGATTTAGGGCATGACCCCTTTGATGTATGCCTGCTCTGCTGGGGATGAAGCGCTGGTGCACATGCTCATTCATGCAGGGGCCAACCTGGATTTAGCTGTAAGGACTGGGAATTATTCTGTACACACATCACTCCATTACATGACAGTCCATTTGTAGCAAATACCTTGACATGTTCCTTACAGAAATCAAATGGGTTTTTAACTGAAGAGTTTGTGTTTGTTCTTCTTGCTCCTTACTGCAGGTGCCCAGCTGCTCTTCAAAGCACCCCTCTGTTCACCCTGACAGTCGCCACTGGGTGGCGCTCACTTTCGCTGTGCTGTATGGACATATTTCCGTGGCACAGGTGTAAATCCTTATACACTACATACGATGCACAATACGTATACGATTTTTTTAGTGAAGAGATAATAGGGTGCATATCATCACTGTCAAAAAGCAAGTATCTCCAAATTATTACCTGTACAACATTTTAAACTTTTAATGCAAATTATTGTTAAAAGAAAAAAAAATATTCCAAGTAATTATGAAGGATTTCTGTTGATCCATTCATCATAGGATTTTACACATTATAAAGGACAGCTACTGCATTCAAATGATGCAGAAAAATAAATTTTTTTTTGTTGTTTCTTTGTTTTTGTTTTTTTTTTTGTTACAGACAGCCAGGTGTTCTGAGGAATATCCTGTTGTTAAATTGTTAAATAAGAGTTGTGTAATTTCAGCTGCTGCTGGACATGGGAGCAGACGTGGAGGGCCGTGCCCTTAGGACTGGACACCAAGGTTCAGCAGAAACCCCCCTCCAACAGGCATCTGCTGCAGGTGAACATTACACAGAGATGAACCACAAACCGTTACTAAAATCTGATTTCTTGAGCCACTTTGGAAGTTATTGTTAAATATTTCATATATGCACATATATGGATGTTGATATGGGTTATTAAAGTCCATTGTGCTGTCAGTGGAAAACTCTGACCATTATGTTGACTGACAACCATAGCCTCCTGCTAATCAATTAACAACATCCCCTAACAATGGTGAAATGACTGTATGGTATCCTGTAGTTTATTGTTTTTTTTATTAATTGGTTATTTCAGATGAAACTTTGATTGGTTGAGAAGCGTTCTACCTGTGTTGTTTTTTAGATAACGTCACTATCATTCTGCTGAGCACTTGATGCCAAGTTATGATTTGCTTTATGCTGCATCTGACCTTTACTAAGCGTCTCCTTTAGCACAGAAAAGGGACACACCAGATGACTTCTGTAAGACTACATTTGACCTGCAGCCCATTTGGTCATTTCTGAACCTGTCGTTCTGAGCAAGCATATCTGTTGGCAGCTTTGATGGTGGAACAACTAAACTGGAATTGCCAGAAATGAACAGAATAGAATTTGGCAAACGAGGCGCACTGTTTAATGCTTTACAGACTGTCTGGGACAAAACAGTCTTCAGTTTAATATAGTTAAGCTGAACCTGATGATGTCACAGCTTTATCAGTAATGCTAAAAGCTACCATTTCTTTGGTAGAAGGAATTGTCAGTATTAAAGCACATTTGATACAATGTTTGAGGATTTTCTTTATTTTGCAGAACTCTTAAAAGCAAATAGAACATAGCCTGTGATATTATTCATGAAAACACACTACCTTTCATGTTCTACTGCTTAAATATAGCTTATATAGAGTAAATGGTTTATGAATTTATGTATGAAGTCTGAGTGAAATGTGTTTGTGTGTTTAGGAAACTATGAGATGGTCAGTTTGCTGCTGTCCCGTGGTGCTGACCCCATGTTTCGCGTGCATAGTGGGAGCACACTGACATCATCACTGTATGAGGATATGAACTGTTTCAGTCACGCTGCAGCACATGGACACAGGTAGAGTAACAGGACATGAGCCTGGTGCATTTGTACCTGCACCACATAAACAACCACATCACTGCTAACAAATAGTGCAAGTCAACAGATTGACAGTGGTATTTAATTGTATGTCTATGCAGTAGACCTGTAAGGTGCAGTAGGTGGACCCCATCAAGAGGTCAGTGAATGGAAGTGAAGAATAGATGAGTGTAGTAAAATGCATATAGTCACAGTGCCTTACTATGCATAGTCTTGGAACTATAAAAGACTTGTCTCAGTGGAGGCACCCCATTTACAGATTCATTCACAGGGTGTTTGTT
Source organism: Colossoma macropomum (assembly GCF_904425465.1). Lineage (NCBI taxonomy): Eukaryota > Metazoa > Chordata > Actinopteri > Characiformes > Serrasalmidae > Colossoma > Colossoma macropomum. Next base: position 12,902,263 of record NW_023494797.1, read on the forward strand.
TTTTTAAACCGCATTAGACATTTGTTTAAGTTAGTATATACCTAGTTTATTTGGGTGTCTTCAACTTTATAATCAGTAGTTTTTTGTATTTATGCTGTTTCATTAATTTTGTTCATTTTTCATTTTCACTCAAACTTCACTGTTTCACTTTTCCAATGTTTTGCTTACCTTCCCCTTTGAGCTTCTGTACAGTACTGTGCGAAAGTCAGAGAACACCCCTTATTTATTTAATTGCCAGTCAAAATCACCACTAAGTACAAGTTATTAATTTTTCAATGTCAAGGAAAAAGGCAGAAAACAAATATTTAACAGAAGTCTTAACAACTAAATATAATATCAATTTCTTTTATTGAACGTGTCCACCCTTTTTTAGAAGACTTGTTGGTTGCACTTCCTGCTTCTCACGATCCAAGTGGTCCCAACGTCAGTGTTAAGGTGGTCAGTCCATCGTTCTGAGAACACCCGCAGATTCTTTGTCTGATTAACAAGTGTTATATTAGTACTGGCTTCCTAACAGCTACACATCCTTTCAGACCCATAGTGTTGAGTTCCCTCCTCACAGTGGAAGGATGGACAGAAACACCTGTGGATTTTTCCAGATCTGAAGCAGCTTGATTTTCTCCTCTCTCTCAAAGAAGAAAGCTTTAAGTACTGTTGTCTCTGACTTTTGCTCAGGACTGTAACTAAATATGAAGTGCTGTTTGAATAAAGACCGTTATTCATGTAGTTGAGTCCATGACTGCATATCTCAAAAGTGCTGTTCTGTCCTGTAGGAATGTGTTGAGGAAGTTACTGAGCCAGCCCCACAGGCTGCAGGAGGATGTGCTGTCTCTGGAGGAGATCCTGGCGGAGGGGGTGGAGGGGAAGCCGAGGGAGGAGGTTAAGGATTCGCTCCGCTCTCACTCCTCCTCCAGCAACGGCGGCGTCCCATACATGTCCAAGGCCCAAAGCCGAGCCCTACAGGAGGCCAGCCTGCACAGTGCTGAACATGGCTACCTGGATGTGACCATGGAGCTCCGAGCACTCGGTATGGCTTGGTCAGGGGTGTAAAAATCTGCCCTCACAATAACGAAATTATAATAATTATTACTGATTATTTTAGTTTGACTCAGAGCTTTATATACAGGGTGATTCAGAAAGTTTCATCTGATTTCAAAATGATTTATTTTATTTGTAAATCTTTACAGAACAATGCAGTAAATTACAAATTGTTTAATTGAGCATAAAGTTTATTGTGTAATTTTGTAAGTGCTTAATATGAACCTCCTCCAGCTGTACGGACAACATCAACTCAATATTCAAATTCATCCCATACTCGATTGGGCATGTCGGGTGACACTGTACTCACGGTTCTTTCAATGCAATTTCGGAGATCATCCAGTGTTGTTGGGAGTGGTGGCACATAAACAGAATCCTTAACATACCCCCACAGAAAAAGTCACACAGCATGAGAACTGGTGATGCTGGTGACCTTTTTCTTGGAATTGTTGGTACCAATGACGAATGCTCTGAGCTGTACTCTGTGACCCCCACTTTCAACTGGTATGTGATTGGTTCCTAAGTGCCTCACGGTTGTAAAAATATGGCGCTTTGAAGTAGGATGAATCTTTTTGAATCACCCTGTCTATATATATACATACATACATACATCATCTAAACCGCTTATCCTTCTGGGTCGCGGTGGGGTGCTGGAGCCTATACCAGCTGTCATTGGGCGGAAGGCAGGATACACCCTGGACAGGTCGCCAGTCCATCACAGGGCAGATATATATATATATATATATATATATATATATATATATATATATATATATATATATATATATATATATATATATATATATATATATTTTATTAGCTCACATTTCTGTGTTTTATTACAGTGGATAAGGTGCAGATGTCTTTACTGATTGTCAGATCAGTATAAACGTGTTCCCTCACGTAACTGATGAAATGAAGTTTATTCAAACAACATCTGAGCATAGTTACTAGCTGAATGAGGTAAACAAGGTCATTTGCTCTGTCCGTCACTACAGCCCAGCCAAGCTGTTGGCTGTAACACCTATATATAATGGCATTAATCCTACATTTGTGACAAAATTCTAAATCTTTAAGCCCAGAGGTGGTTTAAACACCTAAAATTTCTAAGTACTGAGAGCTGAAATCATAACAAGCGTATCCAATGTGTAGTGTTTTGTTAGTTGCTGTTTCAGGTGTGTAGTTTTTGCTAAGAAAAGTGGCAAGATCAAAACAGCTTTCCACTTAATTTTTAAGTTTATTAAGTTTATTTAATTTATTTAATTTATTTTAAGTCATTGCAAATCAACAAAGTATATATAATACACTGAATATACATTATATTTACACAGTAGTGGAATAAAGACAGTAAAAACAAGCAAATACTTTGTTGAACATTGATTAATATCAGCCAAAGCTACTCAACAATCAGATACTGATTAAAGGCTTTGATTATTTATTTATTTATTTATTTATTTATTTTAACATTCTTCTATATCTGAGCAGAGCTGAACTTGTGCTGCATTTGTTTGTGTCTGTTTCAGGTGTGCCGTGGAGGCTGCATGTGTGGCTGGAGTCCGTGCGCATTGCTCAGCTACAGTCCAGGACCGAGGTCACTCTTTCACTGCTGAGAGACTTCACCTCCATGTGGCAGGAGAAATACTGCGAGGAGCTCATCTCAGATGGCCTGCCACTGCTTTTCTCCATCTTTAGAACCACCAAGGTAAAGAACATAACCACAGCCCTCAGGAAACAGTTATAGGCCCTGGTTAAGCCCAGTTCCAGACTAAACCACACTGTTAGTAGTAATTCAGCATAGCAGATCCTTTATTAGGCTTAATCCGTGTAGATGATGATGAATTCTGTAATGTAGATCAGTGATAAGTGTGTCCATGTTCCACTAGAATAAGGAGATCCGTGAATGGCTGGGAGTTGTTTGGAGCCACTGCTTTGGCTCTGCTGTGTTGCCTCCTATTCCTGCAGTGAGGAACACACCTGCTGCTCAACTGGGTAATGCACATCACTTTATCCACCCTGTCCAGTTTATCTGCAAGGTCAAGCCTATTCTGTCTCTATTCTCTATTCAGTGCAGTCATATACACTGGCCATTAAAAGGAACTCTTCGCTTTCCAAAATGTTTTTAATACATGAGCATGTTTACTTTGTTGATTTGCAATGACTTAAAATAAATTAAATAAACTATTAATAAAATAAATAAATAAAATATTAAGTAGGAAGCTGTTTCGATTTTTGCCAAAACTGCACACCTGAAACAGCAACTAACAAAACACTACACATTGGATACACTCGTTATGATTTCAGCACTCAGTACTTAGAAATTTTAGGTGTTTAAACCACCTCTGGGCTTAAAGATTTAGAATTTTGTCACAAATATAGGATTAATGCCATTAAATATAGGTGTTACAGCCAATAGCTTGGCTGGGCTGTTGACGGACAGAGCAAATGACCTTGTTTTACCTCATTCAGCTAGTAACCATGCTCAGATGTTGTTTGAATAAACTTAATTTGATCAGTTACGTGAGGAAACATGTTTATGCTGATCTGACGATCAGTAAAAACATCTGCACCTTATCCACTGTAATAAAACACAGAAATGTGAGCTAATAAAATCTGCCAGCTTTGCAGTTGGAGCTGCAGCACTATGGTTTAAAACTGGCTTCAGGATTAAACTGAAGTCCTGTTCAAACTTCCAGAATTGTACCTATTTGTCTGGCAAAAGGAATCGTTCTGAGACACCACGACCAGCATCACACAACTCTGATTACTATCAGTACAGTATTATAAACATTACAAAGTTCTGGATATCCATCTTACAAAATATAGTTACATCCCAAGCAGAGTCGCAAAGAGGAAGGATTTATATGATTCCATTCTAGTCTTCTCAAGAGGATTATGATTTTTGAATGATAATTTCTAGCTGGCCTATATTATGTAATACCTGTTTTTATGCCTTTTGTTATTGTGCTGTCAGCCTACTGTAGTAATCACTGATAAGCGTTATTTATGTCTTTGACTTGTTTATACTTCTCTGTCCCTGCTGTGGAAGAAAAAAAATAAATAATAATAATAATAATAATAATAATAAACAGCATTCAGAATATTCTAAAAGAAGGCATCGTGTCCCCAAACTTTTGACCAGTAGAGTTCCTGGCCTTTAGCTGAAATGCATTCATGTATTATAAATGCATGTGTTGTTCTGCTCAACAGATGCTCATTTCCTGAATAACTCTGAGATGTCTGATGTGACGTTCCTGGTGCAAGGCCAGCCATTCTACGCCCACAAAGTGCTTCTCATGTCTGCGTCTCAGAGGTGAGCGACCAGAAGAAGCTCAGTTTTATAACCTGCACAAGAGAGTAGAGCAGCCTAACCCTGTACTCAAGTAAAAGTACTGTTACTTTACTAAAACAGTAACTCAAGTAAAAGTAACAGTAACTTTCCAAAGAACTTAAGTAGAAGTACAAAAGTGTCAAACAAACTCCTTCAGTACTGAGTAACTTCTCAGTGTATCCAGCATCCATCAGCACAGGAACTGAAGTTTGTTACGTGCAATTCTTCTATTTTTTGATGTCCTTCATCTCAGGGTTAAAACGCTAAAGCTCCAGAGTCAGAGACATGACCGCTCATAAAGAAGCACAGCGTAACGTAATGAAATAAAGAATAAAAAGGGAATTATTAGCTAAATGCAACTAAAATGTAACAGAGAAAAAAGTAGACGGCTTCCCTCACACATATACTTAAGTGGAAGTAAAAGTTTTATCATTTGAAAATAGGTCTACTCATGAAAGTACACATCCGTTAAAATTAGGAATGCACTGAAATTTCAGTCACTGGAACATTTTGGTTTCTGGACAAAAGAGAAAAAGGCATGACAAAAAAGATTTAAGCAATAGATTAATCCACAACAATGTGTCAGAATTCAGCACTTAATACTTAAAAACGACACTTGATTTTAATGGTAATGGACAAGAGAAATAGTGAATAAAACGCTGTTTGTTTACTTTCCTGTGGTGGTCAGCACAGATACATTCAAACAGTCTGAGCAGTGAAAAAAATGTCAGCAGTGTTTACTGTTTCAGGATTTCTATGAAGAACATCAGATAAGCAATTTGTAATTTTTATGCCAAATATCATTGCAGCACCCAAGAACTTCTCCACTACAGGTTTGATTCTAATTGAAAATACATCATCCCGCTCGGCGTCCAGAATACAGCAGAACAGAATCAGAAAGTCCACACTGACGCCATCCTTAGCCTCTGTTTATAAATGATGAAAAATTCACAAACAACAGCCAAAGTGCAAAATATAACAAAAAATAACAGAATTCATTGCCTTGAATGACCAGCTGATCTCTGATGTCAAGGGCATTGGATTTCATGGCACATACAGTACTTTTTTGCACTTTTTTATACTGTTTTTTATTTATTGTCAGCTCAGATTTGTCCTACTGAAAGCAGATTTTATCAATAATAAATGTGTTTACTTTTATGTTTAGTATGTCCCTTCAAAATCATAAATAAAGCTCGGTTTTTGTTTTCAGTGCATCACTAATCCAAATTGTACATAGAACTCAGTAAATATAACTGGTTAATACCCTCCTCAATGATAATGTGATTATAGACGCTGAATTGTCTGTGTTCCCCTTAATTCCATCCCAAGGTTCAAAGAGCTGCTCAGCGTTTGCAGATCCAATGGCACAGCGGACCATAATATCATTGAGCTCACTGACATCAAGCACAGCACTTTCCAGGTGATTGTGCTTCAAGCACAGCACACACAAAAATGAAAACTAAATATGACCAAACTGTATCATGCTATATTATTGTTTAGAATATTGCAGTAAAACTGTGTCTGTACAGAAACATAAAACTGTCTGTTCTCTCAGATGCTGATGGCTCATCTGTACGGTGGAGTAGCTGGGAATTCAGAAGCGTCTCTCTCAGATATGTTAGAGGTAAGAGAATCAACACAACATGCATCCAAAGGCGTCATCTGTTACTGCCTTGAATGGTTTCCAGGACAGAAAAGCTTTGTCCTTGACAAAAACAGCATTTTCAGTGTTTTTTGTTTCAATACACTTAATCTGTGTTGAAAGGGGTCCAGTAAATGAAGCAGAACCTGAACTGTGTTTCATTTTCAGCTCCTGCCCGTGTCTCACTCCTTCCAGCTCAGCACCCTTAAGAGGCACTGTGAAGTCCACTGTGCAGAGAGGATGACCCCCCGCAACGCTGTCCTCATCTACCACACAGCCAAGGTGAGCACACTTGAGAGCTCGGTGGTCCACAAGTACCGGCATGTGGGCATTTTGGTGCCCACAACATGGTTCTTGTGCCAGCTACATATAGCTAATGATTAATGTATTAAATTACAATTAATAAAATTCTGAAAAATTTGCTTAATATTTTAATAAAAACAAATGATAGAACAGTAACTTCTCTATATGTAAAGTAGGTATGTGGTATTGAAGGGCAATTCCACCAATTTTTAAAAAATTACCGCATAATTAAATTGTTAAGATGTAAACAAACAACCATTCACAGTGGTTTGGTATGAAATGCTCAATACTTGATACAAATCGGGTACAAATGCACTGCCTAATGCGGGAAACATTGTTTCACCACAGTTTTGCAATAAGGTTTTGGATTAAAATATATATTTTTAAAATCCATTCATGGTGGAGAGATGCGTGCAGGGTGCTGTGATGCAATGAAAACGTATTTTGCGGATCTGCTTTTATTAAAGACATGATGATGTCTGGTTCCTATTATCACCACTGTAAAGAAATCAGAGTAAAGTTCTCTACAAATAAACTCACATCAAGCGACTACTTGTTTACATATTGACTTTGTTTACATCTCAGCATTGAATTATGCAGAAATTCCCCTTTAAAGACCAGCTGATGCAAAATTAAAGCAACACTCTGTAGACCACCAAGGACGTGTTGTTATATTGAAGTCAGCAACAGGCCCAAATAAGGAAGTCCAAGTCTGAATTTTTGTCTATCATTTTTGAAAATTGGCATAAGCACAAGCTGTGGTCAACAAAAATATTGCAAAGCTGTGACATTTTATACTGTGTACATTTTCCCAACGAATGTCACTGGATCCTCTGAATTAAAAGGTTATTAAGTAGTTGTAACATGAATATTGCTAAATGTGAGCAAACACTGCTACACACTGAACTGACATCATAACACTGGCAACCTCACCAATATACAATATGCAAAACAGCAAGCTTTAGTACCTGCAGTTTGAGCTGGTGTTACATAATAGTGTTGAAGTTTAACAATAGACTTATTTTCATGTGAAATCAATGTACTGAAGTGTAAGCTTGCTTGTAGCTTGTGTGTAGCATTCATTCTGACTACTAAACAACCTCATAATCCTGTAACACGATGGGAAAACATACATGGGACAAAACGTATCAGCTTTGGAGCATTTTTTTGAGCAGTTTTCAAAAACATCACTAATTTTTCTCAGGAACAAAACCTGCTTAGACCTAGTGCTCCTTATTTGGCCACTGCAAAATGATGCACAGCCCCAGAGCTCTATTAGAACAGTCACAATAGAAACGCTTTGTATAAACTAGTAGTCCACTGTCTCAGCCCAGTGCTCTGAGTCCTCTGTTTCTGCTGTGTTTGGCCAACAGGCGAGCTGTGCGGCAGAGCTGGCTGAATTCTGCGAAGGCTTCTTCTTGCAGAACATGCCCCAGATGCTGCAGCGGAGAGAGTTTGAGGAGCTGCTGCTGGGGTCCGAGTGCGGTCCAGACCAGGAGCCGGACACTCTGGAGGCCCTGCAGGCAACACTGGCCTCCAGGCTGCGATATCTTGGCAGCTCGTTCATGGTGTGATGGCAGGGCAGAAACGTGCTAATTGTGCCCGCATGGAAAACCTATTGAAGTGGAAAACTTGGCCCAAGCGGTAGTGGAGATGTGCCTTGACAGGACAGACAGAGCAATTAGGCTGATATCTCATTACTTACAGAACGAGCCAGTGCTGAATATGTATAAGGCAGTGCATTTAGAACACAGCCACGTTCTTCTGTAGATGTCGGGAGATGTTGTGCACTCATTAGCGAGATGCGGCAAGTTCCCGTTCGGCAAATGCATTCAAATACGGACTGATGAGCGCAGGAAAGGAAGTAGGGAGAAATGAGTTTGGTAAAGAATGCATTATAAACATATAGTCGTGTGCAAAAGTTTGGGCACCCCTGATCCAATGACGTTTTGTTGATTTATATAAGTGAAAAGAAGTGAACAGAGAACACACTTCTGCACACTTCAATGCAGTTGCCGTTTATTTACTTAAATTAAGCATAGAATTTTGCCTGTGCAAAAGTTATGGCACATTTTGTTTATCCTCGGTAAACTCAGCAAATAAATATAAACTGTGTACTACAGTTAGCAGAAATGCTAATATTTGTTTGCCTGTTGAGGATGTGTTAACATATTATCACACAGAAAATTAACCAAATGTAATTTATTCAGGGGCGCCCAGACTTTTACATATGACTATACATACAGTGATAGGTCACACAGTGATATGTGCTGCAGTAATAGTGCCCTCTAGCGGATAAAATGGGATGTTGACGCCTGTTAGAAAGAAAGACAGTGCAGTAATGTGAATGAAAGTAATTGTGAAAAATGTTTTTTAATACTAATAATTTGTACATAGTTTTGTCCACGTTTATAAGTGCTTCCATTTTAACATGTAAATATGTTACTGATGTAATAAGTGGTACGTGGTACATTGGGACCATTTTAAAAGACCTAAATTATTTGAAATATTATATTCCTCTGTACTGCTAGGGCTCTTGATTGATCTCACTGTAAACCTCTGGTGTATTTACAAGAAATCAAGCAATCAAGCAATAAATGTGAAGTATTGTATTTACATTTCATTGTATGAGACGTATCCAAAGAATCCAATGGATTTATTTCTGTTTGCACTGAAGTTGTTCACAGTAGTTACAAGGGGATACATTAGCTGTGGTTTTGATTTTTTTTTTTTTTCCTGCTCAGTATTAACCAATCTGTAGTTCACAACAAAGCAGCTTCTCTTCTCTCCCGAAGTACAAAATAGGAAGGAATAAGAATAGGTATTGCTTAGTTTATTTCTCTTCAGCAGAATCCCCCCGCCCACCCCCCCGGGCCATGGATATCCACCTGGGTTACGACATCATCGGACCCCTCTCAGAGAGAGCAGTACAGAATACTGAAGAAAGCAATGAGGGGGGAAGAGAGTCAAAAAAACAACAAAAAAGTGTACGAATAAAAAAAAGACAAACAAAGAAAGGGATGAGAAGAGAAACGTAAAAGGTGAGAGGGAGAAAACAAGTCGATCGTCCTGAAAAAGAGGGGGAAAAGGTGCAGGAGAGGGCAAAATCGAACATCTACAACAACATCATGCAAAGAAAAGCCGAATGTCGGACATGCAAACGGCAAATACGAGAACACAGCTAGGAGCAGGAGCATCCCCTCGGTGCCTTTAAGAAACTCATTGCCAAAAAAGTCGTCTATTTACATCATGTGGTTCGAATGTGTGGACCTGTTGTACACGCACTATGAGATGAAAAGTGACGAATATCAATAGTTCATAACTTCGTATAACCCCACCCTCCCCCTCCCCCCGTAAAGAGGCTAGTCTACATTCTTAAATTACTGGTAAATAATTTAACATATACTACAAGCTCTTTTTCTGGTCAAAGCCGGGAAAAGAAAAGAGTGCTTCATTCACGAAAAAAGATCGGATGAGTTCTTAACGAACACAAATGACGAAATTCTTCAAAAACAATCTGACAAGTAGCTCCGATACAAACACTAAACTACCCGATTTTGGTTTATAAATAGTCCCAGCTGAATAAATTAAACAATTAAACAACAAAAAATAATTATAATAATACAGACGAGAACAAATAAAATAGGATGATAAATAAGTTATAAAATTATACACAACTGTGGCCAAAGGTCTCTGAATCCTGCAGATGCTTTTCCAAAAGAAAGGGGAAAAAAAAGATTAAAAAAAAACTGACATCAAAAGAATACATTAAGCATAATTTCACTCAAAGGTGAAAGAAAACAAAAGATTTCATCACTAAATGGGGAAAAATAAACAAACTGGCAACACAATCAGCCCAAGCAGAGTCACAGACGAGTTTTACGTAAGGAACATATACAGTCTGTACAGAATAGATCATTTGCTGAAACATCTGAAACATCACCCACCCCCACAGTCCCGTCCCAGAACCACCCCAAAATAGGCTACCCCATATTTTTTTTTTCAAATAAGATTTGAAAATCTTGTACAGCAATGACACAAAGTCCATAAAATATTTAAATTCTGTCATTCATAAAGAAAGACTACATTGAAAAGAATACAATCCAACAAGAGTCCGTGTGGGCAGCTCCTCAAACGCCTGACCGTGTCTGAAATGTCAACAGCTCATCCTCCCGTCAACAGAACTGTTGGGATATGAAGAAAACAAAAAGAGGGAAAACAGAGAGAGAGACAGAGACTTGGAGGGTCACAAACAGAAAGAGGAGAAGGGAGAAAATAAAGGGGAAGTAGATCAGAGCAGGGCTGAATGAGTGTTGTGGTTCTTTTTCTTAAGGCTTTTTCTCAATTCTTCAGACGTGAGTCTTCGAGCAGGAGTGAGGTGCGGAGGCTGAACGTGTCTTGGTGAAGTTTGCGTGCGTCAGCGTTGAGGAGCGTCCGTCCGTAGCTTGTACTTGCTGTGTAATGTGCCTTCCATCGACATACTGTACATGATGCGGATGGGCTCTAACACGTTTTCTGGATAATCCCTGGTAGCAGAAATGGGCAAACGGCGTCACCAAAACAGAAAACGCAAAAGAGAAAAAGCACAAGAAATGCAAAAAAAGGCAACAGAGTACAGAAGACCATTCCCGCCAGGTAGAGGAAAAAAAAGCCTACAGTTATTTCTCCTTCTCTGTTCCTGGCAGCAGCACGTGAAAACAGACAGACTTATCTTGTCAAAATATTGACATATTTTCTTAAAATATCCACTTAATATGTCCAAATTCTGAATTATTTTCTCAAAATATTGATGTATTGGAATACTACATCAATTCTTAATGAGACATTAAGTAATCATTCTCAGATACTAAATCAATATTTTTATATTTTAATATATTTATTTAGTATCTGAGAATAATTACTTAATGTCTCATAATAATCACTTATTATCCTACAATAATTATAACTTTTTATTAAACTCATTATGTTGACAGTATCTCATCAATAAAGATTTCAAGATAGCAATTCAATAATTTGACAAAATGAGTAATTATATTGAGGTGTTTTATAAATATTTTGAGAAAATAATTAATTATTTTGGGATATTTAGTAAATATTTCAACAATATTAGTAATTAGTAATTAGTTTGAGATATTGTCAATATTTTATGAGCATCAAGTCATTATTTCAAGATACTAGGTCAACATTTTGAGAAAATAAAGTCATTATTTCAAAATACTAATTCAATATTTTGAAATACTAGGTCAATATTTTAAGAATGTTACTTTGAGATATTAAGTCAATATTTCGAGAATATTGGTCATTATTTCTAGATACTATGTCGATATTTTTAAAAGATAACACATTATTTCAAGGTACTAAGTCAGTATTTCAAGAAAAAGTCCTTATTTTGAGATACTAAGTCCATGTTTTGGCAATGCTGCCAGAACTGAGCAGGAGACAAAAACAAACAAACAAACAAAAAAAGACATGACATGAAGGTATTTTTTTTCTCCTCTATCTGGTGAGAACAGGCTTCCATAGCAGAGCAATAAGACACCTGGTTAAAGAAGGGAGGAGTGTGTCTGTGCCTGGTGGAGAGAATGCACTGGTGTAATACTCTACTGCAGTAATCATTCCAGCGTATAAAAGTTTCTTGAGCGTCTTTTACAGTTGAGCCAGAGCTCGAGTCAAAAGCTTCATCTACGTTGTACTATATATTTAAATCTGGTGATCTACTAACACTCCTGGGTCTTAAGGTTGCTCCTGTGTCCCAACTGATGGTGCCACCTTGGCTTTGTCTTTGCCCGACGGGCATTTGGAGGTATTAGAGTCGGACTCGTGTTTCTTGCTGCTGGCACCGTGCTTGGGCGTGCCCGCGGCGTGGGGCACCTGCCCGTTCTTCTCGTCTGAAAAGAGCTGTTTAATTACGTCAAAGAAGCTACTCAATGGGCTGCCTGGGTACACATGGGGAAGAGAAGAACGAGAGAGAGAGAGAGAGAGAGAACAAACAAATGAACAATATGGATCACAAGGAGGACACGGGATGAGAGTGAGGAAGAGACAAGACAAACGAGAGACGCTGAGCCACACCACAGTCTCTCTGCTGACTGGACCAGAGGTAGAGATGTTCCAAACTGATCCAAAAGACTGATATCAGAGCCTAATGTATTTAAAGCCCAGCCCAATTCTAGTCCTTACCTAAAGAGCAATTTCACCAATTTATCAAAATTCCTATATAACTTGGTGGTTGAGATGTAAACAAAGTCATTCAGAGTGGTTTGATATGAAATGGTTCATTGTAGAGAAACTGATTCCTTTTACAGTGGTGGTGACATAAACCTCAGCTGTAATACAACAAAAATATATATTGATAAAATTTATTTGCTATTGAAAACAACTGGTGAACATACACGTCTGAGATTTTATATCTAATGTTAATGGTAAAATAGTGATTTTTTTTATTTCTAAGGACAATTTTACCAACACTTAGGCCAAAACCTTATTTTGAATCTATTGTTAAAACAATGTTTCATGCACCAGCCAATGTATTCATAACCATTTTTGTAATAACTTTCTGTGAGGTAGCTATTAAAGATATTATACGCTTGGATGTCTGGTTCCATTCACTTCCACTGTGAACAATTTTGATTCGGTGAGTTTCTCAAACCACTCTGAATGACTTTGTTTGCATCTTAATGACACATAATTATACAGACATTTTTAAAAATCTGTGGAATTCTCACTTAATACTGTAATCTAAGACTATAAAGGCTATTTTATCCCACTGTGCTATATTAATGACACTTTATGTAACTTTATGTCAGTGATTTTGTCAAATTAAAGAGGTTTAAGTGTATAACTAGTTTAAAATGGAAAAGCAGCCAAACAGCCACTTAATTAATTGTTTTGGTGACACTTTGAGTTGTCCTTTGTAGATGAAACAAACACTCAACAGACTCTCAGTAACATGTCAAAAACATATGAGGATTAGGATTAGAGTTTGGGTTGAGGTTAAGGTGAGGGTTAGGATTAGGGCCAGGGTTAGGGTTAGGTTTTAAGTAAGGTTGGTAAGGTTAGGTTTTGCGTAATGGAAGTGACATATTAACCGTACATCTACTTAATGTAAGTAATGTATCAACAGTACATCTACAAGATATTTACTTCAGTGTATTCAGATCATTCATTACTGCTACTTTCACTGATATGTTGCTGATTTGTTACTAATACTCTGTTAAGGGTTTATTAATCATCTACAAAGGACCACTCCAAATAAAGTGTTACCATTGTTTTGCCTGCAGTCATCTCAAAAAAGTAGTCCAAAAAACATCAGTTCAGAGAGTATCATATTATGCACATACCAAAAATTAAGTGATTTTGCTGTAGCATTTTAAAGTAATTTGAGGCCTAACATTGGCTTTACTAATGCATATTGGTTTTGCTTCCTTATCTATGAAAAAACTGTGACACTGAATCATTACATAGAATTGAATGAGTCGTATCAGAAAAAGGGGGCAGATAACCTTGGATCGTGACACCCCAAGTGGACAAACAGAAAACTTACAGTACATCTTCACACAAAACAGTGGACAAAGTCATCTCAGGGCAAACGGCCCAGTATAAGCAGCGTGGCTTTGTGGCTTGGCTGTCCTCGTTTGATCTTGTCTGGATGAAATGGTACTAGATGGGATTGCTGGTTTACATCTCCTGATAGCATTTATTATACAGTGCTCTCAAAAAGATTCATCTGCATTACTTGGCTTTAAGTAGCAACGATTACAGTGAGGGTGCATTCAGGATCATGAATTGATTTCAGCATTTAATTACTGTTTTTACACTGCTCCAGTGATTTTAACACTCCTCATAATAAATGCAATTGTCCACAAAAACAACGCAGAATAAAGCCGGGCAGTGGGAAAAAATTTATTGAATTATTCAGACTTATATTTCGCTTCATTAAACTTACGCAGGGAAAGCATTTAAAAAGCAGAGTGAAGCGCTTTAGATCCTGAATGCCCCGAGGGTCTTCCCTGAGCAAGACTGGGTGGACACACACTCTTTTTTCACGTTTATGCAGGCAGACACAGACATGCACACAGTTTTTTTCTTTCAATGAACAGCAGTATGGCCTACAGCATAACACTGCCCATTTCTGGCCATCACTGTATAGGTCAGCACCAGGGGTGGAAAGAGTAGTGCAAATTCCTACCTATGTTAGAGTAAAAGACTTAATAAAGAAATTAAGAGTGTAAAGCAATGTTGTCGGACCAAAACCTTGTATCTCCAAAATGGTAACGTTACAGGAAAAGGAAAAAAAAAGCCTTTACTTTTAATGTAATCAATGGAACCAGACTTTTTTGTCATTTTGGTCCATTCATCATGAAATTTACATATAATGTAAAGGGCAACAGGCATTTTCAGATTATGTCTAAAACTGAAAAACGCCAAAAATGGAGATACGAGGTTTTCTTCCGACAGCAGCAAAATACACTTTCTTATTCCAAATGTACTTTAAATTAGTTTAAAGTCAATATTCTATATTACAGACAGAAGGTCCAAGCCTCAAGGTTTCTTTGGCTTTATTGACTGTGTAATGCCGTGTTTGACTTAACTCGGAAATGGGAAGTTGGAGCTTGGAATTACGTCATTTTCAACCTCTGTGCAGTCGAGCTACAAAGTGGGGACTCCTTCATGAAAGCGAGCATTGTTGCCAACAAGCTATCCAGCTAACATCTGTGATATGAATGACTTTAACATCCATGACATATTTACTGTCTAACAACAGCAAACGATTCATTTTATAGACATAATCATCTACTGTATCTGTCTGTCAACTGATCTAAAGCAAATCCCATTTTAAAGTAGAGAAGTGGAACTTTATTACTATTAGCGGTGTGAGCAGCCAAGTTGATCTGACATCACGCACTGAACCTGAACACCATCCCGACTTTCCCAGATGAGAGGTTTCTTTTGATTTTACCAAGATATAGTTTGGAAATTTTGAGTTACGAGTTTAAAAAAACATATTTTGCCAAGATTAGCTAGCCAAGTAATTACTTTCTCAGTTTCTCAGAGTAATAGTTTGTTCAGTTAAATTGCATATAAAAACTTCTTTAGGTTACATACTTTATACTCGCTGTTCTAAAATGACAGATTTAGCTAAACGAGCTGGCATCTAGTGAACTACTTCCTCAGGGTGGAAACTGAGTTGTGAAAATTGGATTTTTTCTTTTTTTTATAATTTTGTAAGGGTTATTAAATATGGAACCCTGCTGGTGACATCCCGTATAAATAAAAATTATGTGTGGCCACACCGTATTAACATGTGGGAACAAGATCCTAATGCGTGGCCATGACTTAGTGAGGCGTGGGAACAAGATAATTAAGTTGCAGCCAAGACTTAGTAAGGTACGGAGCCCTGCTGGTGACATCCTGTATAAGTAAAAATAATGCATGGCCATGCCATATTAACGTGTGGGAATGAGATCCTAATGTGTGGCCATGACTTAATAAGGCATGGGAACGAGGTAATTAAGTTGTGGCCACGACTTAGTAATTTGTGGGAACAAGATCATGCTTTATTAAGCTGTGCTTAATTATCTCATTCCCATGCCTTACTAATTCATTGCCATGATATAATTATCAAGTTTCCACACCTTACTAAAGTGTGGCCACACATTATTTTTATTTATAAGGAATGTCACCAAAATGAGATCATGCCTTATTAAGCTGTTGTCAAGGCTTAATTACCTCATTCCCATGCCTTACTAAGTTGTGGTCATGACTTAATTATCTCGTTCCCACACCTTACTAAGTCATAGCCATGCATTGTTTTTTATTTATACCGGATGTCACCAGCAAGGTTCCGTAATAAAAAATTAATTTAGGTAAATTAAATAATGGAAAAAAGTAAAAAAAAAAAAAACATGGGGAATTTGCACTTAAGTATTCCTACTGCGTGTAGCTGCAATTCATTACTTTCCACCTCTGGTCAGCACTGCCACAAACGCTCTGCTGACCAACAGGAGTGCAGGGCGTGACGGACAGGGCTTGCAAAAATAACGGCATTGTGAAGGTCGTTGAAGGTCATAAAGGAAGTGAACAAAAACCCAACGTAAAAGAGAGATTTTATCGAATGCTGTTTAATCATAAGAGACCAAGAAGATATGTGCACTCATCTTTCACTCTCTCTCTCTCTCTCTCACTCTCTCTCTCTCTCGCCCCTAACCCTCTTTTGAACTTTAAAAGTCTACTCTTACAGGATATTCGAGTGAAAGCTTGAGAAGATTGCTTCAATTGCAGCACTTGTCTCAGAGCCTCAAAGACACGTTTTTTTTTTCTTTTTGCTGTTTCTGATTCGACACCACAGCCTCCACACAGAGCTGAGTGTTCCGGAGAGGCTCTTGGCCGTTTGCTCTAGAGGAAAACGACGTGACAGCTGTGGCAGTGCAGTGACATAAAGCAAGCTGAAGCTGAGTGGCCGAGCGCCAGAGAACATTTCCACTCTATTTTACTCTTATGAATACTGCGGTTCACATCTACCACATCACAGTCATAGTTAGAATGGAGCTCTTCATGGCTTTGTCCCCAGGGGCTACAGCCTTGAAATTAGCGCCGGGTGCCAGTTTTCTTAATATATTATGGCGTTATGGTATGATGATATTGAAATTTGCATTAATGAAATTAATGAACTTATCCTTTCTGAGCACTTCAGTGTTATGCTAGAAGAATGTCTGACATGACATAACTTCCTATAGCTTGTTTTAATTGAACTTTCTTGTTTTAAACTTGCACTAAAAGGCATCCTTACACAGTGTAGTTCTATTCATGTGGCACTATTGATAAGTAAACAAAGTTATGTTGAAGGTTTTGAAGAAAATGTCCTGTCTAGAGAAACACAGTAAGCTTGATTTCATTACAGTGTTAGTACTAGGAAAGGAGGTGGAGGAGGTCTACAACACAAAGCCCTGCATCCCTGGTCAAATGGCGTTTTATTGATTTTCTAGGTGAAAATAAGTTAACACATCATCCACAGAGAACCCACTTAAAAATGGCATTTTTATGCAAATTTTAGTGCACAATTTTTATTTATTTGAGTTTAACATATTGGAAAAAATAATAAAGGGTGTTATAAATTTTGCACAGGCCACAATTTATGTTTTATTTTCCCAAATAAACAGTAATTATACATAAAAAGGTGTAGAAGTATGTTCTCTGTAGAGGATGTGTAACTTATTTTCACTTAGAAAATCAACAAAACATCATTTGACCAGGGGTGCACAAACTTTTGCATTGGACTCTATACGTAATGCGTGAATACAAGCAGAGGAAATGAGCTTTCTTTGCAGGGTGGCGGGCTAAACTCTACTTGATAAGGTGAGGAGCTTCGTCATCTGGGAGGAGCGCGGAGTAGAACTGCTACTCCTCCGCATTGAGAGGAGCCAGTTGAGGTGGTTCAGGCATCTGATCAGGATGCCCCCTGGCCACCTCCAGGTAGGGGTTTACCAGGCACGGCCTACTGGGACGAGACCCCGGGGTCGTCCTAGGACCCACTGGACGGGTTATAGCTCCAAGTTGGCCCGGAAGCGTCCTCAGGGTCCCCCGGAATGAGCTGGAGGAAGTTATGGGTGACAGGGTCGTCTGGGATTCTCTGCTCTGCCAACTGCTACAGTGGTTGTTATAGTGTAGTGGGTAACACCTCTGCTTTCCTCACTGTAGACTGAGGTTCAATCCCAGCCTGGGTAAGCACCCTACACTACACCAATAAGAGTCCTTGGGCAAGACTCCTAACACTACCTTCGCCTACCTGTGTAAAAAAATGATCAAATTGTCTGCCCAATGCTGTAAATGTAATGTAAATTATACCGTGACCCTATCTGGACTAAGTGGTTAAAGATGATGATGATGTAATGCGGATATTCCTAAAAAGATAACAGATCTTTCTTTGGCTACTGTTTTTCTCATCAACACCCTGCATGTATTTTCTTGGAAATAATCAAACTAGGGATACACTGATTTGGGAATTCTGGGCAGATGCTGATATCTGATGTTCTCCATATACAAATCTGCTGATGACGATACATGAACAGAAGCTGAGACTATATTCACTTGGATTAGCTTTAGAACAGTAGCACTGCATCACCTAAACACTTTTCTGAAGAAAGAAAGTATCATTTTGAAATATCAGTCAAATCTGAACATCTATCCATTTTTTTAAGGAATTATTGACTGATACTGGTATAATTCTGATATCATCATGCATCCTTCCAAAACAGGAAAAACCTTAAAGCTCTCTCCAAGACATCACCCATGTATTTGTAACTATGATAACTCTCTGTGAGGAAGTCTTTAGAGGCTTTAAATGTTCCAGATGCTGGGTTACTATCACCGCCACTGTGTGATTGTGCCTCATACATATCTTTAAAATGCTGCATTATTTCATAAAACAACCAAAATAACTTTGTTTACCACCCAAAAAGCGAATTATGCTGAAGCTCTGAAAAATCAGTGAACTTCTCCTTTAAAGCTACTCCTATTAACTGTAAAAAACTTAAACAGTAGATAAAAAGAATAGAAGCTCTTTGTCTTGCACCATATTCTTACCATGAGTTGTAGTCAATGAAAAGAGCCTTAACAGAGTTCAGAGCTGCTGGTTTAGTTTAAAAGCTGCTAGTTTAGTGGCTAAGTAGGTCACTGCGATAACTATTCTCTTCAAAAGCGTGAGGCCTCTGGCGTCTGCTTGCTTCTTTGAGTACCACAGCGGAAGTCCCATCTGACCAACATGAAAGAAAGAATGTCTCAGCATGGGCTTCTGCAATTAGTTAACAGCCGAAAACAGGCTAAAATATTATAAACTACATTAAATTCATGCTGGAGATCAAGTACGAGGTCTCATTAAAAAGCAAACCGTCCGTTTGTAGATGAATCACCGAAAGTTTCTATTTTGACTCGGCTGACTCAGACACAACACCTGCTCGCCGCAACATAAAGCAGAATGACGCAAGAATTAAAGTAAGCAAGAAAAACATCATAAAGAATGCATGAGGGCCGATCTGTCCTGCTGCTCCTCGGGATAGGAGACGTTAAACTTTCATGAAGAGTCTTACGCGAGCGAGAGGAGAGCGCACGCACACGCACCCCTGCACACACTCACTCAAAGTGTCCTAAAGGAAGGGATCAGCATTCTGTGAGCCGGTGCTATGAATGAAATCAATCTGTGGTAATTTCATCATTAAGTAGAGAAACTTCTTACCACCCTTGGAATGTTTGCCTGTCAGAACAATGATGAGCAAGTCATAAACTCCCCATTAGCTTCCTTTACCACACTGACAATACTCATATAAGATATGCAGTACTGAGCAACAGTCTCAGGCCAATGTGATCACATTATGTTTAATTGGCTCTTAAAATATAAACATTAGAATAAATATAAATTAACATCAATATAATACATATTCATTTTAAGCCTACAAGTATATTAGCTTAAATATTTCCGAATGTATTCTTGAGACAGTATTTGTAGTTACTATCCAATACCTGGTTCAGCAAATCAATAATTCATCAATGTCATATTTTAATATATAAAATGCCTGATTTTATATACTAAAATATGATATTGATGAATCACTGCTGGTGAATGCTGGTGGTGGAACTGAACAAATCTTGCAATGACTGAGAATCAAAGGTGTCAAAAACATATTATTAACTGTTTTCAAAACACTTATTGATATAACTGTAGTTACAATTATTAATATTCCTAATATGATTATATGATATTGATATTATCATTTTTGTTATATTGGTGTTTATTTGTATTTATTCTAATACTTTATAGTATTTACAGGCAAAATCACATTGACTGAACAGATATACAATATGTAAATTAAAGGGAAATTATACAAATTTTTCAAATTTGCCACATAATTCAATCATTAAGATGTATGCACACCAATTCAGAGTAGTTTGATGTGAAATAGTTCATTCTACAGAAACGTACAGACTTACAGACACTTTTCGGTGGTGGTGATAGGAACCAGGGGTCATGTAAATGTATGTATTTAATTATCTAAAATCACCAGTTTTCTTTGGGGACTATTTTGCCCTACAATGTCCTGCATGTCCCTCTCTTCCATAAATGACGTTTTAGTATATGTAATAACTTTTGATGAGAAAGCTTTTAAAGGCATTAAAGTCTTCAGATGTCCGGTTCCTATCACCACCACTGTGAACAATTCTGACTTGAAATGGTGTTCCTCATCAAACCACCCTGAATGACTTTGTTCACATCTTAATGATTTAATTTTGCAGAAACTGAAATCTCTTTTAATAGAATTTTTTTTTTCTAGGTTGGATTACGACTCTTGCACAGTACTGTTCATTCAGTTTTCCAGTGGTGACATTAGTGACTGTATTTCTGTCCAGCTGTTTGTGGAGTGGATAATCTCATACGGTCAGTGTCCTGAGTGCGCTCCATGCTGCTGTTGCGCGTGTCTGTGCCGTCCTGCTCTGCTGTGGCCAGTTTACTTCACATGCCATTCATTCATCACATCATCTGCATGTCTGCGGTCAGAGGAAGCCACATGGGAGCAGGTGGAGTGCAAAGGGTCAAGCCAGTGACAGGGGAGGGACTGACAGGGTGAGGGCGAAGTGACCGCACGTCTATAGTGAGGTGACTTTGTGCTCCTGATAAACACCTCCCTCCATTTTTAGAAGCCACAGATTTTG
The DNA here is from genome assembly GCF_904425465.1 of Colossoma macropomum. Taxonomy (NCBI): domain Eukaryota; kingdom Metazoa; phylum Chordata; class Actinopteri; order Characiformes; family Serrasalmidae; genus Colossoma; species Colossoma macropomum. Next base: position 12,923,277 of record NW_023494797.1, read on the forward strand.
GAGGATCTTCACTCTGACACATTCACATTTAATCTCAAATCAATGACACACAGTGGAACCTAAAGAAACTAGCTGTGAAAACTGTAAGCTTAAATCATCAAGTAATCTCAAACAGTTGCGTATGTGGTTTCTCATACTGTATGACGTGCCAACCGAAATGGACCACAGTATGGACAAAATACAGGCATTAAAGTGGCTGCTAATGTTTTAGCTATGCAATATGCAAATGTCCATTTTTATAGATATTATACAGCATCAGAAACCACATAAGCAAATTTCTTTGAGGTAGGTTAGTGTGTGATGATTTAGGCAAGCAGTTTTCACAGTGCTAACTAGTAGCTATTAGCTCGTTAACTCCATTATCCCCATTACTTTAGTACAAAGACCGCAAACGTCTTGGCCGATTAACTACATTTGCGGCAAAATGACTGTGTAAATTTAATAACTGATTGAAGCACTGCTTTAAAGTCTCTTTTGGCTGGTTTCTTAGATTACAACAAAGCCTAAACTGATAGTAGGAGCATAACAATTCACAAAATTTATTTGGACAGTTTCGCTGATTGCCGATAGCGACAAACCTCTCCGCAAAGCAGAAGTCTATGACATTTTGGGGTGGTATCTGGGGTGGTCAATCAGATTTCAGGGAAGGGCACCAGCCATCCCTGCCACCCCAGCCACCCCTTTAAAACTATGCATGTTGATACAATACAATTCAATGCAGTACAGCAAAAGGGGTACCTGAAAATCTGTCTGATGTGAGTATGCTGATGATTCCATTTTTGCTTTATAAGCATTATTCAGCATTATAGAAGTACTATATTTTACGTAATGCACTAACCACAAGCTAGTATGTAAGCACCAAGCTAATATATGTTTATGCAAAGTGTGTTTTTCCTCCCTGCTCTCCATTTTGAGGTAAAGAGGAAGCAATATTTTCAGAGGAGAGAGGGTCTGCCTTTATTGTTGGCTTGTTTAATTTCAATTATACTTCTTGCAATATAGTCAGCATTAAACTGAAGAATTTATTTGCTCCAGTCTGTTGAATGTATTGTTCGATACCTGCACGTATTGAATTGAGAGGCTCATACTGAACGATACGTTATTGTTACCCTCTTACTATATAGTTCAAGACTAGGTTTAATTCATGTCCAAGAAACCAGCCCCTTATGTCTTTATGAGTGCTAAGTTATTTTCTTAAACTGAAGGGCACTTAATGCCCTTGTTTATATACACTGATTACATAAAAAACATTCTTAATTATAGTGCATCAATCATAAGGGTCACCTCTATTGTTGCTAAACGTCTGACAGCTGCAGAAATCCGTGAGAAAATTTCCTAATGTTGTAGATCTCTCTCTTGCCTGAGTGGCCAGTAGAGGGAGCTGTTATCAGGCGCTTCGGCACAAGCACAAGCACAGCCATGTGATGAGACAGAGATACAGAGGTACAGAACAAAAGGGAATTCCTGTTCTTTTTTAATTCTGCTCTTCATCCCCAAGTGGACCCGGAGCGTAGCCCATCAATATAGCCCGTCAGAACTATATTTTGCGCTCAGAGGATTTATTTATATACATAACTGTCATTACCCAGACACAGGTAACCAGATTTAAATTGGAAATTTATTCTGTGCTTCCCAAATATGCGCTCAGTGAGCTGAGTGAGTGAGAGACAGAGAGAGAGAGAGGGAAAGAAAGAGGGAGAGAGTATGTGAGCGTGTGTGGAAGTGCCGTTCAGTGCAGTGCTCTTGGCTGAGGTCAAATACGTATTTCCAGTGTCTCTGTATTAGAAATGATTTCAAATGATCTGAAACAGTGACACAGACGAAATTAGAGCAGCAATTGAATTAACGTCCGACAGCTGTGTAATGAGCTCAAATATTGGCCTTTCTCTATCGGGACGAGTCTCTGTGAAGAGGCTGCAATAAAAATATCTCAGAGAAATGATGGTGAGTAAACATTTGAAACTACCTCTAATACATAAAACATTTCAAAACACTCAAAACACTTATTTGACCTTGGTGAGAGTGTGTGTGCGTTAGGGTTGGGTGGTATAACAGTAATAAGGTATAGTTGGATCAAAATGATGACAGTAGTTCAAAATTATGTCACGTTTCTTTTCTACGTCTATCTAGTAAACGGCCAAATTAACACATTCTGCCCATTCATATTTGGGGTGGGGGGTAGTCTGCAAGACTTGCCTGAAAGCCCAGCTGAAAAAAGACCGTTAGAACCTTTAGGAGTGAAACTTGATGGCTTTGCTTAAAGGTTACGATTAGAGCCTGTAGAACACCTTAATATCCCATTAGGAAACCTTTAAATGCATCTGGAATTAGTCACAGAACACCTGTTTAACCATTACAATCCCTTACAGAAAATATTCCAGTTTTCAGTTTGTGACAAATAGTTTTATACATTTATACATCCCTTTTTTCTGTTGGACTTGTCTGATAAGTCATTTTTCTTACCTAGATAGCAGCAACAATATAGATATAAATGCAATGTAAATCTTAAAATCTTTGTTCAGCAACGTGTTCCTACTCTGTTTAGATGGTTTACCAAGGTTATATCCCATCACTAACTCGGTGGTAAAAGTTCAATTCTACTGTGAGCGCAATAACTTTGTTAGGCGAACATAGATCTTGTTCAGGATTGACGACTCGGTGAGTGATTTCAATTTTTTACACTGAATTAATTTATATTTACAGCCGTTCATATCTTGGAATTAGCTAAACTGTTTAGCTAGCTTGCAGTCTCTGTTTGCCTAAGTCTCTCATCTCTGCAGCAAGTAAACAAAGGACAGAGTAAGCTCTTCACTGCAACATCGCTCAACAGGCAAAACTGTAGCCAATATGTAACATATTAGCATGTATTTGGCTAGTTATCCTTGTTTATCTCTGCTTAAGCTAGCAGGCTACAGTCTCAAACACCACAGAACAGGTTCAGTTTTGGCTTCCTGTCATTCCAACACCGGTCCCTCAACTTTGCTTTGTCAGATGTGAGTTTTTATGGTCTACACTTGTTTCAGCAGAGCACCAGTTAGACAGAATCAAGTCTGTACTGTGGTGGGTGGCACTGATTGGATCTGTAGCCTGCTTGCTAAGCAGACATTAGGTTAGCTGCCAGGCTACAGATCTAAATACCATGGAATGGGTTTAATTGTGCCTTTCTGCCCCTCCAAGTTGCTTCACTCCCTTAGATTTCACTTACTTTCACCTAAACTGGCATCAGTGAGTGCGTTTACATGCACTCAATAATCTGATCATAATCCGATTTCTGCAGTTATCTGATTATTCAAATGGTCACATAAACAGCACATTCTGATTTCTTAGATTGGAGTAAGGTGTAGAAATCCGATTAAGAAACCTGATAAAGAGTGCTTGATTTTAGTTCAGTAATCAGATTTCTCAGTGCGTGTGAACACTTACTCTGATTTCCTTCGGATTTCTCAGTCTGCACATGTGCGAAAACAGACGGCGGTACTGGAAATAAGCAAGCAGTGTTGCACAGAGATGGCAGCAAAACACTTTTGGAGCGATGCTGATACTACATGCTTGACGACATGAAGGATTTAAATATTCTTTCATTTTCTAGATGAAGTATGTTTATATTTTCAGCTAAAGTGGCCGATGTTTATAAATTAAGCTGCAGCATGAAGTTTGAGTTTTACGATACATTGAGTCTCACGATACGCAGAAATCTGATTACTGTCTGACTCAGGTAGACCTGGAGTTTCACATTATCTGATTACGCAAGTGCACGTAAACTCGTTCATTGGATTAATGGCAAAATCTGATTTTCTGCAGTTATTGGATTATTAGGCGTATGTAAACGCACTCAGTGATCCAGTTAGCCATAAACGAACATGTTCTGTGGTGAGCAGAGCTGTTATCATGCTAGTTGTTAATTCTAACCAGCTCCATTTAGCAGCGCTGTTTAACCCTACCAAATGATAGCAGGTAGATGTTTTTACATTTACTGAACAATTTAAACATGAATTTCATGTTCATGCACTGTGTTCACTTATTTGGTGACTGTATAAGCAAGCTGGCCTTTTTATTTTAATGTTTTTAATTTTGAAATGCAGGATGAGATATAAAGCTTTTCTCATTTTCACACTTTTTTGCACTCTGGTGTTATTGTGTACTGTAATATTTGGAAGTGCTTTAAAGTTCTGAAAAAAAAAGGTTGACACCACCCAACCCTAGTGTGCGCTGCGTTCAAAAGTGCTGGGTCATGGGCTGGGCGCCATGCATGTGGAAGATGCTGTGTCGGAAAGCAGGAGAAAGAGTGAGAGAGAGAAAAAGAGAGAGAGACATAGAGTAAAAGCACTGGCGATGTGTGTTGACGGAGAGATTGCTCACCAGACAGCTGCTGAACGGCGGGCTGCTCGTGTGTACTTAACAACTGAGCCTGAATCGTCTCCACCACTCGTTTGAAGCGTCGGCTGGGACCTGCCAGAACACACACACACACACACACACACACACACACACACATAAGCACATCCATTTCAAAGCTATTTAACAGCTACTTGTTATACAGCTGTGATTCTTTCGCAAAATACTGCGATTCTGACTAATGAAATGAATGTACATTTTACGCTGTTGCATCTCAGGTTTATTCCCCTTAGCAACAGCCTCATAAAGACTAATGGGATCATGGTAGATTTTATGGTGCGTTGGCCAGCGGCTCACTTTCTGATGCACACATTAAGTTTAGTGGCTTACAGAGCGAAATTCACCCTTAGACTGTGTTTTTAGACTGTATATATATATTATATATATATATATATATATATAGAAAGAGGGAGAGAGAGAGAGAGAGAAAGAGAGAGGGAGAGAGGCATGGATATCTATATATATATACATATATATATATATATATATATATATATATATATATATATATATATAGAAAGAGGGAGAGAGAGAGAGAGAGAGAGAGAAAGAGAGAGGGAGATAAAGAGAGGGACAGAGGGAGAGAAGTGGGAGGGAACTGTCCTTTGAAACACAGCGGGTTGAAAATGAGAAATGATTACCAGGAGGCAAAGGAGCCTCTTTTTACTTGAATCTTTTCCAATGCAGCCCTGAGCAGTGCGACTATTTTAAGCCTTTACGCAAGTCGGGGGAGGACAGAGGGAGGAGGGGACGACGAGCAGAATCAGAGAAAAAATCTCTCATCGCAGGAAAAAGGCAAAGTTCAACACAATCAACCACCAAGAGTCCATCCATTACGCTCCATGGCCCCTCCCCCGCTCCTCTGATTGGTCAGAGGGCAAATTGATGACATCACAATAGGCTCTTGCCGTCGGCATGGTTACCTGAGAGCAGGGTGAAGGTGACGGAGTAGATGCCGTTCTCCTTGGTGGCCGATGTGCTCTCCGTGTAGGTGATGTCCACCTGGAACTTGACGGGTTTCTGGAAGACGGTGGGGCCGGCGGTGGACTTGTACTCGGCCCGGAAACTCGTCTGGGACACCACACTGTGGCTGAGGCTGGGGATCTGAGAGAGAGCACAGATGAGAATTTCACCTTTCTCCTTTAAAGAGGAATTTCACTGATTTGTGAAGATGTCTGCATCATTGAGAGGTTAAGATGTAAACAGACCCTTTCAGAGTGGCCTAGAGAAACTTGCCAAATCAGAACAGCTCACAGTGGTGGTGACAGAAACTGGAATGGTCTCTCACCTGTAGTCATACAGCCTGTTCTCATACTAATACCATATCACTTCTGTCGGAACAAAACCGCGTATCTCCAAAATGGTAACTTCACAGGAGAAGGAAAAAACATACTTTACTTTTAATGTAAGTCAGTGGAACCAGATTTTTTTCCAAGTCATTCTGGGCTGTCTCTGTAAGTCCATTCATCGTGAAATGTTCACACAATGTAAAGGGCAACAGGCATTTTCAAACTATGTCTAAAACTGAAAAACAACAAAAATGGAGATACGAGGTTTTGTTCTGACAGCAGTGATATGCTGAAGTCTGATCTATCAAACTGCATATATACAAAAACAAAGTATGTAAGAAAAGAATCATTTAAGAAAATGGACAAAGTACCCAAGCTGAAGAACTACTTAAATCTACAGCTGCAGCTGCACTCACAAGGGCTACTGAGCTGCCATCACATCCTCCTCTCAAGGACACAGAGGATTAACCACAGGATGGGGAATACACAGCACAACATTCACTCACACTAGCCACAGCAGTCACACCACACACCTCCTTTATTCAGCCACTGTGCACATCTGGGTGTAATTCAAATAAGCTGCTATCAACACAATTGTATATAACCTTGACGTTTAAACGAAGCATGACACCGACTACACTAAAGACCGAAACGAAGTCTAAAAAGTGACCTTGTTCAAAAGTCAGAGACCACCATTCATTTAATTTCCAGTCAATGCGGCCATTAATCACAATTTATTTATTTTCAGGAGATATAAATAATCCACATGCATAAGGAAAAGTCAAAGGAAAATAAATGAGAAAAAACAGGAGTTTCCAAAACTGAAATTCAAAAAAACGATTAAAAAATACAGTAAAAATCTTCTGAAAAATCGTTTAAGACCTGATATACCCCAACACTGTCCCCTTCAGATAAACAGCACTTAAAGCTTTAACCTTTGAGAAAGAGGAGAAAATCAAGCTGCTTCCGATCAAACAATCCACAGGTGTTTCAGTCCATTCTTCCACTGTGAGAAGACAACTCAGCGCTATGAGTCTGGAAGGATTTGTAGCTGTCAACCAAATAAAGAACCTGCTGGTGTTCTCAGAATGATTGACCACCCCAAAGTCCAGACCTCAACATCACTGAATTGTTTGGGATTACTTGGATCATGAAAAACAGAAAATGCAGCCAACTCCAAAGACTGAACTTTAGAGGTAGATGTCTTTGAAAAGATGAAAGCAAGAGTCCTGAAAAAATCGAAGCTGTAATAAAGGCAGAGAGTAGACACACTAAACACTGAAAAAATGATATTACATTTAGTTGTTGAGGTTCCTTTGTTATGAATAACTTGATGGCCATTTTTACTGGAAATTAAACTAATGAAAGGTGGTCTCTGACCTTTGCACAGAGCTGTACACGCACATACACCCACATCCACACTCGGACTTACTGAGAGAAAGGCGTGGACAATGTCCGCTTTGATTGAGCTCAGAGGTTTGTCCTGGATCACCACGAAGATCTGCTCCTCTTTCTCCAAATTAATGAAATTACCAAACCAAGACTTTTTGGCAAGTCTGGAAAGAAAGCAAGACCAAGAGAGAGTGAGAAAATGTACCAAACAGGAGATAACAATCCACGATGGAGAAAAGAATATATGAATATTTGCCAGTAATGGCTTCTTTTATTCACAATAGCGTAAGTGCAAAGTGTCCTGTACATGCAGTGACTTCTAGGAGCCACAAAAAGAAAAGCTGTCAGAGTTTTAAGTGGCTGGATTTGCACCCATCAAAAAGACTAGACAGGGGATACGGCCCTGAGGAAATAACATTACAGAGAAATCATAACAGAAGAAGTGCTCCCTTGACAGGCCTCGTCTGTGGTAAATAAGGCATTTCACACAAACACACTGTCTGACATTTAAAGAGGACTCGGCTAAAGATGAGACCTCTGTAGAGTGAGAGATACAGTAAGCTGTAGGGCTGAACGATACTGGAAAAGCCAAGTGATGTTTTAGATTTCTGTGATAAATATTGTGATACTACCAAGATATTCTATTCCTGAATGGAGCGATTTATCACTATGACTTTGAAAAGGATCCAACTAGTTCCATATTCTAGTTAACTCATTAGAACAATTGTATTCCACTATCATTTACTACGGCTGCACGATGTGAACAAAACACCATATTGTGATTATATTGTTATACATCTACACAATGCAGTTGTGATACGCCTTGCAACACAGCACATGAAAACACATTAGTGAACCTGATCAAAGATTTTATTGACCAAAAATTTTTCTGCTTGAATCCCTTGATTCAAGGGTGGCACAGTGGGTAGTGCTGGTGCCTCACAGCAACGAGTACCTGGGTTCAATTCCCCGGCCGGACGACCAGGGTCCTTTCTGTTTGCATGTTCTCCCCATGTTTCCCCCCACATTCCTAAGATTGGACATGCTAAATTACCCCTAGGTGTGAATGTATATGTCTGTGTCGTGCCCCGTGATGGACTGGCGACCTATCCAGGCTGTTTCCTGCCTTCTGCCCAATGGCCGCTGGGATAGGCTCCAGCTCCCCCTGCGACCCAGAAGGATAAGCAGCCAGAAAAGGTGTGTGTGCACCTGTAATCGTTAAATCATCCACAGAAACTTATCTGGACTATCCTAGGTTGGTTAGAATGCCCACAGTGCACAATATTAATCAGCAAACAACATATCATGTAGCCCAAATAGGTTGCAGATGAAAAAGGGCTATATGAGTGGAAAATGCTGCCTCTGGAGGGCGCTGTCACAAACATCTAATCCAGTCTACTACAAAAGCATCTTGAGAAGACATTCTGCATATGAGGTTGTGAATATATGCATGCATGTTCTTATCTAAACCATTGATACTGTGTAAAGCAAGGTAAAGCTAACAGCCTGCTTATTAACAGCACATCCATTTTATTTGTAGCTATTTAGTGAACTGCCTGCTTCAGCACTGGATTGACATTTGAGATTTACAGCAAAGGATAATGATTTAGGGTTTAACTATTAGTAATCAAGTGAATCGATCAATTTATTTTGATGATTGATGGTGTAATCACAGTTTTTAAAAAAGGCTGAACAATAAAATTAAATTATATGAGCAAAAACAAAATATACATAGCTTTTCAAAGACTCCCAAATGTATTGGATAAACCAGGCAGCCTTTAAAAAGTATAGACATAAGAAAATACTTTATATGTCCAAAAGTATTTAAACATTCTAATTACTGAACTCAACTACTTTAAGGTGCACCCACTGCTGACACAGGCATTCAAGTTGCGCACACACAGCTTGTATAATATCCTTAGAAAAGAACTGCCAATAGGACATGACTGTCTGAAGCAGCCACACATGAACGTAAGGTCACCATGCCCAATACCAAGCATCTGCTAGAGGGATATAAAGCCCCCCCAGCACTGGACTGGGGACTGATGGAACACTATTCAGTACCTTTGGGATGAGCTGTAGTGGCGTTTGTGATTAAAAACTAATCATCCAACATCAGTGCCTGACCTCACCAATACTCTTGTGGCTGAATGCAATAAAACCCTCAAAGCAATGTTACAGCATCTAATGTGAAGCCCTTACAGGAGAGCGGAGACTGTTACTATTGCAAAATTGGGGCAAACTCTCTGTTAAAAGCCTTGATTTCAGAAGAAACAGTGGATGAGAAGGTGTCTACAAACATTTGGACATCCAGTGTATATCAAAGGATACAAATGTGTACAAATGCGTGTCTCTATCAGACTCCTACTGCAAAAAACACCAGTAAAAAATATGAAATACGCATTATAATCATCAGGGCCGCTTCTTGCTTTAAGTGGTATAAGCAGTCATTTATGACCTCCGAGCCACCAGGGAGCCCTGAATGTTTAATTTAATTGTAGTATTAAATTTTGTTCGCAGAAAAATCATAATGAGTCCAAATATGTTCTTATTTTTCCAGATGAAAATTAATTAAACAATACTTACAACCGTATGCTGATGTTTGAACAGCCCTGCTCAAATGACATTAATATTTGTTGAACATGTTAACACATTCTCTACAGGGAACAAACTAATTTCAGTGCACAATTTCTTATTCAGCCAATAAAAAGTAACTGTGCATTAAAATATACAGAAGTGTGTTCTCTGTAGAGGATGTGTTCAATTATTTTTACTTAGAAAACCAGCAAAACATGTAATTTCACCAGGAGTGCATACAACTGTATTTTTGTATTTCTGTATATAAAGGAATACACTTGTGGCCCCCAAATATTTTGAAATGGCCCCACTAATTAAAACACCAAACCTGAAAACACTAATCACTGTCCATTTATCGAGAATGTAAATTTAAATCAACGCTGTGTTTAATCCATGAATTAGGGCTGACTATTAACATAGGAGTTAGTGAACTGCTGCTGCTTCATATGAGATAAAAACTCTTAAAGAAAAAGCCTTGGTGGAGGGAGGTCAGTCACAGGCTTGTGGTTTGAGGTCTGAAGGCTGATGCATGGCTCATTTCCCCACCCCTCTTGAACTGTGAAGCATGCTGGGATTTTGCCACAGAGCATGCTTATCTAGGCCAGCACATGTAGCTACTCTTTCCCCAAAAACCAGAGGCAGCACTGCGAAAGCTACTTCCCAACAAAGTGGATGGCTTGACGGCCTTTGGAATGTGGCTGTGAAGCTAAGCAAGTGGAACAAAAACACTGAAATATTAATGCAGAGCAAGTCCCTGATAATGTCACCATCAATAAAACAGGGTAATGGGAGTCAGCCATGTTTACGCTACTACTTTCAATTCGGCTCAGTTTAAAGTTGGTTTAACTCTGAACTTTGCGTATTTGTTAAGGTGAAATATATTTCTGGAGCAGGAGTCGGGCAGGCCGTGGCTGTGAGTCTGCACAGCTGATTCAGTCCTGCACGGCGGGGCTGATGAATGTGCTCTTAGGGGTGGTGCACTTAGAACTCTTTGTAATTGTTTGATAAAGCAGGAGTGCATTAAGTGTGCTATAACTTACTCGGGGGAAGACTCCGGTGTTAGGCTGGACATTTCCTCTTGTGTGGGTACTGCAAATAGACAGGACTAAGAGTCATGATTGGGGCAATGAAACATGGACTGAATCATCATTTATCACAAAGTAAAGCGAAAGAGACCAGGCCTCCATGAACCGCTACCTGCAGCGAATACTGATAAAGCACGGCTAATTATTCTGAACCTTAAGAGCTTTTCAACATTCTCTGCTATCAGTGCACCTGATCTTTCCCTCCAGAGAGAGAGAGAGAGAGGAGAGAGAGAGAGAGAGAGAGCTGGAGGTTAGAGGAGATGCTTATAAAGGTTTTATTATCATAACTACTGATGTGATATTAGATAAAGCTGGTAATGGCATCAGCTTTTAGCCTGCTGATTACAGATCACAGACCTGCGAGAATTCCCATGGCTGAACAGGCAGACAGAGAATGAATGCAAATCTATAGAGTTCAGCAAACAAGCACTGTCATCTTGACTGCTTATGTTTCAGTAAATAGGTTTTAGATGTTACAGTAATAGTTTGGGGGATACAAACAACCAAACCAACCAATCAAGAAAAAACCTCTCTTCCAAGTGTAGATCAGTTTGGTGTCACAGGCTCGCTTTTTTAGTTTTGCAGTCGAGCTACAAGGCTAATGTAGCTAATAAGTGGTGGAAGCTGTACCCCACCAATTAGCAACAGGGTAGATCAGTTTGGTGTCTGAAATGTGCTTCTTTAGTTTTGCACTGGATCAACAAAGCTAATGAAGCTAATAAGCAATGGAAGCGTATAATCCACCAATTAGCACTAAGCATGGCTAAACGCCATTAAAGGCAAAATATTCGAATGTATTTTAATGTTTTGCATAAAAATAGAAAATGCACTGCTGAATGTCTTCAAAAGACAAAAATATATCTTTTTGCTCCTCACAAAAGGGCAAAATGGTGGCACTGGGCAGGCTACTTCCATTTTGGAAAAGTGAAACAGCTCGGATGTCTGTAGCCCTGTTTGAGTTGCTTTTGATGATACAGCATCACACTACCACAAAGCAGAAAACAAACCTATATTTTTGATGTTTGTTAAAAGGTTCAGGTTGCTGGGTCACAGTCGCTCTGTCATCTTTGTTGTGACCATGCCAACACCAGAGACAACAGTAACTAGCTGAATGAGTACATGTTATGAAAGCTGCACAAATTAAAAATTGCTGGCCTGCAAATTTTGCTTAGTGTGCAAGATACCAGTTATACATTTGTTTCAAATAATTTATTAATGTCTGATCAAATCGCATAAATAAATTGCATTTGGTATGCAAAGGCTATTTGAGATTGCTTAAGAATTTAGTTTGAGGCAAGTGCAAGTAATTTAGGCGTGTACAATGCTAACTGGTGTTGTATAAGCCTAACTTACTATTAGCTACATTAGCCTCAAAGCTCTAGTGCAAAACTTGATTTTAGACACCAAACGTCACTGTAAAAATTCTTAGTACCAGTTTCTATTAGCTTTTTCTTCTTTGTGTTAAACTGACCGACATTCTGCTGTCAGCACTAAAAGATGCTATAGAGGTAGGTGAATTATGAAACTCTGCATGGTAGCCTTCAGATTTTTCAAAAAAGGCAGATGTATGCAGGTTTATGATGTGTATTATGCCTAGCATGATGTGATAGATCCTATTCTGCCTTCGCAAGGAATTTCCTGTTGGTCTTCAAAATGACTGTTTTTTCCTTCTCCAAAAAGTTACCATTTTGGGAATACAAAAAATCTACTAATATGACATTACAAACTAAAAATGTGTACTGTTGACTTGAAATTTGAAAAAAACTTATTAGATCTGGTTTAACAAATTCATCTTCTTTATTTTAAGAGAGAAATCTTTACAGAGGCTAAAGAAGCTTGTTTTGAAGGATTTTTGCTCCATCAGTTCGCTAAAAAATGGTAATTCAAGCTTTTATTAAGTTATTATAAACGTTGTTCTGTGCTTATCATTACCTTGCAGTTTCCTGCGGTGGAACCGCGGTGAGCCGAGGAAGCTGTTCTTGATGGAGTTGAGGCGTGTCCTCCAGGGCATGCCCCCGATGGAGGGGCTGGGGGGTGGCGTGGGGCTGGGGGTCCCGGCTGGGCTCTCCTTGGGCGTGTGCACAGGTGTCCCTTTGGGGGTCGGGAGGGGGCTGCCCCGGGGGGAAGGGTGGGGAGTGACCTGTACAGTGGGGATAGATTTGCCGTTGTGGTCAGTCCCGGCCAGCGGGTGCAGGTGGTGGTGGTGTAGCCGGATAGGCGAGAGGGGCGGAGCCTGAGAAAGAGGGATGGAGAGCTTGGGGGGTACAGTGAGGGGCGGCCTGCGCACCTTCGGGCTGTTGGGGACGGGTGGAGGGAGGTGATGGGTGGGCGTGGAGGGCGTCGAGGGCTCAGATTTGGCAGTTGAAGGTGTAGGCGTGGTGTTGGGGAGGGGGTTGGACCTGGTGCTCTGGAGGGGCTTTTCTGAGACTTTGGGCTTTGCTGGAAGGGTCTGAGTTTTGTTATTGGGCTGTAGGGCTCCTGTCTTTGGCTGGAAGGCATTGGGCGGGTGGGGGCCTGTGCCGTTGGCCCGGGGCGAGTGGGTGGGGCTGTGGTTGGGCGACTGCGTGAGCTCCGAGGATTGTGGGGGGACGAAAAAGCGCCGCACGGGCTGGGACAGCAGCAGCATATACAGCAGCATCAGCCAACACATCCCGCAGCCCACACGCACACACAAGCGCACGGTGCACGCACAGCCCACGCACGTCCCAGAGGTTAGCACGCACACACACCGACGGCACACATGAACGGATGGTGGACAAGGCAGCGGAGATGTGGAGCGATGGAGGGAGGGGAAAGTGCAGAAAAGAAAGAAAGAAAGAAAAAACATGCCATTAGCACAACCAGCCGAGAGGCAACAAGGACCATGGAAAGAAAATGTGCAGCATTTGCAGTGTTCTCGAAGCAAAAACCAGCCGCAACATAAAAAGAAAAGCTCCGGGTCTTTGTTGGAAAGAGAAAAAACTGCCAGAAGTGACCAAGCAAGCAGGAAATGGGCGCGTGCCACACGTGAGCAATATTCCAATGAGTCATAACTCTACGCTATTGTCAGAATGGTTTGTTATAAATATTTACTCAATATCTGTTGTAGTTCATTTAAATGAAATGGTCAGAATAATCATAATGATTAAAAGAGGTCATTCACAACAATAGCGCTACACTATGGAAATGGCCAGTTAAAATCAGGGCCATTAAGTGCATAGCTGAGCACGGTACTGTGATGCTGCTGCTTAGGAGATGACATGACAATGTTGTGGACACTAATGGCATCTATGGTTTAAACTAAGGCCACCTATTTTTCTGTTCACAAACCAGGCAGGGAAATGCCACTGATTTTTCTAGTGCATAGTTCAATCGCTGTGATGCAGACAGTCATTCAGAATGTAGTGATGTGAAATGGAAAATCCGGTTTCTTTACAGTGGTGGTGATGAGAACCAGGGGTCCTGATGTATACAGTGCAAATGTAGCCATTTTATTTACTACCAAAAACAACCAGTTAACCTACATCTGTCTGAGGTTTTATATGTAATGTTGATGATGGGAAAATAGCAGAAAATCAGAAAAAAAATGTTTTCTTTGGGGATTATTTTGCCTTACAATTCTCTCCATCACGAATGGACTTACATTATTAAAAAAAATACATTTTAGGCCAAAAACTTATCTTAAAATTACTATAAAATAAGGTGTCCTGCATCAACCAAATCAGTCAAAACCATTTCATTTGATGACATTCTGTGAGGGAGCTTTTAGAGGCATTACGTGCCTCAGATGTCTGGTTCCTACCACCACCACTGTGAAAAATAAAATAAAAAAAATCTCTCTGAATGACTTTGTTTACATTTTAACCACTTAATTAGACAGATAATTGGAATTCTCTTTAATATGTTTCACTAACCACAGAAATGATAACACACTCAGAACATCTCCAACAACAACTTACATAAGTACATAAATCAGTTACCAAGAACACTGCAGTTAAACTACTGTTCAAAAGTTTGGAACCAATGATTTTCATTAATATAACGCATCTATAAAATGACATTAATATGTTAATCCTATGTGACTCCACAAGTTTCAAATAACTATTAGCAATATGCAAGTAGGAATAAAAAATAAAAAAACTAAGAAATGTTACATATGTCCAGAATGATGAACAGAGCTGCAGATGTTTCTATAATGACTGAAAAAGCTGTAAAACATCATGAATGATACTGAAATAAATATTTAAAAATGCCTCAGGAGTTTCAGGAGTGGTGATCAAATCTTGAGGTAGATATTGTGACAAAAAATTGATTGTAAATAAATAAAATATATTTATCATGTAATAACTTATTGTTGTTCCTAAATTCTTGAGATATTTATAAAACATATAAAAATACATTTGGTATTTTTTTCTGAATTTTGATGTTAGAACAAAATAAAGGACCATATTTAAAACAATACAATAAGTACAATGATTTTTATTAGTCTCACTGTACTAATTATGCCCTCTTTACAATAAACCTTGCAGTTGTTCAGTGTTTTTAACCCCTTAAAATCCTAAGCTTATAACATAATAATAATAAGGCTTATTATTCAGTAACTACAGGGACTTCAACGCAAACTGGTAGAGCTATTTTTAGGTTATAGAAGTCTGTGATAAAACATTTGGCCCACCCACAGACCCTGGCCATTTAAGGGGTTAAATACTGACGATATCCATGATATTCTCAGAAAAGCATACGTTGATGGAAAGTGACATTTGATCACTGTTATGAAAGACAATGCTTATAAAACTATCAAAATTATTAATATGACAAGTTTCCAAGCTTTTGAACAGCAGTGTATATCTTGTAAGGAAACAAAGTTAAGGAAAAAAACAAAAAAAAAAAAAACAATTTGAAAGTCATATTACACACACTGTAAAATCTTGTTTCTGGAAAGCGCAGCCTATCACAGCTAAGTGGTAGCTGCTGAGCTACAGACTGTCTAACTCAAAGGCCCCTTCTTCCCTACGCGCTCTCTACAAAAGCCGTCTTTCATCCATCCCTCGGTCTCTATGAAACGCGCTACAGTAGGTATGAGCCTGCAGAATATTTCAGACTTTAGAATATTTGATCAGAGTGGATTCAAAGCAGGCTTTAGGCTGAATCCTGCAGGGAATTCACTCGTGTAACTCAAAGACAGCATATTGGGAAGACTTAGTGGTGGATTTGTAATCGGT
Source organism: Colossoma macropomum (assembly GCF_904425465.1). NCBI lineage: Eukaryota > Metazoa > Chordata > Actinopteri > Characiformes > Serrasalmidae > Colossoma > Colossoma macropomum. The sequence continues at coordinate 12,939,216 of NW_023494797.1, forward strand.
TAGCCAGTTCAAACAAGTCAACTGTAAAAGCTGGATTCAGCTTGAGCTCTACTGTAAGTGAAGGGAGCAGGATTTTCAGATTTAACCAAGCCATTAGCAACCGGTGCCTTCCAATGTCTCAGGGCTACAATCCTCTGAATGAGGAATAGATTAGAGCTAATTACGCTGGGCACTGCTTTCTGATTGCACTTGCAGTAATGCGCAGTCTATTAGAAGGGACGGCCGGCAATTTTGGTGCTTTACCAGTGTTTTAGATGAAAACCTAGACCTCAAGCATGGCTAATAATCCACACTGTCTGGCTTCCGGAGTCTCGCTTTGAAGTCGTCGGCACAGAGCGCAGCTAATGAAAGGGCTGTTCTCTGCACCGGTTGGATGACATCATTTACAAACGGAACCTTTCCTGTCTTCTCTTTTTTACGTCTGCAGGATGCTGATGCTAATTGGCAAAATCTTTCTTCTGTTTTTTCAGCTTGTTTTGGTGCACAGGCGGAGGATGGCCTTACCCCATGCAAATTAGCCAATGTGTTAACTGATCCGAGGGATGTTTCAGTAATGGAATTCAAGAGAAGAAAAAAAAGCTAGTCCAGACAGTTTGGCCACGCAGGCTAAGAGGGCAACACATAAAGTTAGCTGGAGAAATGTAGCTGCATATACTGGCAGCTGTCTTTCAAAGGGTCCATATAATGGAAAACCGATTTTTCTCATTTTCATAAAATAAATGATGTAATATTTAATCACTGTTAAAGTTTCAGAAGATACTGATCATTTTCCAATCCAAATATGCAAACTCAGCTTAAAAAAACATCCCATTTTAAATTCATTGTTTTTGTGATGTCATGAATACCTACACATATACATATATCCCATTATTCAGCCAGTTTAGCTCCATCCATTCAAATCATGAAGAGTGTTTAGCCTGGAATCATGCACAGTACTGTGCAGCCAATCAGAACAGAAAAGATTTACATGTCAGGCACCGTAACAAAAACTTTGTCTTAATTGATTTTTATGACCATTTTCAGGTCTCTCATTATCCCTTAGATTTAAACAGGCTGTTTTGTTAAGACTGATATATGTAAATGTGGACTGTTCTGATTGGCTGCCCTGTATTGTGTCTCATCAAAAAGCAGTCCAGACTCTTTATAACATCAGTGTGAATAGGTGGAGATAAAGAGCTGTAGTGTGCAAAGGTGGATACATATGAATGCATTGTTTTTTGTGACATCACAACAATGAATTCAAAATCAGATGCTTTAGCAGGTGATTTACCATATGTGGACTAGTGAGTGAAGGGTACATTTGAAAACTCTGTAGTATGTTTACATTTCAACTCTTTTATTTCAAAAAGTGAGGAAAATTCAGTTCTCCATGATATGGGCTCTTTAAATAATATCAGTTCCCAGTCCTAGCCATACATTAAAAGGATTTTCAATAGTTAAAAGACAATGATTAACCGCATTAAACCCTTAAATTCCTACAATCATTAGAGTTACATTACATGCTAGGGCTTATTTTTCAGTTAGAACACAAAAAACAATGCCTTTTCTTAAGTTATAGGGGTCTTAGCAAGGAAACCAGGCCAATGTGTAATATTCTAATGGTATAATACCATAAAATGGAAGGGAATGCACTGTTTCTCTGCATGTCTCTGACATAAACAGAGATTGTGATATCAATGAATTTTCCATTCATCCACATTCTGTAGATAGACACCGCCTCCTCGGGAGGGAGCCTATCTAGGGAACGGCTGAGTATGATTTGGGACAGGCCCAGGCAGAGTGAACTGAGTGTAGACGGAGGGCTTACCCGTGGACTGCTGAGTGGGCTGGTGGACAAACCAGATGAGGCTCCACTGATGGACCGTGACCTAGCACAAGACAGATTTGCACAGAGACAATCACAACATGGTCACAATATACTGTATCTCAGATGCCTTTTAAGCTTCAGTATGTTGGGCAACATTGCATTAGACCAGAAAAACCAAGAAGTGGCCTTAACTCAGAGGGAGGTTTTCCTTTGGAGACATGTTGCCAATAAAGTGTAACAGTCCTTGTATAATGGTGCTCTGCTGAAGGATAATGTACTTAAGGATTCAAGTATTTTCAGTAGAGATCTATTACAGTAATGGACTTCTGCTGTTTACTGACGAAAAATCTGAACAGAGGAGAAAGTAGTTTTATTTTTATTGTCACTTGACAACAGCCATTATGTCATTAGACATTCTGTACCATTTACTGTAATGATAGACAATATAAAAGTTAATGATATGGCTGTACTTGTAATCACATTTTTATCATAAACAAGTTTTCATGATAAACTCATCGTTAAAAGCTGAGAAAGCAGAATAGATCAAATTACACACATGTGCTGCCAGACAAGTAATATGTGCTTTCCTGAGCCAGGCATGAACCGTGCAGTAGTGATGGCTACTGTCACAACAAATGTGCATCACTATAAGGCACTTTTTAAGCAATTAAATATTTATTTACTATTTTTTTAAGGCATAAATTAAATTTAAGAAATAAATGTATTTGTTTTTGTAAGCCTATATAGTAAAAGCTGTTCAGGCAAAGCTAACGTTTTTCAAAATAGCCTTACGATGCAGTTCTGATGTAAGTAGCTAATAGTATGAATTTTCCATGTTTTTACATTTTTGTCTTTGCTTTTTGCTTATATGAGGGTTTAGTCAGATTTGTGAAAAAAAATGCTGTCAAATCACAACCCCAAATCCAAAAATTATTATTTACATTATATTATATTTACAAATTATCCCAAATTTTTTGGAATTGGGGTTGTATAATTGTATTAATCATAATTTAGCGCTTCTCAAATCATCATTATATCCAACAACTTTATCAAACATTGTATTTTATGTTCATTTCACGCAGCCCTTGCAGTAAATGTTACAGAAAGTGATTTTTTCTCTTTGCAAGCAGCCAGTCTACAAGCTTAAAATGGAAACATGCAATCTGTTGACATGATATGCTACTGAAGATACTTGTAATCTCTTTCACAATAGGTAAGATGTAAACCTTTTATCTTCTTCACAATTTGCTTTCGCACTTTCTTTAACCACACGCGATATTGGGCCGTCAACGTGGACGGGCTCCCATGAGCATCTAGGATTTAATTGGCCGTGGACACAATGGGTTTTGTCATCAGAGGAAATTGAAACAGTAAATCATCATTAAATGTGTCAACAAACGCTCGCGTGATCTGCCTCCGAGGAAGGATCTGATCCATAAACTGATCAATTACGTATGTTACTTAAATGTGTATTATTCAACAGTCACAAAATGTCTGATCACTCGAGCAGAAAATCACAACACCAAACATATTTGAGTCTGATGCTGATGCTCGTTTTCTTTCCTCCCTCTTTCACTTAATTAGCCGCAAGTAACATGTCATAAATTCATGGGGGAATTTTTGCTATCATTCAGTCATTAGAGACCGAGGGTAAAACCTGATGTGATGTGACGCGTGTGCCTGCTGCTAGAGCAGTTAATGCAGTGTTGTAAAAGCCAGCACTGTTTATCAGTCTAAAGACTAGAAAGAAAGACACCCAGAAGAAGAAAGCAACTACAAGAGCAAAGATAAAGCTTTACAGCTATGACAATTAGATGTTCTATTACCTACAAGTGAAAGAGGGAAAGCAGGTATAGATATAGCTGTTCTACTGATAGATAAGAAGAGAGTATCTGCAGTTGAATGAACCTGAAGAATGAAAAGCTGTAAGATATCTGTGCCAAAGATGCAGGGGAGCTTTTTATAGAAAGGTAGAATAATTTGTACTGAATGCTCTTTCCATACACTGTTAATGCATAATGTGATAAAAAGGAGAAGCATAATAATAGTTAACAAGCATCAAAATTGTATGTAACTTATGTTACAACTTAAAGGGCCCATGTGTCACATTTTTCTTGTATTTTACCTTTTTTCTGGAGTCTGCTTATTGTATTTATGTGGTTTTACGCACCAAAAAGAGGCAAATTTCATTTTTACACGACCGTTTTCCAACCTCTTTTTATCCCTCAGAATCAAACTGGCTGTTTTTGTTGCTGTGCCTTTAAGACTGGTATATGTAAATGACCCCTGGTCTGTCATTACACTTCTGCCATTCTGATTGGCTGAGCTGCATTGTATGGCAGACCTTTGTTCTCAAAACATGTCAGAATCTCTGTATTAACGCGTACAACATAATTTCATGTTAAGACGCTAATTTTCAGTATTTGGGTTTTGTTGCTGTTGCAAAACCTTTGTAAATCATGATGTTTACCAACAGACCAAATAAGTTATTTTATTCTACACACACATATCCAATGTTCCTGAGGGTTGTAGTGGCCCAACACCTTACTAATTTACTAATTTACTAACCTTATTTAGTTTTTTCCTTTGTTATGAGTTAAACTGTCAAATGTTAGGAAACATCTGGTTGAATGTGTTTATCAGAATGCCTGAATGCTTGAAATTTGTCTTAAAGTCTTGTGCAATCTCGATTTCATTTCAAAAGAAAGTTACGCAAAGCCATTTTTTAAAACACGACTCCTTCAATTCCTCCTGGTTCAAAAGTTTAAGCTTATCAGCTCCTCCTTTAAGGGGATGCTACTTTTGCGTCATTCCCCTGTCTGGTGAGGTCAGCTCAGCGTAGACATAGGTAAGCACCCAGCTCACTATATCATAAATAATCCAAATGAAACAAAGGGGCTACACATAGGCTTTACGTTTTGTTGTTGGTTGTAATGTGTGAAGTAATTTCTATTATAAATATGCATGTATGTTCTTTATTTGAGGACTTTCACTGGCAGAGACCTTAAACAATATCATGAATAAATTTACGTGTTAACATGCAAAATTTTATGAATGTCTTAACGTGAATTTTTAAACATGTTTTGAGCCCAAAGACCTTCCACATCACTGTCTGTCTTTAAAAGGTCATCCAAGATGAAACACTCCTAATAACTTCAATGTGAATGGGCAGAGTTAAAGTGCCCTAGGATGACAATCGCACTGGATTTTGTGACATCACAAAAACATTGAATTCAAAAAGGCTTAGTTTCCATATGTGGACTGTATGGACTGAGGAATGTGTTAATGTTTACATACCACATCAAACTATCTCAAAAAGTGATGAAAATCCAGTTTTGCTTGATATAGGCCCTGTAATTAAAACAGTAAATAAATAAATAAAGCGAGTGTCTGGTGGATTAATTAAATATTGACTCCAGAAAAGAATTCAGGGTCAGTCATGGTCTCATTTCTGGCTGGCAGGCTGCGCTGCCTCCTGCTTTACTTCATTTAGCTAATTAATGCTAATGTAAAAGTGGACTGTGAAATCTTTAAACTCAGCTCCATCGCGCAAGGTCGGCAGCTGAAAGCTGGAGCGGGCAAACAGGAGCGGGCGAGATAACCTCTGTCTCTCAGCTAAACATACAAGGCGAGACTCAGACGGAAGCAAACAAACGACGCGGGGCGACTGCGGGAGGAGAGAGTGGGCAAAACAACAAGAGACGGGAGGAAATTAACCTCAAATTGGGATCTACCACGGGACAAAAAATGCCAGACATCAAACGGAAACATGAAAGGCGAAAGAAGGGAGATAAGATGCTTTTGATGTGTGTGAGAGAGCCAGAGGGGCGCAGCTTTGCCAAAACTGAGGGGACGAAAAAAAAAAACCCTTATTCATTCTTATTCAACTACCTCCATTTCCTTAAAGTTCAGTAGCGAGCTAATCTCCGCTCGTCGGACGAACAGCGCTATTAAAAAAAAAGCAATAGGGAAACTTCAGAGTGGAGATAAGTTGTCCAATTATAACACATCCACTCAATGTCAGTGGCTGAAGTTCCAAATCTGGCCCTACAGTAACTTGAGCAGAGTCCAGATGAGAATTAAAAACCCCACTGCATCTTCAGAGCTAGAGAGAGAGGACAGGGCTGATTTATACCTTTCTTCTTTGCTTTGCACTTTGGGGTTGGCATCTGAAATATCCAGGCTTTTACTGAAAACAGATTTACTACAGAAAGAACAAAGACGTTGATTACTACACTAGGAACTATCCAGCCTACAGTCAGAGTCACTGCACTACTGTACAACATACTGTGACTCTGTGTAAAAACCAGTAATCATATTCTTCATCATTCTTCAGTCATATTATAATTGTGTGACAGCATTAAGTGAGCAAATCAGCATGTACGTTTGTGCAGTGGGAAATGATTGTGAGATTTATGGAAATAGTAACACATGAAGATAAAAATAAAGATGAGCAAAGGACGATAAAGACTCAGTTAAGGCATACAGGATCTCCTTCATCTTTTCATTCTCAGCGCTTAGGCTCTAACCTGTCAGAGCCATCCACATGAAAGTGGAATAATGTGATGAGTCGGGCCAAATTTCACTCTCGTGCATGATTAGCAGGCAAAAGTGCCAACAGAAGAAGTGCTCTGCTTAGAGGAATATACCTCCCTGTGAAAATGGCATGATGAATGTTTATCTTATCAGAATAAAATATATATATATATATATATATATATCTTGTCGGTAACAAAATCTCGTATCTCCAAAATGGTAACTTTACAGGAGAAGGAAAAAATACACCTTATTTTTAATGCAAGTCAATGGAACCAGATTTTTTCGCAAGTCATTTTGGGTCATTTCCTTCAGTCCATTCATCATAAGATTTACACACAATGCAAGGGGAAACAGGCATTTTCAAAATATGTCAAAAACTGAAAAACGACAAAAATGGAGACACAAGGTTTTGTTCCGACATCAGCGATATATTTAGATACACTACCGATCAAAAACAATTTTTGATTCTGAGGTCAAGATTCCATTCAATTTGCATATTTTATGTGTTAAAATGTCTGGATTCTGCAAAGCTCTAATTATATTCTACACTGATTTGTTTGAATCAGATAAATCAAGGTTCTCAGACGCCTGCCGAGCCTAGCCATCTAAAAAATTAAAACCTCAAAAATCACCCCGTAGAATTTACAAACCACTTCATGAGCTAAGCCCAGTCATCTGAGCATGAGTGAGTTCTAAGCATAAGCCCCACCCCTTTCCCACCCATTTACTCCAATAGGATGTACTAAGAGGCTTAGTTTTGATTATCGACAGTGGTTTCCACAAAAAAAAAGCAAACGAGAGACTCTTAGAAGAGGCAGGAGGCCTGTTAGCGACGAGTTTTACATTCCAAAACACATTCGTTTTTGTGGTTTTTCAGTATTAAAATCTTTACACCCTTATAAAGGGTAATAAAGTGATTCTAATATGATGCTAGTGGTCTACAACCTCATAGTTTTCAATTTGTACAAAATCAAGACATTTTAGAAATATCCAAAATTGTAAACAGTAGTAGCTGATTCTAATAATAATAATAATAATTGATAATAATTGAGAGAGCTGTATAGCATTAGTTAGAGACCAATCTTCATTTATTTAAGTCCCGGTCAAAACAGCCATTAAGTAAGTTATTCATTTTTCAGTAGACATTTCTGAGATTATATATAAGATTATAGAAGAAGCCAAGGGAGTTTCCAAAACTAGACTTATTAAAAGCTATAAAGAAAATGGGACCCCTAACAACTGTGCAAGACCTGGTACACCACAAAAACTGTCCCCATCAGACAAACAGTATTTAGTGCTTTAATCTTTGAGAGAGAGGAGAAACTCAAGCTCCACTCTTGCTTCAAAAAAAAGTGTTTCTGTCCATCCTTCCACTGTGAGAAGACAACTCAGCATTGTGGGTCTGACAGGATGTGTAGCTGTCAAGAAGACCTCACTGAGAAAAGAAAATAGACAAACAAGAAGAAAATGTGCACTTGACCGCTGATACTGGACATCAGACATATGTAGTACGGTTTACTAATGTTTCTATTTGGGTTTACTAGGATTGAGAGAAGCAGTAAATGCAACCAACTTCTAAGGCTTTAGTTTGGAGGTGGTAGAAAAACATCCTTGCAGATCAGAAACTGAAAGCAAGTCTTTCAAAAAGAATGGAAGCTGTAATAAAGGCAAAGAGTGGACAAATTGAATACTGACAAATTTTGATTTTATATTTAGTTCTTGAGGCTTCTGAGTAATTTTATGTTATATATATTTTTTTCTGCCTTTTTCCTGACACTGAAATGAATAAATTGTACTTAATGGCCGTTTTGACTGGATTTTAAATAAATAAAGGGGTGGTCTCTGACTTTTGCACAATACTGTAGCTGTAATAACAAGAATAGTTGAGATCCAATTTCAGATAATTTGACGCGAACTGATTATAAACAGGTATTTACATTATATTATGTATCATTTAAGAACTTCTAGTTGTTCCCAAAACCTATAAATATTGAATAAAACATTCAAATATATTTATTTACTTCATAAATAATGCTAATGTTAGTTATTGTTTAATAGAATATCAACAATTATTAATATGACAAGTGATTCCTTTTGAACGGTAGTGTCCTCACTGAAAAACCCGGCGAGTGAATAGTGGAGGATGTCAGGGGGTGGGAGGGGGGCTCTGTACCTCTGTCCATGTTGGGTCATGTCGATGGCTCGTCGGACAGGTACAGGAGAGCCTCCCTCAGTCACACTTAGCACCTCCATCGACTTGCGCTCCGGCCTCCTCTTGTTGTGCCTGGTCAGCAGCGGAGAGTCCACCCGCTTCCTGGGAGGGTCTGAGACGACCAGCGCACACTCATTAGTACAGTAATTACAGGAGCTACTACAGTAATTACAGCAGATTAAGTGCTTAATAAGATGCTGTGCAACCTAAATGAATCAAGTGGACTTGGCAAGACGCTTTCCGTGTGAGTGAGAGGAAATGAAAGCGGTCCATACCGATCTCGTTGCGGGGGGGCAGGTTCTGGTCCTCATGACTGGGATACCTCTCCTTACGGTCCAGCAGCAGGAAATAGATCATCTTCTCTTGGTTGTCACTAGAGTGAAAAGTTCAAATGAAGGCTCAGAGAGCAATAAGCACCTCAACATTTACATCCTAAAGCAATGTTATGGTGGGAGTTCTTATGTTTAAAATAATGATCTGGCCAAAAATCTAATTTCTACAATTTTACCCATAACCCCTTAAATCCTTATTACATACTAAGCCTTGTTATTCAGTAACTACAGGGAACTCCAATGCAAACTGGCTGAGCTATTCTTAGGTTAAAGTAGTGTGTAATAAAACTTTGGGCCTGCCGGCTGTCCAGGCCTTTTAAGGTGTTAACTCAAATGTAGTCAAAAAGCCAAGATGTGTTTGGCGTCATTTGGATTTGCGCTGAAGCTACAAGGCCAATATAGCTAACAAGTAATGGAAGCTTTTAGCTACTAGTTTCTATATCGCTGCTATCAGGACAAACCTTCTATCTCCAAAATGTAAATGTATCTCCAAGTAATGTTGGACCTTTTCTTTCAGTCCATTAATCATGAAATTTGGAAAGGGCAGCAGGCATTTTCAGATTGTGTCAAAAACTGAAAAATGATAAAAATGGAGATACAAGGTTTTCTTCCAACAACAGAGATATAAATTATGATTAAGGTTTTACAAACTATGATTTTGCATAAGACTTTCTTAAGAACCAGTTAATTTCAGACTTGTCTGTGAGCACCTTCTAGCGCTCGACAAACCTGGTAGACATTACTAAGTGGCAATTCTCCACCCTACACATTCTCTGATTAAACTTACTGCCTGTACATGCTGAAACGATAGCTTGCTAGCACAGCTAACTGATAGTTACCACACTGTTGGTGGTTAGCACTGTTGCTGCTTAGTGTGAACCCCCAAGAAAAAATGACCATGTGGTGCATTTCACATTTTTTCCACCTTCAGAAAAATGCAGTGTGAACCCACTTTGCAATTTTGTTTCCAGTTCTGGAAACCTTTGACCTTATATATTATCTTATCTCCTGAAAAACAAATAGTTTATCTTAAATTAGCTGAAAATTGACTGTAAATGAAATAAACAAAGTGTGGTCTCTGACTTTTGCTCAGCACTGTAGCTTGCATTATGGTAGCTGTATAAGCTGTCATCACTTGTTAGGTACATTAGCTTCATAGCTTCGGTCCAGAACTAATGAAGCAGACACCAATCATGTTTCTGTTGATTGACTACATGTGGACTAAGGGGAAAATTGTGTCAATTTGGTCAAATCTGCATTTTGAAACTTGACAAATTCACAGTTTTAGACCAATACACTGAAACTTTTATCATGAAAAAGGAGAGAAAGTCATTCCTGGAGAGAGCAGGCCTACAAGACAAAGACAAACCAGCTCTAACTGAGAATATGTGCTAAATTAAAAGGGTGGGAACACAGTTAAGAGACAGCACATGGACTTGCAGCAAATGTGGGCTGTTATGCCGCGGGGTGGGGGGTAAACGGGCCCGTCTCTGCTACAGGCGCTGGCTAAATTGCGGCGGATGCTTGGGGAGAGAGACGAGGCGGAGGCTGCTATGCTTTAGGGGAGAGGAGCCCAGCCATCCATCAGCCACATTAAGAAGGTGAGCATACACAGTGGAGCATGCAGGTGGTAATTGCAGGAGTTTGGGGGGGAAGATGAATGAGAGAAAGTGAACAGGCTTCGCTAACGGCCCGGGGCCAGGCAGACGCACTGTGGGTTTAGTAGCCCTGAGAAACAGCCGTAAAACACTTCTACTCGCATATGGCATCCCAAAGCAAACACTGTCAGAAGGAGCGAGCTGGAAGCTTTAGGGAAGAGTTAGTGCAAGATGGGGCTGATTATGCACTGGCTACTGTAGCCTAGATAAACTGGTTAAGTATGTGCATTAACCATTTCATTATGGGGCTACAGCAAATCCCAATTGCCCACTGACTCCATACTGTTAAACATAAAGGTTTGTAAACAGTTCTTGGCTTAGGCATGGATTTGGAATAAAATGGCACAGAATCTTTATGTGGAGGTTCTTTTGACATAAAAACCTCTTTACACTCACTCATCTCATTTACAATAATGATTCACTAGGGAACCAACAGTGGTTCTTTTATGGCATCACTCCAGAAAACATTTTTTGGACCTTTAATTTTACAAGTGTAGTATAAAAATCCTAAAAAAAAGCATAGCGTTCTTCTAAAATTTATTACGTTACTGTTTTAGATACAAAATACATCACTGGTTAGCTGAAGACTGCTTTAATCGGAACGTATGACTATGGAGTCTCTTCCTCACCACACTGCCTGCCAAAAGTTGGGGACATCTGGCTTTTCAAAGGCTTTTAGATGTGAAACACCTTATGGACCTGGCTTGAAACTAACTGACTGATTGACTTACCAGCTAACAAACTAACTAACTAACTAAGCAACTAACTAACTAACTAAATAAATGACCCACTGACTAAGTAACTAACTTTCTTACTGACTACTTTATTAACTGTCTAACTAGCTGACTGACTCACTACTTTACTAAATGACTGACTATTTTAATATCGAACTGACTGACTGACTACTTTACTAATTGACTGACTGACTGACTACTAACTAACTGACTGACAAAGTAACTAACCTAAATGCCTAATTTGCTGACGGACTGACTAAGTAATAACTTTCTGACTGCCTAATTGACAGAGTGACTACTTTACTAACCGACTGCCTGATTGACTAAGTAAGCAACGTTCTGACTAACTGACTGCCTGACTGACTAAGTAACTAACCTTCTAACTAACTGAATAATTGACTGAATGACTACTTTGCTAATTAACTAACCAACTAACTGACTGACTGACTGCCTAATTGACTGGCTGACTGACTGACTGACTACTTTACTAACCGATTTACTGACTAAGTAAGTAACTTTCTGACTATCTGGCTGACTGCCTGACTTACCAGTAACTAACTTTTTGACTGACTGAATAATGGACTGAATGACTACTTTGCTAATTAGCTAACTAACTAACTGACTGACTGACTGACTGACTGACTGACTAATTGACTGACTGACTGACTGATTAACTAGTAACTAACCTTCTGACTGACTAATTGTCTGACTGATAGACTAAGTAACTAAGTTTCTGACTGACTAATTGACTGACTGTCTGACTAATTAACTGAATCACTGAGTAACTGACTAATTAAATAACTAACCAAATGACTGAATGACAAATGAACTTGCTGACAGATGAACTTACGAAATGACTGACTGACTGACTGAGTAACTAATTAATTCACTCACTCACTCACTCACTCACTCACTCACTCACTCACTCACTCACTCACTCATGTTTAACAGGCTGAAACCTCTCCACTAAGGGGCCCTATTAGCAGTCAAACATCTGTCGAAGCTTCATGTGAACAGTGGTTTACATCAGAGACACTGTGTGTCTTTGTTAATATGAATAAACATGTTTCTTCTTAATATGTTAAAGACCAACCAGTTTCAGTTTACGGGAAATAAGATCACACATACATTTTTAAGGCAATATTTGAGAGGCCATGTTGGGAATAAAGCCAAAGCCCACACATTGTACCCTCTTGTTGTGATGTCAGCAATCCATTCCACTGATTTTTTCAAAATCTTTCAATAAATACATTATTAAGATGTAAACAAAATAATTTCTAGAGAAACTTAGAAAGCCAAAATCATTCACAATGGATGACAGGAGCCAGACGGAAACATTATAAGCACCCTCACAATAAGTTGTTACATTATATATAAAAACCAATAAGATGCATGTAGTTTCACTAGTTGCTTTGGACAGTAAATATACTGTAGATATCACAATCCATGGTTCCCATCACATCACTGTAAAGAAATCTAGGTTGGCAAGTTTGTCTACAATGAGCCATTTCACATCAAAATACTCTCAACCATGAATTAGGTAGAAATTTTGAAACATTAGTGGAATTGCCCTTTAATTGAAAACTAATGGTGAAGACCAATTATTACTTGGTAAATCTACAAGGTGTTTGTCTAAACTTTTGAAGGACTGCGTATCTCCCTCTCTTCTCACTCTGTTACTCACTCGTCCGACAGCAGGTCCTTCATCAGTTTGTTTTTATCCCGGAAGCAGCCGAGCGAGTGCATGCTCTCCAGCACGTCCGGGTCGATGTCCTCGGCCGAGGGCAGCGTCCGGATAGCCACTTTCCGCGGGACGGGCTGCTCCGGTTCCGGCTCGTTCTTTCCCCCTCTGGACACAGGAACAGGGGTTTAATAATCACTGAACACAAAGGATCTTCTGCAATAGCCATTTCTCAAGTCTCTGTGCACCGTTTTTGTTCCTCTCCTGGCTTTTTAATTTCATTCTAGGCCGCCTCACTCACTCTGTGCCTGCTTGGGGCTCGCATGATATCTCCATCTATACATTTTTAAAGGCACTCGGTTGGCACACTTCAGGCTAAGAGTGAGGATAAATGGCAATGTGAATGCAGGGTGAGCAGAGTCGAGGACTGAGGACAGATACTATCTGCTGCTGCGTCAGCTCTAAGAAGCTCAGCGCTCCTTTCCAGAGCTTTACGCTCGAGATGGACATTTTAACCATTTTTGCTATTTGAATATCTACATTTTCTTTAACATCAGCATATTCTATTGAGAAAACATTTGGTAGCACTACATGCATGAGCATAGAATCACATATTAAATAGCAACACTTGAGTATTAATGAAGACCGTATTTCAAGAGTTCTAGAGCAAATATGGTAACATTTAACTGAAGGCTGGCATTTGTAAATAATTAATATTAATAATTACAATCATTTTTATTTAAATAGCACTTTTCATGCCGGTGGCAGCACAAAATCCTTCACAGACAGGTGATAAAGCTTAACAGCAATTATTTAACAGTAAAATTGTAAGTATTAATTTAAAATCATATGAGAAAATGAAACAGATCAAATTAAAAGATAAATACCACGAGACGAAGAGTTGTAATTAAATGCTAAGTTAAAACCAAAGAGATTTGCTTTTAGATGCTTCTTAAAAGGGATCACTGAACTTGACTGTCTAATAAAAGGTGAATTGAGTTCCACAGTTCAGAAGCAGAATAACTGAACGAGTCTCTCCATGCTTTCTGTATTTCACAGAAGGTGCTTACAGAAGGTCAGTATCTGCAGATCTAAGATCACGTGTTGGAACATAAACAGACAGACATTCTGTGATATAAGCAGTGCTTTAAGGTCATTTATAGCCTTAAAAACTAGTAGCAGAGCTTTAACATCTATTCTAAGCTACATGAGACCTACAGAAACTTTTAATGACATTAACCTACACAAACATTACTAGAGCCTTATTTCAAGTTATTACAAGTGCCAGTTGTCATAAAGGCTGTTTTTGTTAAATTTTTGCTACAGCCTCTTTTATTTTTTTTCTTTATTTTATTATATTTTTAGTTATTTTGCATGCACACATTTGATTTTTCATTCTTAATAAACACCCATGAATACAAAAATACAGCAAAAACACACTTTCTCTTCACTACTGAACATCACCCTGACATTCCATTAATCACACCAGCCTAATCCAGTCCTACCCCCTTCATTTACACTGTATGCTCACTGATGCATACAAATGTGTGCATACAACCTCACACAAACACACATACAGTAGCAGTCAAGCGTTTGGACACACCCACTCAGAGAAGTGTTTAATTTATTTTTACTATTGTCCACATTTTAGAGCATCTATGAATTAACGCATGGAATTAAGCAGAGAATAAAAAAATCAGATCTTCTATTTTAGATTCTTCAGATTGGCTTTAAAGCAGACTTACATTTTCTCACAAAGCAGCTTCACAAGGAGCCACCTGAGATGCTTTTCTTACAGGACTGATGAAGATCCACATATCATTGCTGTTCAAAAATAAATCTCCATTTTTTGGAGAAAATGAATGGAGGGATGTTGAGAATGTTTTAAATTAACTGCCAAAATTGAGGTCACTAATGACACCTGTCACACCAACCCTCATATACATTACATACAGACTTACATACATACAAGCACACATATATAAACACCTTAGGAGCCATCTACGATTACATAGGGATGGCCTAGCAACACCTTAGCAGCCACCTGAGATTCCACAATAATGACCAACCAACACTTGAACACCGGATACCATAGCAATGGTCCAGCAACACCTTAGAAACCACCTGGGATAGCATAACAACAGTTTATCCCCTTAAAATCTCAGGCTTATTACTTACTAAGGCTTATTATTCAGTAACTACAGGGACTTCAATGCAAACTAGCTGAGCTATTCTTAGGTTATAGAAGTGCATAATAAATATTTGGGCCCACCCATTTAAGCATTTGAAACTGGTTCATGAATTTTCTCCTTCCAGTTTAGAAATGCTGACTTAAATACTATGAACATTTTTCATCCTTTTCTTGAAATCCTTGAATAGTTTTTGCTCTATAACTTTCATATTACATCACATCACGGCATCAATCCACCTATACACCCATCCCCCGGCTCCCCACCCCCCCACCAAGGAGACCGGATCCCTCTAGTCTCATACATTGGAATTTTCTGAACTTGAGTGATATGGTTATTTCATAGCCTTGTTGTCCTCGTTATTATTCTAAAGGTAGTTATAATGAGGATTTAAGCCCTTCTACGAGTAGATGTGTCCAAACTTTTGACTGGCGCTGTACGCCCATGATACAAACACACAAAGACCCAGAAGACAGAAGAGATTCATACTTACATGTACCACGTGTGCTTCTGTATCTGTTCTAACTGTAATGAGAAGAGAGAATATTAAAACTGCAGGAAATCAGCTTTCATCAATATCATTTAATTATTACGCAATTACAGAATCAACTGCGAATTAAAAAAGGCCAGAAGAAACGTGGAGGGAAAAAAGAATGGAGCCATTTCATGTTGCCAGCCTGCATCTCCTGCTGGCAAAGTCTAATTTCCCCGCTCAGTGTCCCAGCCTCTGATCATCATGGTGTAACTGGAGACACTACAGAGACACAGAGCACGTCTCGCTAATTAGAGCAGAGGACTGCAGCATGAGAGCAACTGACATGATGGAAGCTCGTGGGGGTCATTGCTGCGTTATGTGTCAGCGAGGAAGGACCGTAATGATATTAGGCTGCCACTTAATGATATTGAGCTATAAATATAATCCTCAAAGCAAATCCATCAGAGTTGAGAGATTAAGCTTGGCTTGCGTCTCTGGCCGAGCCACGGGGACACCTTATGAACCGATTCGAAAACAAGGGGAGAGCGTGCAGCGAGCCGCAGGAACAACCCCAGCAAGGTATCGGTGGCACAATGGCTCATCAGGCCACATTATGGAAATGCTTTCCTATCATTTCAAACACATTGTGCGGTGCGTGCCAGTGCTGTGCTGGGGGATTGAGGCTATTCTCCCAGCGCTGCTTCGCTGATGGAGTTGGCCACGACTCTGTCCCCTCTAACCAAGCTCAGCTTCTGGATCTGCCAGAAAGAAAAAGCTGCAGCCAGTTGGAAGCGGCTGAACGCTCTCTGACGTGGATTTGCACTGTTCAAACGTGTGGATGCTTTCGGGTTAAAAACAATGAGCACAATAATTATAATGTATAACGGGCACAAGCTCAGTCTCCTCCTCAAATGGCAGGGCGAAGGGCTTCCCTTATGAAAATTAACTGTAATACACTGTAAAAAATGGCTTGTCAGGTCTACCTAAGCCAATTATTTCATGTGTAACAAGCAATAGAACTAGTTTTATTCAACTCAAAAAAATTACACTGACTGAAAGAATCGTTCATTCAAAGTATTTATTTAGGTTGAATAAAACTATTTAATTTACTTGTTCCCATATGAAGTAATTTGTTTAGGTAGATCTGACGAGCCACTTTTTACAGTGTCGTATAAGAGACTACAGTACTGTATAATTTACAATATTTGCAGCTACCTGTAGTCTTATAACCTGTCCAGGGTGTATCCTGCCTTCCACCCAATGACTGCTGGGATGGGCTCCAGCTCCCCCCACGACCCAGCAGGATAAGCGGTTTAGAAGTTCAGTTCAGTCTTAGAAGTTGGTTGCATTTTCTGCTTCCCACAATCCAAGTAATGCCAAACACACAGTGAGTTTGAGGTCTGAACTCTGGGGTGGACAGTCCATTGTTCTGAGAACACCAGCAGCAGTTTAATTTGAAAATTTTCTTTCTTTTTTCTTCTCTTTATTTCCTTTTCTCAGTAAGGGCTTCTTGACAGCTACACATCCTTTCAGACCCATAGCACTGAGTTGTCTTCTGTGTTTGACTGTCTATGACAGTTTTGACTGGAAATTAAATCATCTAAGCTCTCTTGTAGAATGGTTATAGTTTTCTGTCCTGTCTATATAACAGGTATTTTAAGACATTACTGAACATAACATTAGTGTTTTAGTGAGGATATGTTGCTAATGTTTATAAGCCTGCATCTGATACTGAGACAAACGTTATGGTGCAAAATAAAACTTCTAACTGGTCCACTGCTCTGTTACCTTTATGTAGCACTACCAATCAGTTTAATCTATTATAACTAGCTAGGCCAAAACTACCACAACGAATCAAGCTAATGCTAGTTCTAGCCTTGATGATCTTAAGAAAACTGTGTAAAAGGGTGGTCTGGGTTGCATTTTTTGTTTTTATTTAAAATATTAACATTTTCAGTGAATATTTACAGTTGTATGCAAGTTTGAACAACCCCAGTCAAATTACATGTGTAGTTGATTTTCTAAGTGAAAAAGGTTATCACATCATCTACAGAGAATATACCTAAATATGACAGTTTACTGCAAATTTAAGTACACTTAAATTTTACAATTTACATTTATTTGCTGAGTTTAACACATAGGAAAAAGATAAAAGATATCTTAGTTTATGCACAGGCCACATCTATGTCTTAATTTATTCCTATATATATATATATATATATATATATATATATATATATATATACACACACATGCATATAGGCACCAATATACAGATATGCTCATACTTGCAGATCCCCCTAACGAATAATAATAGTAATAATCAGGATCTAGATTCTTTAAAAAATTACCAGTTATAAGCACAAGTATAATGTAACATAACATAAATATTTTTGTCCCTGATAAAAATGTTAAGTCGTTCCAGAGACAGAAAAGGCTTCGGGTTTGGTAACATATAAGAACGGCCCTGGCAGGCTTTCTCTTTCTTCATGGCTACCTCACAGACAAGGAGCTGTTGCTTTCCAATCAGTGAGATGTTGTCTGTGAAGGCTGTTTGATTTTTTACTAGAAAGCAGAGGGACAGGGACATTTCAAAGAGCTGGTATTAAGATAAGCTCTTAAACCCTTGGCCACTCTACCATGCAAGAGAGACGAAGAGAGAGACAGAGATAGAAGGAGAGAGAAGTGTGGGGGGTGGGCGAGAGAGGCAAAGCATCAAGAGAAGAGGACGAGAGTATGATGTGTGAGGCCTCCACAGACAGACTGAATTGGATTAGTTCTGCTGTATGTTGACCTGAAGTGACAGCGCCCATACGGAGGAGCTACTGAACCCGGACTCATTTACTAGAAATCAGCTTAAAGCACTGCACATGTCTGAAGAACCACACTGAGCGTCTGTGTGTGTCAGAAGACCCTGCTGAGACTGGGTGTGTAGAGTGCTCTCTACTGTCACCACCTGGGGGTCTTTCATGGAACCGACATAAGAAAACAAAGATGTTGGGAAACAGCTACTGTGATGCGTTTAATACTGAACACATTGGAAAGAGGAAACATTACAACTCCCCATCCACTGCATTCAAACCAGACACCCTGAGCAGGTAGTTCTTGTGAGAAAGTATTCAGTCTCGAAATGTCACGGAAAGAAGAACCGTTTTCCATTGTTTTAGAGGAGAACTCCACCAATTTTTCTAAATTTCTGTATAATTTGATCGTTTAGATGTAAAACGAGCCATTCAGAGTGGCCTACCGTGAAATGCTCCATTCTAGAGCAACTCAGAGGCAGAACTGTTCACAGTGGTGGTGATAGGAATGAGATGTTCGAAGCTTTTAATGCCCCTCACTTTTTAATGTCCTCAAAAGCCTCACAGAATGCTATTACACAAAACAGTTATGAATACGCTGCCTAATTTACAATACTTGGTCTAAAACCTATTATTAAAAGCTATTCATGGATAAACACACAAGGAAAAGTACACAAGAAAACTTTTTTTCCTGATTTATCACTATTTCACCATTATCAACATTCCATATAAAATCTCAGAAGACACATGTAGGTTCACTGGTGGTTTTGGATAGTGAATAAAATGGCTTTATTTGCACTGTAGACATCAGGAGACCTTGCTAAGACTGGGTGTGTAGCCCTGGTTCTTGTCATTGCCACTCTGAATGACTTTCATCTCAACAACTTTTTAAGAAAAAAAATGGTGGAATTCTCCTTTAACTAAAAAATCAGCTTGCATAGAGTAGAGCTTGACCAATATATATCAGTCAGCCAATAATATCAACCAATATTGAGAATTTATCAGTATCTGCAAAAATACTGGTAACAGCATCACAATCTTCATGCATAATCTGATGATCATGCATAATCTGAGATGACTGCACAGCAATACATCCCAGCTGAACTGCTACTCAACAGCTAATTAACCAAAACCAAAACCAGAAAGATTTCTATGGAGCTCCACCCCCATATTTCAATATTTATGTTATTTAACACATGAGCTGAGAACTGCTAAACATGTCAATAAAACACTGTTTAACTAAATCCTATATGAGCAAAAACTAACAGTTAACAGAATTTTTTAGCCTCTTAAAATTGGTATCAGTATCAATAACCAGGCTAGTATAGTGTGATTTTTTGTCTAATAGAACTGTAAGATGTAAATAAAGCAATTAAAGCAAGAAATATGTTTTTTTTAAGTCGGTGAAAAGCGTAATGCTGCACAAATGGACTGCCACTGTGCGGTAGGCCTACTGACCGTGAGTCTTTTGGCTGCGTCCACTTCGATCATGCCCCTCAGCAGGTTCTGGCAGTCTGGAGGGATGAAGTGAGGCATGTGGAACACTCCCAACTTCACCTTCTCCAGAAGGTTCCTCAGGTTGTCGTCGTCGAACGGCAGAGCACCCTGACACACAGAACAGAGGAGCACTTATAATAAACTACCTAAACCTATCAACATGTTAAATAATTGTACAAGCTAATGACAGTAGCAACAACTAGTTTTCAGCAGCCAACAACGTCTCAGCATGTTGTCACATCAGTATCATATTGTATCGTCATTATTCTGATGTCTTCATTATTATTCTGAAATGTGGCGATAGTTAAAATAAGGAAAACCAGGAATGAGTAGGTGTGTCCAAACCTTTGACTAGCACAGTATATAAAGAAAAGGGTGTTCACTGTATACTGTTTTTAAGACAGTTTGGCTCCCCAGCAGAGACTTTTGATAAATGATTCAGATGACATACAGACGTGACGGATGGGCAGCCTGGGTAACAGATGATGTAATCAGACTAAAGCTGGCAGCCGCCGTCAGTAGAAAAAAGAAAACAGATGACTGAAAAAAGAAAAAAAAACAGCAGGAAAGCAATTCCAGCTCGGATGCGGAGCCTTTGGAGTAGAGCAGGAGAGATCCCAGAGAGGCCGCTTTTGTTTCAGAGGAGGACTGATTGTTTTGTGAAGTGCATACAGGAATAATGGAAAATACAAATACAGCAGCGGAGGGAGGAATCAATCAGGTTTGTAATCAAGGTGGAGCAGCTGCTTTGGGTGCAGCGTGGGCTGTGAGCCAGATAGTGATCACGCAGGACCCAAACCACAGGGTTAGGCTAAAGCCTCTGAGATCAGGAGAGCAGGGAGCTGATCTGAGGATGAAAAGCTGGAATAAAAAATTCAATTACACTCAATTCCTGTCATTTAAGCCAGTTATCATGGTGAGAACCAAGAGCAACTTCACAGGAAGTTAGTACATAAAAAGGTTATGTGGCCTGATGCCTGGGACATGGTTTTAGGACTTAGTTTTGCACTAAGGTTTGAGCCTAAAACGTGTTCATGGTTGAAACATGCAGGATGATGTAAGGCAAAATAGCACCCAAAGAAATGTTATAGTTTAATATTATTTCTCTTATAGCTCATTGAAAAATCCTGTCAAAGGTAGAGATTCTTAACTTTTAAGTCACACCACATTTGTGTTTGTACATAGATGATATTTTGTACAGAAGATAACTTATACAACATTATTATGATGCATCAGAAATGCAAACAGCCCTGAATTCAAATGTAATTCATGTAATAACTATGTTATTAAATGCATAACCATGTAATTACATGTGCGTACTATCAGTTTGGAAAGATCTAACCGCCTCAGTGAAAGCAAAACAAGCAGAGCAAGTGAGCAATGACAGTTAATGTAAGTTAGAATAAGGGAGAATTACAGTAATTCTCTCTATGAACCTGCAACTGTATAAAGGAAAGATTCAGTAGTAAGTAGGTAGTCGCATAAAGTGCTTAGTGGGGAGAGCAAAGGATTCTCCATTCATTTCTATTATAAAGATGATTCAGAGGGTCAGGAGATATCGCAGTGGCACTTTGGAAAGACTGCTAAAACCCATAATAGCAGAATATCTTTCTCTTTGACTCGACTGAGTGGACCTAGTCTCAGTTCAGTGCCTTATTTCTTACTCTCTATTCAACTCCCACAGCAATAGAAGGAAATAGAAACATTCACTCAAACGGATCATTTATTTAATCAATTCTTATGATGATTTTTATTGCATGCTGAAATCTTAGTATATTTTTTTCTAATTTCTAATTAACCCTTGGAAGGCATGGTTAACATACATAATAATAAAAGCACGTAACTTGATATGACTGTATGCAGGTGTGGCGCTAGAGTAGGTGCTTATTCAGCGCTCCCATTTACACCCCCTGAAAAATGTTGATTGGCCTTTTCATATAAATTACACACAGGTAATTAAGCTACCAGTTCATAAATCTTTTCCACCATACATGCACACACATAAGTAATTTGAGTACCTATACATCCATATAATCACTCACTGAGAGTGCACAGTAGTCTGCTGATACAAGATCAGTCCTGTTTTAACCTACTCTTATTCAAAACATAGCCGACACACTGAAACACTGATCTTCAGTCAGTCACAAAAAAATATATATTCACTATACTCTCACAAGATAGTTGCCATGTAATTAAATGTAATTGCAGTGTAATAAATACGTAATTAAAACAACTGCATGTGAGTGTATGGCAAAAATCGAACTGTTTCATGAGGAATGAGCAGGCTGTATCTCTGACAGAATGGCAGAATGACAAAGTGTGATACAGAAGAACATCTCAGCTTTGTTAAAGCCTCACTTACCACTAAAAGTGCAAAGAGAATGACCCCACAGCTCCAAACATCTGCTTTCCTGCCATCATACTTCTCCCCCTGACAGAGAGAGTGAGAGAGAGAGAGAGAGAGAGAGAGAGAGAGATGGTTAGAGGGCAGGCTAGACTAAGAGCACCATTAGAAGAGATGGCTGTGAGAGTACACTTACCCTAATCACCTCTGGGCAGGCATAGTGCGGAGAACTGAAATAAACAAGAGCGAGAGCAAGAGAGAGAGAGAGAGAGAGAGAGTGACTATTCCAGTTTAACTCTATCTTAGCTAACATATGATCAGCAATGCATTCAGAGCTAAGTCCCCTTTAACACTTTAAAATCTGCCTACAGAGCAGTACGGACAAGTTCATGTCCATGTTGGGCAATAAAACAGATCAGCATGTGAAACTGCAGCTTTCTGTGTTCTACTGTAATTTCTATCACTGTACATAAGAAGCTCCATGCTGCCTGCATTGTTGGATGCACTGTTATTGTTTCAGAGTGAGTCTGCATACACATTCACACTTCAAATGTTAGATCACTATGGAAACGCTTATTATTGATTTGTTCCAGAGAAACAATAAAACGACTGAAGTGTATTACTATTCCTGTGTTTTCTTGTTCAAAATGAAGTTTCATTACATTTTCAGCCTTATTAAGTCATGATATTTAGATATTACAATCAACGTGACAGCACTGAGAAATCATGTTATTAAAGGAGAAGAGTAGATTAAAAGGCATAGATACTTTTTGCCTCATTATCAGTTAAAGTTTATTTAAAACTAACTAAAGCAATATATTCATATATTAATATTTTTATATTGCCGATATAACTTAACATCTAGTTCTATGACCATAAAAATGCACTCTGGTCATTGCGCGTTGAAAAACAGTGCCGTATTTTGTTGAACTTATAAGATTTGCTGTTACAGTCCAGCACTTGGATAACTGTTGTGGTCTCAGGTGGGGGGTAAACATCATGTTGTTCATTATGTGGCCACTCTCTTCCTTACAAGAGAGCGTGCCCAGTGTTGTAAGGTAGTCCCCGTTTTATCACTAGATCACTATTTTTGCGCATTAACGTTAAATATAAACTCAGAAGAGACATATCACTGGTCATTTTAGATAGTAAGTAAATAAAATGGTTACATTGTGTTGCAGACATTGTGACCCCTAGTTTCTTTCACCACCCCTTCAAAGAAACCCGAGTCTGTAAATTACATAAAAAACTATTTTTTATGCAGAATGCAATTTCCCTTTAAGAAAGGTGAGTTTTGTCCTTACTTGAATCAAAAAGTTCCACAAGTATTTAAGATATTTCATCACCAGAGTTATCACCAAAAGAAAGTAGAATAAAAGATGAATTTGTGATAATTTCTTTTAATTATGAATCATTAATCAACTCAGTTCAAAGCAGTACTTTTTTCAGTGTCCAAGAGTTCTTGCTTCCTCACTGTAACATTCCATACTGGATTCTTTTAGTTCCTTTTACTTTACTTAAAGGGGAAATCCAGTGATTTTTCAAAATTTCTGAAGACCTCAGCCTTAGAGATGTAAACAAAGTTCAGAGTGGTTTGATGTGATAAGAACCAGGGGTCAGGATTCCTACAACACAAATGTAGACAATTTATTTACTTTGCAAAATGACCAGAGAACCCATATGTCTTGAGTTTATATGTGATGTTGTTAATTTCTAAAATAGTGTTAAATCTGTACAAATATGTCATTTTGCTTTAAAACACTCTGCATAGATGGTTGTTAAATATACATTTCAGGCTAAACCTTCTCTCAAAAGAACTGTAAAACAATGTTTCAGACATGAGATAGTATATTGTCAACCATTTCATGTACTATTTTTTTTACAAGGGAGCTTTTTGACACATTAAATGCTTCAGATGTCTGGTTCCTATCACCACCACTGTCACAAATTCTGACTCTGTATGTTTTTCAAGAACAGAGCATTTCACATCATATCTCTCTGAACAATTCTGTTTACATCTGAGCTGTTTTGTTATGCAAGAATTTTGAAAAATCTGTGGATTTCCCCTTTAACACTTTAGCAACATTCATTGGAAAATCAATGATGCAGTAAATTTACATTCTAAATTCATTTATAATATTAATTTTACACTAGAAACCCAGAATTCCCTTACTATCATTGATCTATTCTTCCCAACAGCTGATTGGCTCCTCTGCCAGTGAGGAGCGCTATACCCAGTGCTCTTCCTCTGACACTGCTGAATGATCCAATAATGTAACATTAGATTTTAATGACTTCCTGCTAGAGGTCTGTAAAACTGTAGTCTGATAACTGTCTGGATTGTTTAATGTATTTATGCGTTATGCTATGGACGGTTCAGTTGCTTGACAGCACTGTCAAATGAAGCTACGTGTTAGCCTCGCAGGAGCAATGCAGAACGTGTCCGCTGTAAATAGGTGTCCCCTGATTGCACATGCCATATTGCATTATGGAAATATATGCAAATGCAGTCAATTTGCAGTAAGCAAGCAGTGCCATGTCAAAAAGCATACTAATTAAATCAACATTTTTCACAAAACCACCTCAGAAATTGCAGCAATGGTGTCTTACTTGAAGGGAAAACATTACATGCTATCATATTATCATTACTACACAGCTATGAATGTCGAATGTTAGGTAATGTATTCTGTGGCCATCTCGCATCATACAAGCAGAGACTGCTTTTCATCAAAACTTTATCAACTAATCAATACTGCACGCATTAGAAATGTCTGTTGGCAACATATGCACAAGGCTGCATGCATACAGAACAGGGAAATCATTTCAGCAGAATGCAGGTTGCCTGCACTGTGTGTGGGTGGAACCTTTCTAAATGCAGACCTAAAGAACATCAATAAACAGCAGTTCAGACAGAAATATTACACAAGGTGCTTGAAAGTGCATACATTAAGTCTGGAAATGTCTTGTTATTTAACTTTAAGAGCCCATAACACTGAAAACTGAATTTTTACACATTTGATGTGTGATGTGAACATTAAGTTTCAAAACACACACACGCACGCATACACACACACACACACACACACATATATATTAGTAATTTGAAATATCATCACTGTCCAAAAAAACAAGTATTTCATGATGAACAGACCTATAAAAATGCTTCAAAATTACTTGGAATAAAATGTATTTACATTAACAAGCATTAAAAATACAGATTGTTTTTGCCTTCTCTCTGCCTATCTTTGGAGATACTTGTTTTTCTTTGGACACTCACAATATGCTCAGTCTATAGCTGTTTAGCTCTGTCCTTTTATATATGGACATAAAGTTATAGGGAGCGCTTGAGCCCAGACTGCATTTTGAATGAGCCACAATACAGCGCAGCCAACCAGAAGAGTGATAATTTGCATATATTGCATATATATGTTTAAGAGATAAAGTGAGGTTGGGAAATGGTCACGTGTATACTCTAGGTGAAAATAAATACACAGTTATTTAGACAGATAGATAGGTAGGTAGATAGATAGATAGATAGATAGACAGACAGACAGACAGTCAGACAGACAGACAGACAGATAGATAGATAGATAGATAGATAGATAGATAGAAGAGGAAGTAAAATCGTAGAAATATTATGCAGATGACAATGCAGTGGTGCATGTCATGTACAGTGGATGAACTGAGTGACTATACACTGTAAATGATATGTTAATAGTTGTATTTGCATGGGTGTAAAAACAAGTGGCAGTGCAATATGCAATATTTATGGATGTATAAACAAAGTGAAAGTAATTTCCTGTGGCCTGTGTAAAAATTATATATATATATATATATTTTTTATTTTCCCCCAATATGTTAAACCCGACAAATACATAGAAATTTTGCACTAAATGACATTTTTATTTTTTACAGTAACCCAAGTAAGCTTCATTCCAAAAATAAACTTCTCTTTCACTGCAGCACATCAAGGCACTGTGAATAGATTCTGTACTCCAAGTCGGAAAACCCAAACCACTTTCACAACCACATTCTACTGTATACTCCCGAAACAGGAATTACACACACTTGCGATTTCCCTCTGCTCGGGCGGTGACGGTGTTGTAAATGTGTGTGTGCGCGTGGACATGAGGGAGGATTAACGTGGTAAATCAGGGAAGCCGCAGGGGGTGCTTAAGCCGCTCTGAAATGAGCGTGATGGAAAGAAATGACTCATTTAGACCGGGGCTTGCTAGCTGGCTGAAGGAAATAGTTCCTGAGATTCCTTTGCCGGTTCTGCTGTTGGTCTGACTTGAGGGAGGACAGCTTAAGAGGGAAAAGAAAAAAAACGGAATCAACTTTTCACTTTTATCTTCTTCTGCCTTTGTCACATTAGCACGGTCTCTCCGCTCTGCGCCGGTCGGCCTTGAGCTAAAAGTAGCTAGCTCGCTAATGTGTTGTCTGCAGAACCGCACTTGCACCTCTGAGAGATGAGAGGCTGCCAAGAAAGCTTTCTTTGATGTTGTTACTGAGTTTATTAGCTCACTAAATCACCAGCTCCCCTAAAAGCACTTGAGGGACAAATGCAATGCTATCACTGTTTGACTAGCGGCAGTACCATGCTAGCATGCTAGCTGTGGACTGTTCTTCTGGTAACCAGGTTATAAACACTTTCTTCTACAATCTATAAAATCTGCTGTTTGGCTACATTGCAGTTGCCTTACGCTGAACTATCTAGCACAGCCACTAGCTTGAAAAGCAATTTGCCAATTTCAAAACTGGGTCAATTCACCAAGCCGCAGATACAAACGAGAGGAATGTATGGTGCACATTCGAGCCCCCCGTGCTGCGTACATGTGTGAAAGGTCTGCCGTTTTTTTTTTTTTATTCAATCCAAGTCCATTAGCCGTGGTAAACAGAATACATTTGTGTCAAGCAGACAGCGCGCGAGGAGGCTAAAGATGAATGTGTTTAATTAAAAACTGTCATATCTGCGCTTAGAGATGGGCCAGCCGGCCATGAGGGGACAATCAATAATCACAGCGTGCCGGTGCCATCGAAATGCATCACTACCACTGGCAAATGCTAATATGAGGCAAAGCTTTAATATAGGACAGATATGAAACTAAGGTTAAGATTTGGTCACCGAGAGCTGATTGAATCGTGCACACAGTAACCACACACCTCCGCTTTCCTATGCTCTGATTAGCAGAAACTTTGATTTTGCCTTTAACACAATGCTGATCATCTGTAAAATGGACCTGTGAGGTCTGTCCAGATAACCATACAAAAAATAGGCAATACAAAGACTATAACTAAACAGTCCAGGTTCCACTGGCCCCCTCAGGGAAAGCCCTTGTGGGTATTTGTTGTCTGTCTATTAGCCATGACCCAGTCCTTCACTTATCTCTGCTGTCACATTGAGCCTCGGGACTGGCTATTTTCCCTGATGCATGCAGATAAGAACAGCTTAACAGCTGGTAATCTGCCAAGTGGTCCACTGACTAGGAGTATCAGGTAGTGGGATCTCACTGGTTTGCTGGCGAGGACCTTCCCTAAGCTATCTATAGCATCTATGTAGACAAAACCTTTTAGCCCAGTAACCCTTATATCATGTCACATGCTATTCACACCAGGACTTAGATGTCTAAACTAGTGATCTGAATCTTAATTCAAACTGTATACAAATACTATAACAGTGTGTAAATATTTAGCATTTAGAGACTGATCGATCCTAAGGCCAATATGAAATCAATTACACACTAGAGCTCAAACACATGGAATCACACTTCAAATATTTGGAATCAATCTGGAATGTTTTTGATAAAATAAAAGCATCTGTTGCAGGTACATGCATAAATTATTCTTTTATGATGGTAGTATCCTTCAACTTTCAACTAATTCCAACTAATTAGTATATTAGTAAATATTAAACAAAATATCTTAAAAATTTCCCTCTGCTGTCTAACTTACAGTACTGCAGTCTAGACTGTATAGGTTATTACTGAATAAAACAGCAGCAATAATTAATCTGGCAAGTGACTGCAGACTTTTGAATGCTGTGTATGTCACCCAGTGATTTTAAGAAGCTAAACATTTCGTTAGCCAATAAAATCAGTCAATATCATCAAATTAAACAGACCACAGTAGTTTTCTGAGTGAAACACAGTATCAGGGAGGGACTCTGAGCTAACTAAGCATTAAGTGGAGGTGGTGGGGGTAGGCGGTGACACATGATCTCAGTGGTTAGTATTATTTCTCCCACCCAGTGGCGCATGGTGGTGTATCAGAAGACAAAAGTTGTTGACTTGATGAATTGCGCTAAATATGACCAGCGGCATGAGCTAACAAGACAAAAAAGGCACATTTTGATTTCAGGCTGACTTTAATGTGACGCTGTTCGTGGAACAAAACCTCATATCTCCATTTCTGTCATCAATTTTTTGACATAATTTCAAATTGCCAGCTCCTCTTTACAATGTGTTAAAATTCCATGATGAATGGGCCAACAGAAATGCTCCAAAATGACTTGGAATAAATAATTTCCATTATCTTCCATTAAAAGTTAAGAAAGTATTTTCCTTCTCCTGCAAAGTTACCTTTTTGAAGATATGAGGTTTGGTTCCAACAGCAGTGATAAATATAAGATGAGTCAAAAACAACTTCATAACAATCTTAAAACTGGTAAATTACATTAACCCTGACTCTCAAATAAGACTTCTATTAGCACAAGACAGTATGTTTGGTTGTTTTTCAATGCAGTATCACATTTTTTTAAAATACAAAATTTAGACATTTTTGGCTTCATTAGCGGGCGTTTCTGCCAATGCTGAAAAATCTGCAGAACCTCAATATAGGCCAGCGTTATCATCCAAACGACATATCGGTCAGATCCTATAGTGGACACTGACTATTTTGAGTCCCTAGACTCGTCACTCAGTTTATAATAGTCTAAGTGTTTGTGAACTGTGCTGGAAAGTGGTGGAGAAAGTTTACAAGGCCACAGCAGACATTCACACCTGTTAAATCACTATGGCGACAGGCTCTAAAGCTCTGACTGCCCTTTTACTATCTCTACATACAATCTCAGGGATGTACCGACATCAGGTAACAAATGTACGGATTGTTTCGTCATGGAGACGGAGCTGCACGGCAACCGCTATCAGAGTATGACTCACCCACAGCTAGTTTCCAAGAGACTATCTCCAACCTGCAGAGAAGCCATTCCAAAGTCTGCTATCCTAATGTTGTTCTTCTCATCCAGCAGCAGGTTCTCTGGTTTCAGGTCTCTGTGGCTGAACAAGAAAGAAAACAGTTTAACACAAGAAACCAGAACATCGATCTTCAGTGACTCACAATTTCAGTTACACATAGATCAAATTTCAAAGAAATCAGTTTTGTTGTTGGTTTTTAGTGTCTCCTTTCTTAACAGTACATTATGTCCCATTTCATAGGTGTTACATTCAGAGACTTGTTTTACTGTGCAAAGGGCAAAACAGAAGTAAGGAAACACAAATAGCCATTTTCATTAGAACTGTAAGCACATTTTTGTGCACTGCAAGGCTGTTAGAAAAACAATCAGCTTTATATATACAGTCATATGCGAACGTTTGAACACGTATGGGCAAATTAAACACAAATCCTCTACAGGGAACAAACCGTTATCATTTTTACTGTGAATGTGCCATAATGTTTGCACAGGCTACATTTTGCTTTATTTTTTCCCAATATGTTATATTCGGCAAATAAACAGTAACTGTGCATTAAAATGTGCAGAAGTGAAAATCAACGAATCGTGATTTGGGAGAGCTCAAACTTTTGGATGGATATATACATTCAGGACAAATAAATATATATTTAATTCCTTAAACATCTCCTTATGGTGATGCATGTTTGTTGTGACGGTAGCTGCTACTGCTTCACACATTTTACACTGTTCTGTCATTATAGCTCTTAATGATATGATCGTAGAAACTCATATTGTGATGATGAGAAAAATATGATTAAACATACCACCCATGGCAGTTTTCACACATGGCAGGTTTTTTTAGGGAGGCAATTATTTCTTTTAGAACCATGGGTTCTGTATAGAACCATTTCATGCTTAAATGGTTCTTTGCATGGTAAAATCGTTCTTCAGATTGAAGGAAAATGTGTTGTATATGGTTCTTTATAGAACCTTTTTGAAAATGGTTCTATATAGCACCAAAAAGGGTTGTTCTATTGCTATAAGCTTGACATCATAGCAATAACAGAACCCTTTTTGTTGCTATATAGAAGCATTTTAAAAACCTCCATTTTTAAATTCTCCACCAATCTGAAGAACCATTTCACCATGCAAAGAACTATTTAAGCATGAAACAGTTCTATATAGAGCTCATGGTTCTAAACTGAACCGTTGCCTTTACTGAAGAACCCTTGAAGGACCATCTTGAAGTGCATAAACACTCTTATATGGTTCTTGGCTTCAACTTAACAGTTCTAGGAAAATTGCTAGCATAGAACATTTACATTATGTGGAGGGTCTTTACATTTTGAAAACATCCCATTTGCCAAAATAGTTCTTTAAAGAATCATCTGTTGAAAAGTTCCTTATGGAACCAGAAGTGGTTCTCCTACAGCTTTGCTCCAAAGAACTCTTTTTGGTTCCTTTTTTAAGAGTGTATTGCTACATAAAAGAAGCACAATGATGCCTTTCTTTTCTGATGTGATGTGAGTAAATGGAACAGAACCGGACAGAATTCGTAACTGGTTCATATTTTAAATTGGGGGTAAATTTTAAAAGGGGTTATAACTGATTCATTTCATTAGAGTAACAATGAAAGGCAACTGAAGTTCAGCTTTGTTAGATCATCTTCACATAACATAAATTCAATAATCATACTATTAAGAGAAAAGACTAGGTTACAAGTTAGACATAGCCATTTTTGCCTCAGCAGTACAGAACTAATATCTGCATGGTAGCCCATGACAACCACTTAGCCGAGATAAATAATGATGTAGAAGTTGCAGAAGCTGCTTTCACCGCTTCACTATGGAAAGTGGCTGTACCTAATAATGTTTCTTCTTGTGCTTCTTTTTTTGGCTCACTTCAATTTCTTGGCGTAAGCATAGATAGAATCACGAATCAAGGCACTGAGCTAACAGAAGGGCTTCAAAGCCATCTCCGTTTCTTGTTTCAGCGTTCTTCAGATCAGAACCTCCTGACTCGGTGTCAAGGAACGAAGTCTTTGAAGTCTTTTCATCCAGTACAGGTCAGTGATTGAGGAACAAAAGACCATTTAGACCTCAGAAATCAGCGAGCAGCCCTTATTTTTGCTAATGCTCATATTCAAAAGGCCATGCAACCTGCAAATCAATGAGGTTGTGCCATTGGCCAAATATCTTGGTCATGTTTTTTGTGTTGTTTTTCTAGTTAATTCTATGAGTGAAAAACATCAAAGTGTCAGAACATTGTGTGTTCATTTAATAATGAATAGAGCAAGAGAAATCAACCAAAATTGCCAGGGATGTGCAGGAGTAATCACAGACTTGGTTAACTCCTTAAAAGGTCAGGGCCTGCCATCGGGCCCAAACTTTTATTACACACTTCTATAACCTCAGAACAGCTCAGCCATGTACTGAATAATAAGCCTTAGCTTGTAATAAACCTGGGATTTTAAGGGGTTAAACAATTCATGGTGGTAGTATTTTAATACTGAAAACACTCTTTACGTTTCATCACAGCAAGACAGAGAAAATATACAGGGTAACGATTCAGTGAATACAGATCTTATGATTTAACAGTCTGTTTTGCTTGTATCTGTGTATATTACACTTTGCAACTATGGAACATGAGTGCTTGAACGTTAGCTTGCTATAAAGGACACATTGGCTCAATCCCTTTTCATCCCTCGCACCCACCACTTAGCCTTAGCCCTCCGTTTTGCGTGTTCGGGCCTAGGGGTAGGGTGTCCAGATTTTTGTTGAGATGGAGAGGTAGAGGCAAAGTGTTCGGGCTACATGGCCCTCCAAACAGAGGTTTTTAGAAGCGCACTCCAAACAGAGTGTTATGAAAAAAAAGAAAAACCGGCAAAATGGCTGTGCAAGTGACCAAAGAAACCCACAAATGTGAGAATTTAAAATTACAATAACCACTGAATTATCTTAATGTCATTTCAATGTATTATGGTTCTTCATAACAAGCATAAACATTCGCTAATAGTATGCTAATGTCTCGGTAGCTAGCTAGCTAAATTTCCCGTTCCACCTTAAATTGTCCATCAGTACTGATGCCTGAAATGCCAGAATGTAACTGCTGCTCCATTTAAGGTAGAACAGGAAAATTAAAACGAGAAGCTGGCTAATAGCTGACCTCAGCTTCACTTCGCCAAAGAACGAGGGGTGGGCGATAATAAATAATTATCGTATCAACCCTCTTTGAAAGCATATGATGTCCTTAATGTAGCTAAAGACCAGCAGTGAGGTTGCTGAACTTTACCCTCCTCTACTATCACTGCAGACTGGCAGGGTTGCCTACAGAGCAGCACTAGTAGCCTCTTAATGAAGTGATGTTTTTTTATTTGAAGATTCTCCATTTCATAGGGGGAGATTTCAACCACTATCCCTTGTAACTCAGTTCCAAGGGGCAAGGTGACAAGGGGTAGGGGTAAAAAAAAGAGATGGGATTGGGCCATTGTTAAGGATGTGACTAAGAAGGCAGAGATAGCGCAGATGCGCAGTCCAAAAACAGTTTCACTGACAAACATGTCGGCACATCGTCCACTAAAGGAAAAATAACCTTGTGCAGGTGAAGATGACGACTCCTCATCAGCATCAGCAACTTTGCACTGGATAGCTTTTAAGTTATCAAAAGAGGCAGCCTCTGATTCTCCTCCAAAAAGAAAACCTATCCATTTGCCTTGGCCGATTTTTAAAAACTAAAACATGTTTTCAAAGGATTTTTGCTGCTAAATGTTTGTGCTTCTTGGTTTTTAGCCTGCTAATCCCAGTGCTACCACATTGAAAATATAAGCCTACAGCCCTGTTATTTTTGGCCAAAGTTCAGCTGTTTTTTCCTTTTTTTGTGGTCAACTGTATATACATTCATTACCTCTTACAGATACTCAGATATCAAAATTAGAATGCACATCCCTAAAACTTGGAATAAAATCTTTCTACATTAACATGCATTAAGATTTAAGAAAGTTCTTTCCTTCTCTTATTAAGATACCATTTTTAAAGTTTCAATAAAGTTGTCATTAACTGAAGAAAACTGGCTTAAACCGGACCAAATCCAAAGAGTTTCACTTCTCATACTTTCCCTCTAAACTTCAATCATGACCTCAGGATGTTATTGACTCCCACTTCCTTTATAGTGGTCAAAAGTCCCTCCCTGCCCTCACCGTAAATCCCCCTGATGGGTATGAAAACACCTGCTCGGGCTCCAAATTACCTGATCAAGTGATAGGACCACGATCAGACAGTGTTCTGCACTTTCTCTGTGGGTCTGCCATGGATTCGGCTCAGCTGGACGCTGGCAATTCCACTAGTGCTTTTCATTTGGCTCTTATGTTCTGCCATGGAGGCCTACACAAAGGCTTTTTCTCTGAGTAACCTGTTGTGAAGCTGGCAGCAAGAAAATGGTTTACACCTCCCACCGATACCATAACCGATCAACATGCAGTGCAGAACAGGTTCATAGATGACTATGCAATAACCGCTGGGAATAAAGAGGTACTCACTGGCGTTGGAAACGTCCTGCATCGTGGAAAATGAGAGTTTAATATTTCTTAAATGCCTTATTTAGTGCTTATGCACGTGTTATGAATTCCCTGTGTACTGTAAGTAGCCTTCAAATAAAGCGTTACTTCACTTATTCAGTCTTCAGCAGTTTAGCCCCACCCATTCATGAAGTCACAGGCAGTGTTGCAGCCAGGGCTGCTTTTTGAATGAGACACAATACAAGGCAGCCAATCAGAATGAAAGTCATTTACGTGTATCAGTTTACTGTATCTGGTATGATAGCCAAAATGGTTCAATGCTAAGGACAAAAGGAGGTTCAAAACTGGTGATGTAAAAAGTTGAGTTATTTTCATCCTACCAGAACAGAACATTCATGCAGTTCAGGAGCTTTTAGAAGTGTATGTAGTGGGTCAATAAGAGTGTATGATTAGCAATCAGTAAGAAGCTGTTTTGCGGACATCAGGATCGAACAATTGATCTTTGAGAATGAGGCGGCTGTAGAGCTGTACCCATAGACTACAACAACAGGCAAAGACTGTAGAGGACACAGTGGAAAACAGCAGGAGGAAGGATTTTACTGAAAGGCTGCTAGATTTGTTTTGTTGTTGTTGTTGCTGTAGCTCTTATTTTTAGCTCCTTTAACTGTGGTCTGTGGCCCAGTCTTAAAAACAAAGGTTTTTAAACGTTCTTGGTTTGGATGTATAGCTCTATGGAAAATCTTTGGTAATCAAAATTCACTTACAATAATGTTCCATCAACTGATTTGTTCATCAGGGCAGCACCTCTCGACCTAGTCCTCCCCATATGGTCTACATTTGTGCTCCGACCCAACTTGCAACATGTATGGACAGAGAAAAAATCTGGACCGTGTGGGGGATCCCTGAGGACTGGTTTGAGAACCACTGCTTTAGGGAACCAAAAGTGGTTCTTCCATGGCATGGCTCTGAAGAATGCACAACAATCCTCTCCACTTAAGGCAAGTTCACATTTGGCAGGTTTGGTGCAACTAAAACTCTGCTCTGTTGATGTGATTTGCTAGAAAAAGATAGAACGCCACCATTCAGACTCTCGTACGGCTCTTATAAGTGGACCAAAACTCCCAGAGGAGGTCAGTCCCCTGTCCACATCTAAACAAAATAGGAACACAAAATGGATTGGAATGAATTTTTGGGTCTGCTGCTTCTTTACTGTGTCGGAGAGAAAACAGCAGCAGGGAGCAGATCTACGTTTGTTTATTTGGGTCTCCTAGTAACGGGAGAATGCGAGAGTTAGCAAGAGTTCACGTGAGTTCTCGCGAGTTCAGTCAGTTCCGTTCAGTTCAGCAACAGCTTAAAAGTTGCGTGATCCCTAATCATTTAGTGCGTGATCCCCAGTATTTAAGTCACCCAAAAAAATCAGTCGGAAAGTGTGAGACGCTCAAGCTTTTTATAATCTGTTAAGACTTTAAAAGTCATGTAGTGTACCCATGGCTTGAACGGACCAAACACAGAACAAATCAGTGTCCGTTCTCTACACACCTTCTTTGGTATGTGGAAGCGTCCATGTGTCCATTATGTTCTGCTTATAAGCTCTGAACCAGTATTTATAGATTTGAGGGCATGTGTTTAAAATGTGTCTGAGGCATGTTCAAAAAATGATAAATTATGCCACATACACACATCACTGCAGACGTCAATTATATTATATATTAAAGTGCCAATCTTCAACGTTTTATAAAGTCAGACACTCAAGGCCATGTGTTTCACAGTGATTTCACATGCTTGGTGTCGTGGGAAACAACAGTAATGCACGGCCTCTTGTGGCTTATTGCTCTAGAATATCACAGGACAGAGATAAAACAAGACATTTATAAACCTCTGAGCTCAAGTTATTTGGATATTATCCCAGTTACTGTTACCAAAAGTACATCATAAAAAATCTGCCCAGTTTGTCCATATATGACTTTGTTTACATCTTTTGATTTAATGTTAAATATCAGTGTAAATGCTAAGTGAACCAGAACTAAAATATAACAAGGCATCATTAACTTCTTTGCTGCAGTCCAAAAGAATCATACTGCAATGGCAAACACACTCTTAACATGTGTTTATGGTTGTTTGTAAGTTTTCTGGGTACTTGGTATGAGTTTGGCTTCCACTGTTTGCCACGAGTTCCACGTTTTGTTGGCTGCTGTGGAACAAGAACACCTCCTATATGAATAAGGGTAAATATACATGTTCTCCTATTCTCTTCACTGGTTGGTCACCTTCTTCACTGTGATTCCCAGACCAAGGAGTGTTCACTTTCCCCTTTGGCTACATTCCCACCTCAGTGGTTTGTGGGTTTCTAGGGCGTCCACTTGACCTGCCCTTCCCCTCACATTAACTTTCCTTTCTCCCCGGTTCTCCATCACCACCCTTTGAGGAAGGAGCTGAGGAAGATGGATGGTCATTATCCCCCCTGACCAGCAGTAACACTCAGAACCAATAAACACAACCAGGCTCTCCTTGAGGAGAGGACAAGCTCTCTGTCAGCAAAGGCTGCTATTACACCCTGGGGCCTCTGTCATAAGGAGCAAAAAGGAGCAATCTCAAACCTGCAATCAAACAGGCCTGCTTCTAAAGGATAACAGCCGAGCCCAGAAATCCTCTTCAAAAGACAATAAAATGGTGAGTATTGGAATAGTTAAGCACAAATAAGTGACTTTGGCTGACCTTGTACGGAGCTTATAGAGGACATGTACGATTTACTGTCTATGAGACGCTTATCTTATGGCATTGGAAGCCCACCCCACATACAGTGGGCATTATTTCAGAAACAGTACTGTCACTATCAAGTCTATTAGTAATGAAGTAATCTAACAAATATTTAGCTGCTGTACAAGGCCAAAGAATAAAAACAGACTTAACTGAACCAAAAAATGGGCATCCTTTTAAAGACTCCAAAATACTTTATTAAAGATGTGACTGTGACTGCTCTAATAATTAATTTATTATTTCCACCAAATATTTGGCAAACGTTCATTTTAGGGCTCTCAAATGACTGAAGTATTCTATCATGATTAATCACATTAATTTGTCATAAAATTGTGATTAATTACATTATTTTGTGTGTTTTATTTGCAAAAAATCGCTAAAATTGTTCAGAAGGTATCACTTTAAAAAGCATTTAAAAGCTGTTTTTGAATGAAAGGACTATGGATTCTTTCACTGAAACAAATAGTGTGCTGCAGCTGGGTTTCAGAGTGCACTACTCAGGATGAGCTGGAGGGTCAAAATGGGAAAATGTGTTAATGGTGTTAAAAAATTAGTTAAAATGTTAATAACATTAATAAATGTATTACTACTGTGTAATTAACAAGTTAATGTTAACAGTCCTAGTTAATTTATTTACTAAATGGTTTGTGGCTTTGTAATTTCTTTTTTCTAAAGCAACATAAACTGCAAATGTAAATGCACCTGTAAGATGTGTTTACGGTTTGTTTATTAACAACCTGCACTTATTATTTGTCCTCGGTGTCCACATTTTAAGTCTTTTAGGGTCATAGATCCTTGTTGGTCCTCTGGGCCCTTTGTATGAGTTTAACTTCCAGCGTTTCCCAGATTTTCCAAATAGGTTGTGGATTCTATCATAGCAAAGTACAGTGCTTGAGCAGTAGGGCTTCAGCCTGCACTATTATTATTGGGAAAACTAGGAAAACACATAACCAGCATAAAAAAAATAGTGGTGTTAATAATTTTACATGAAAAAAATGAAATATGAAGAAAAGTATTTTGAATAGGAATGTTAATGAAGTCAAAGATGACCCCAGGTTCTTTTTTTTTTGATTAACATTAACCTTTTATTAGCACATTAGCAGTTAGCATTTTAGCAGAGCACAAACAAATTGTCCAAATTAACCACATTTTAAGAACCTTGCTGGGTTCTTTGACTGTTTGACTGCAAAAGCCATGCAGTAACATCTCAATAGATAACATGATAAAACATTGGTAATAATTTCAAACAATTTATCACGTTAACATGTTATTAATATGTTACTGCTGCGTTATTAACAAGTTAACGTTAACTGACCTAGTTTATTTATGTGTCATGTGTTTGTGAGGTTGTAAAGGTGTGTAAAGATGGTTTGCTTTTGTATGTTTCTTGTTTTGTTTATTTGTTTCATAAAAAAAATACCCAGTCAGGCATAGTTACGCACTTAAAATGTAGATGCATGCAGAACATGTAACCCTGATGGTGCACCTCCAGCTCCACACTGCCGCCCGGAGCGTATTTCTGTCATTCTGCACGGTCATGGCTTTCCCAAGTTTGTATATTCCACAAAGTTTAGGAATCCATTTCCTGCTGTGTCAGTTCCGAACTTGTGATTGACGAAGAGTCACAGCATTTCTCTAGGCAGAGTCAACTAGGTTAGGACTATACGTTTTACTCTCTCTCTCTCCCTCTCTCTCTCTCTCCCTCTACCTCTCTCACTCTCGCTCCTTGTGTCAGGTGAAACCTGACAGCAGTCAGGGATAAAAAGGAAGTGAACCTGACAGGCTTGCTTCCTATCAGTTTGACAGCCAAACCCAGAGTCTCCCTCGGCTCTACTGCCAGCGCTCAGGCTGGAGCTGAAAAAAAAAAAGAAAATAAAAAACACCATAATTTAGCCTGTGGATGCAATGATGGTGGACAGCTAACAACACGGCACATTAGCGAGTGCTCTCGGGCTGTGGAGAGGGTAAAGACTGTGGGAGAGCAGCAGAAGGCCCCGAGAAAAGGAGCATCCCACAATGCTATTTATTCAGTCATTTCCATCACCTATGCGAGGAGGCCTTCAACCCATCCATCAGCTCAGTACAGAGGGGGCTCGAAGCATGGAGCGGTCTTCATTAGACCGGGGCGAATGGTAAACAGATGCAAATGTTGTGCTAATGGCTGTGCTTTCAATACATTAGCATATTAACACATGAAGAGGGAAGAGTGAATGAATGAGGTATGAAGGAAAGTCGCTCAAATAGAAACATTAATGGCATCGGAGCGAACTCCGAATTTCTGTTTTTATATTGATTAATATTAGCATTTTATTAGCATTTTAGTGATTAGTATTTCAGCAGAACACAAAAATTCAGTCCAAAAGAACCACATTTCAAGAACCTCTGCTCTTTGAACATCTGACAGCGAAAGCCGCGCAATAACATCTTAATAGATAACGTGATAAAACATTTGTAGCTCTGTGGTGGAAGGCTCAGTTTCTCCCTGATTATTTCCTCCTGTTGTGCAGCTAATTGAAGCCCTGTGGGCTCGGAGCTCTGCAGAGAGACAGCAGATGGAGAGAATTTCAACGTGTTTTCTCTCTGCAATATCTCAGAGCCAGAGAGACGAGAGCGGCTCGAGGACACATTCCGTGATAGAAACTGCACTTTCATGTGTCATCCCGAAAAAGGGGGAGCTATCTGTCTCC
This sequence comes from Colossoma macropomum, assembly GCF_904425465.1. Classification (NCBI taxonomy): domain Eukaryota; kingdom Metazoa; phylum Chordata; class Actinopteri; order Characiformes; family Serrasalmidae; genus Colossoma; species Colossoma macropomum. The sequence goes on from NW_023494797.1 coordinate 12,978,610, forward strand.
CACCTGCCAGAGAGGGGCAACATAATGATGCCTCGCCGGGGTGATATTTGGTATTTGCAACAATGCCTCATAATGACTGAGTAAGGCATCACTTCGGGAGGCCTTCATCATACATAACTGATGTTACCATAAGTGCGGTAATAAATGTGTCACAATCAGATCTTTGACGCATGAAAAACAGGAAAAAGAGTCTTTCGGAAAACTTTAATATGAACTTCCTCAGGATTTCAACGTGTACTAAAGTAAATAAAACAGAGCTAAAACACATTAAAGCATGGTTTCCAACAATTTGGCTTCTGCTAATGTGTGAAAAATACACATATATGTGATTTCTGAAGATATTTTGGCTGCATCTATAAAAAATTTTCATTTGTGAATATTCCATCTAATATAATCTTGAATATTCAAATACTGTATAAGAGTAAGGGAAGTTCAAGTTAGGGGTTTAACTTTAACGATTAAATGGAAACTTTTAAAATTTGTATTATTAGTATTATTATTATTATTATTATTATTATTATTGGTACTACTTAAAATGACTACAAAGTAAAAGGAAAACACTGATCTTATCACTGGTCACTTATCACTGATAAACACTTATTGTGGCATGAATACTATTCTGGGGTATTCTGTCTAATCTGGCAACCCTGGCTAGGTTGCTGAGGCTGTTTGAACTTGCCAGTGAAGTGTGCTACTGTGTTTAGCTTCATAAACAAACTGCTCTTCTGTTTTCAGATATTTTAATTATCAAAATTTTTCTAATCACATCAGTACAAGATTAAGCAAAATTATCTTATAAATGAAGCTCATGTGAACTCTTCTTATATGGGATTTAAGCACTGGCCTGATGCTGTGGTCTGAGGATGTTCTAAAATGATTTTTGTGCAGGCATGGTATCTGCCTGCCACAATGGCACAGTGGATCCCCTGAGTGTGTTTAACCAGCACAGCTCAACAGCCACATTTCTATAACAATCTCATCTATTTCAGATACAATAAAAATAATAATAATTCTCCAAATTATAAAAAAGGTCAGTTATGTCCATGGGTGGGAATACTGGGGTCTTGCTGTGTTTTGCATTTAAAAAATAAAAAAATGAATGACATGTAAACCTGTGGTAAATGAGTTTTTACCATCATTCATGGATGTTACCTCAAGAAGACTTGGAAAGCATATAAAATCTGGAAGACCTGAAGGCCCTTATAAGGTTAAAGAACAGTGAAAAGGTGGGACTTCAACTCAATATGAAGAAGACTGAGCTTATGACAAGAAGAAAGATTGCAAACTTTACCATTGATGGAGAAGATGTGGAAATGGTGGACAGCCTTGGCTTATTGTAATCAATTATTACCAACAAAGGTTTCAACACTGAAGAAATGCAACACAGACTGGCACTCGGCAGAACAAGAATGAAGGAGCTCGAAAAGATCTGTCTCTACCAAAGATCAGAATTGTCCAGGCTGTGGTCTTCTTGGTGGTTTCACCTCTTATGGACATGAAAGCTGGACAATAAACAAGTGAGATGCCTTTGAACTTTGGTGTTGGTGAAGACTTTTAAGAGAACCTTTGACGGCAAAGAAAACAAACAAATGGATCTTTGACCAAATCAAGCTTCATCCTCACTCGAAGCCCAGATAACCAAACTGAAGCTTTTATTTTGGGCATATTCTGAGAAGAACTGGTTCACTGGAAAAATCATTATGCTTGTAACAGCTAAAGATAAAAGAGGAGACGGCCAACTACAAGATGGATGGAAACAATCAGAGGAATTCTGAGCAAGACATTCAGAAGCCTGAAGACCCAAACAGAAGGCAGGATATTCTGGAGAAACACTGTCCATATGGTCAACAAGAGTCAGAATCAACTTGACAGCAGTCAATAATAATAATAATAATAATAATAGAGTGAGTACCACTAATACTAATGTATGGCAATAAAGAATCTTGAATCTTGAATATGAACTGAGAGCAATAGAGGGTTTTATGTTACAGTGATTAATACATGAGAACTGAACTCACCATATTGAATGACTGTGGCAGAAGTCCAGTGCGGAGATGATCTGTCTGAAGAACTTTCGGGCTTCTTTGGGTGTTAACCTGCCCTTCTTTACCAGATAATCAAACAGCTCACCACCTGACACGTGCTCTAGAACCAAATATCTGCCAGAAACAAAGCACAAAAACAGAACAGTCGATTTCCGCTCATCAAACAGACAAAAGCACTAGAGGTGCTTGATGTGTCAAAGTCTTTTTCACTCATCTTCAACCTTTTCACAGTTCCATCTGGAGTATTTGAGGGCATGTATACTTAAAGAAAAGGAAAAAAAAAAACAAAAAAATATGCCTGAAGGTAGGCAGAAGTAAGTGAGGTTCTGAGTGAAGGTCAGAGAAAATTGCACCTTTTCTCAGCACTAGTAACTCACTTATAATCACATTCAACTCCTTTTTGCTTTGTTTGTGTGAGTGAGTGTTGTTTTTTACACTATTTGAAATGCTGCCCTTTACATTGCTTGTCGTTCCCATGATGAATACAAATAGAGATCACCCAAAATAATTTGAAATAAAATATTATTACACTCACATATATTCAACCTAGAAATTTCTCCTCCCCATTACCATTTTGTCGTCGATTTCTTATGACAACAGCAGTACACTTTTACTGACCACTTTATTAGGCCAGCTTAAGACAGAGGCGCTTTTTAGTTCTGCAATTAAAGATTGCATTTCATCTTTTTCTCTGTATAATTTGTTAATCCCCCCTTTAGCCTAATCATCAGTGGTCTCACGGTTTCATTAATCGACCTGCCAAGCAAAAATATCCAGCCCACCGCGTCCTGTGGTCGGAAACTAACCACAGATGAAGGACTAGAGGAGTCATTTTTAAGGGCGAGTCTGAGTTGAGCTACGAGTATTTTAAGGGTGAGTCTGAGATGAGTTGCGAGTATTTTAAGGGTGAGTCTGAGATGAGTTGCAAGTCATTTAAGAGTTCAAGTCAAGTTGCAAGCTATTTAGTGTCAAGTCTGTGTTGAATTAAGAGTCATTTGAGAGCAAGTCTGAGTTGAGATGCAAATCATTCACTGGTGAGTCTGAGTCGAGCTGTAAGTCATTTAATAGTAGAATCAAGCTGAAAGTCACTTAAAGGTACATCCAGATCGAGTTGTGAGTCATTTAAGGGTGAGTCCATGTCGAGTGGCAAGTTATTGGAGGGTGAGTCTGAGTTGAATTGCAACTCATTTAAGGGCAAGTCCCAGTTGAGTTGTGAGTCATTTAAGGGTGAATAGAGTCAAGTTGGAAGTCATTTAAGGTCAAGTCCAAAGTCCAAGTTGAGAGATATTTAAGGGATGAGTCTGAGTCGAGTGGCGAGTCATTTAAGGGCAAGTCCCAGTTGAGTTGCAGGTATTTTAAGGGTGAGTCTGAGTTGAGTTGTGAGTCCTAATTGAGTTGCGAGTCATTTAATGGTGAACAGAGTCAAGTTGAAAGCCATTTAAGGTCACATATTTTAATAGTGAGTCTGAGATGAGTTGTGAGTCATTTAAGAGTGAGTCAGAGTCCAGCTGCGAGTCATTTAAGTTCAAGTCTAGCTGCGAGTCTGAGTCCAGTTGCAAAAAGCTCGACATGCGACTCGAGTCTGATGTGCTTGTGTCTTCTTCTCTCTGTCACAGGCAAACATGTACACTGTCCTCATATTCACAAAGAAGTCACACACTGACACACATGCCCCGTCACACACAGCTGCACACAGAAGAGACACACAGACAGACACACACACAGAGGGTCTGATTTATTAGCCGATTAAAGGATTTTCTCATGCGATTACCTGTCAGGGCCGTTTAAATTAGGGATGGATTCCTACTTGATTTGCGAGTGTAGAAGCATTTACAGGCAAACACTTTACGGCTGCATGCACTATCCATCTGTGTCATCAGAATATTAAGAAAACAAATTCCTTGGCAGCTTCCTCGGTCGCGCTTTTATCAATTATTGAAAACTACATTAGGCTCAGCCTCTAGAGCATGGATGGCAGAGGAGGGGGGGGGAGCAGAGAGTGTCCTGCAATATGAGCAGCACAGCCTGTATCATAAAATCCTACATATACACTTGTGGTGAACCATGACTGTTAGTGCTGAGTCCACAGGTTTGGACACAAACGTCTAAATTCGGTCACAAACAGAGAAACAAACATTGCCACGATAATGCTAATTTCTTCTAGTGCCCCTATGGGATTCTAGTTGTATGTTAGCGCTAAGATAACAGCAATCCACGTGAACATTTTTTGGCTGTTCTAGATGAAACCCACACATTTATAGCTTGTGAAAGACACTCCATATGTTTTAATTGAAGATTGTAACATATTAACATATTTTTTAGCTTGTAACAGTTTTACAGTGACTCTTTCTGTAAGGAGTCGCAGCATAGAGCTGCTGCTGTTTTCCATTCCTAACAACTGACTATAATCTGGTCAGACTGTGACTCGTATTCAAAGTCAGTGATGTTCTTCTCACTAAACTGGTCCCACCCACTGTAAATCAAAATGAGATTTGTTGATTCCTCTGCCAGTTCATGATTATGTTAGTAGTTAATCTGATATAAAGGTGAGTCTGAGTTGACTTGTAAGTCTTTTAAGGGTGAATCAAAGTTGAGTTGTGAATCATTTCAGAGTGAGTCTGAGTCGAGATGCGGATCATTTAATGGCAAGTCCGAGTTGAATTGCAAGTCATTTAATAGTAGAGTCAAGCCGAAAGTCATTTAAAGGTACATCCAAATCGAACTGTCATTTAAGGGTGAATCTGGGTCAAGCTGTGAGTTATTTAAGGGTGAGTCTGAGTCCAGTTGCGAGTCATTTAAGGGTGAGTCCATGTCGAGTGGTGAGTCACTTAAGGGCGAGTCTGAATTGAAATGCAACTCATTTAAGAGCGAGTCCGAGTCGAATGGCGAGTCATTTAAGAGCGAGTCCGAGTTGAATGGTGAGTCATTTAAGAGCGAGTCCTAGTCGGGTTGTGAGTCATTAAAGGGTGAACAGAGTCAAGTTGGAAGCCATTTAAGGACAAGTCAGTATTGAGTTGAGAGTTATTTAAGGCCTTCAGTTCAGCTCCTGAAGTCCTAACCAATAGGAGAGATTGCTTCACTGTATCTACCTACATACCATGGAGAAAAAACCCTGACTGGACCATTTTCTGTGGGCATTTTAAGAATGTAACCCTTTTGATTCCAAACAAAGCCTCACAATGAAATAAGAGCTTTACTTTAATACTTTAATACTTGCAACACAACATGCATGATAATTATATTACATGACAAATATGTATTTTTAATTTCACAGACATCAACATCATCAATAAGGAGGCTTCCTAACTGACACACGTGCACACATAAGACACAAGTATACTTACAAATATTTCTTGTTTTCATAGACGTCGTGCAACTTCAATACATGAGGATGTTCTATGAGCTTCAGAATGGCTATTTCCCTCTCCACCTGCAGATAGAGGGAGAGAGAGAGAGAGAGAAACTTTATATCAATACTGATCAGAGTTTGCCTGAGAAAATTGTGGTGCCAGTCAATGTGTCCAGAAATGATTTGGTTTGATGGACAAATGGGTAAAATTCTGGTCATAAACTGGTTTTGATGTTGCGCAAAAACAATTACATTTTTTATCACTTGATGTATCAAGCAAGCCCAAACATCACTGCATATTCTCAAATAAAGAACATGGAAATGTGTTGGCTTATTACATTACTTTTATTGATTTATTTTATTTTTACATTCATTTGTAATGCATGTAGACCTACAGAGCATTGTCCAAACTCATTTCATATCACACATCCAAAACAAAACATGCTTTGCTAACAAAAATATTGCTGACTGATTGTTGACTACATGGCAGTGGTGGAAATACATTTTATTTACTTAAAGCGTCCATATCATAGAAAACTGAAATGTCCTCAAGTTTCTATCTAACATATCATGTACTCCCCAGCTCATACAGTTCATATGGGAACTAAACTGCAAAAACAGCCCATTTAGAATGAACTGTTTTTGCTATGTCACAAATCCCAGCACATTTACATATTTCCACCTATTCAGCTTACAGCAGTTTAGCCCCACCCATACTGAAGCTATAAGGAGTGTATCAGGCCAGACTGCTTTTTGAATGGGTCACAAAACAGGGCCGTTAATTTACATATTTCATTTACATACTTCAGTCTTAAAGGCACAGTAACAAAAATTCTAAGGGATAAAAAGAGGTTGGGAAATGGTCATGTGAAAATGAATTATGGCTATTTTAGGTAAATAAAATCATACAAATGTCTTGAATGGACATAAAAAGAAACAATAAAATACAAAAAAAAATAAACCCTGGTATGGATTACATCAAAGTTAAAAACACTAAATGTTAACATAACCAATCAAATGTTTGCACTCAGCTCATGCTATCACAAAATATCAGACCTAATCTCAGAATCACAGCACACAGACAGACTCCACAATACCGCATTAATGAGAACGCCAACCCTGTAATAATGTCGGATTCCAACATGTTCTGCGTGAAGCAGCGAAGATGCGGTTCACTGATATTATCCTGTCCAGTCATGTCTAATTAGTGCTCCAGCACTTTCATTAAGAGGCTAACACATTAATCAGAGCCTGGCAAAGGATAAATAAACTAAACAGAGAACACATGGGCACAGCCACACACTCATAATGGGGTCTGCGCTCTAAGCTGCACAACTCACACCTTTAAACAGTTCAAACCTTCCAATCAACAATCAACATTTTGGGTAAATGAAGAGAAGTGGTCATCAGTGGAGAATAGATTCAGTATTTGTGGAAATCGTCTACAGTGGTGATACAGACCAAGACGTCCCGACCGGCACGCCCAGCCGCTGGCATGAGTGCATGTTTAGTTCCAAGCTGCACAACTCACACCTTAAAACAGTTCAAACCGTATCCTGGTTAAAGGTTTAAGCTCAGCAAAAAATCTGATTTCCCCTTATTTCAAATACAGAGAGTCAGCCAAGATATTTGGTGTTTAAATGTTGGGTTTGCTTCTTTAGTTTTTGCCTGGAGCTGCGATGCTAATGTAGTTAACAAGTAATGGAAGCTTATACTCAGCTAATTAGCTTCATGCAGACTCTATGCCTAAATCATCACTCACCTGCCTCAGCCATGTATGACTTCTGTTTATCTGTCTATTAAAAAACAGGAATATCATGCTTTAAGCTAGCTGCTGCTACTGTTTGTGTCATAGAGTGCTACAGAACACAAAAGCAAGCCTATTTGGGCTTACTTAGCAACTTAGCATAGTTTAAAGCATTCAGTCTGATGCTAATGCTAACTGATAAGGTATAAGCTTTCTTTACTTGAAAGCTACATTAGCCTTGTAGCTCCAGCGCAAAACTAAAGAAACACACTTTAGTCACCAACATTAGCCAATCAACATTTTGGGTAAACGAAGATCAGTGGTCATCAGTGGGGAGCAGATTCAGTATTTGTGGAAAACATCACTACAGACCATGACGCCCTGACCAACACACCCCCTTGCTGGCATGTGTGCGTGTTTAGCTTTTTGCCTGCTAGGTTATTGTTAGTGAGCTGTTTCAACATCTGCAGCTAACATGGCTAATCTAGCATTTTGGTTATAGTTATTTTCACCTGTCCATTGATTTGTGACTCTATGTTAGCTGACATTATTGTACTCTGATAGCTGTGAAGGTGTTTTTCCACAAATCATTTATATCCTTTATTTAGCAACAGTTCTGGACACATCCTCGTATTCCAATCTTGGCAACTATGACAAAGATAAAGTGAGAGACCTTTCTGTGGTGAGCTGAAGTGATACGAATGCCTGTATTTCTGAGGTTAGTCACTGTTCATAAGGCAATACCTGAACGTGTTTTACTCAGCGTTTATGCACTTCGTTTTTTTGTGAAAAGGACATATTGCTTTAAGAGGAAATGCATTAGTGTTAGTTAGTCTGAATTGAGCATTGTAGTATAATCAAGCAGGAAATTTCAGCATTTTTCTCCTTTTTTCCCTCAAGCTGGTAAATCCTGAAGTAAAACTGCCAACGAACACATTGTTCCAAAGAAGATCATTGAAGTTAAGTGCTCATCAGTGGGATAAAGGTCCAGTAATGCGAATATGTTGGTATCATCTGCTGTATCACATTAAGGAGCTCAAACTGGTCTTGTAAAATCCGTCTCCCACTGTTCCAATTGCTGAGCGAACACCAGAAGTAATTGGGCTTCATTATCAGTGGGAATATGGCTGCAGCTAATCAGGATAATCCCGTACTAATGAAAGTGACTGTACAGGGCCTGATACTGTATCACTCTTATTACTGTACACCTGCTCGGAATCACCCAGCGGAAAAAGCGATGAAGGGAGCTTCCAGCATTCATCTCTGCTCGACTGACTAACCATGTTTACTGTAAAAGTCAATGCCTGTCATACAGGGAGAGGAAAGGCTTCAAAAAGGCTATCATTTATTGAACGCTAAGAAGTTGGGAGTTATTCCTCTGTTTTGCCATGCGATTCAGATATAATTACATGAATCACATAGCCCATTACATAGTTATTACACCATGAATTACATTTCGTCGCTGTTGGAACAAAACCCTGTATCTGAAGAAGGAAAATCATTCTTAACTGTCAATGTAAGTTAATGTAACAATATTTTATTCTAAGCCTATTGTGACTGTTTACGTTGGTCAGGAAATTTGGAAACAATGTAAAGGACAGCAGATATTCTCAAATTATGTAGAAACAAGAAACACAACTACAATGGAGATGCAAGGTTGATAAATTCTGTTTCGACAGGTTTGAGCTTGCACTTCTTATTTTTTCTGCTTGTTTGGATATGAAGCATTGACAAAACAACACAAAAAGGATGGCTTTTCTTCCCACAAAAAGGTACAGAACAGCAGCAGACAACACTGCAGACAACAGACAATAAATACAACAGACACAGACAAACTATACAAACACTACACACAAAAACATCTTCTCTATATATACAATAACTACAACTATACAACCATTGAGCACAGGACAGTAGAGAAAACAGACCAGCTGTTGGTCCACAGCAGCAATAATAGTTGTGCAAGTACTTTTTATCAAATTCAAATCATAGAAAATAGGGTGACACTTTATTTCCACTTTAGATGCTTTGTAGATACTTAAATTACATTCAAGTTACATACAATTATATATCTACTATGTTGACTGTAATGTTCTTTAACTCTAAACCTGCTCTAATCCTAACCCTAACCCAGAATCAACTCTCAACAGATAGTTTGTTAACAATTTGAACATCTGTAGACAGTCTATAGGGGATGATAGTGGACTGTCCAAATAAAGAGAAGCCAAAAATACATACAAACACAAATGTGGTATCTATTGCATCTATATCTAATCTGCAGTCCTGACAATTCTTTACTTTGTGTGAAAATTTCATGATGAATGGACCAATAAAAATGCACCAAAATTCCTCAGAAAAAATCTCTTTCCATTGACTTACATTAAAAGTAAAGAACGTTTTTGCCCTCCCCTGTAAAGATACTACTTTTTTGGGAGGGCAGCAAATATATATAGGGTTAAAGTGGAAGGACAAGAAACTGCATTTGGTGCTTCTCTATGCCTGTAAGAGAGCAGAAAGGTGACGAGCAGACAGAGACAACTTCATCAACACACTCTGATTTCTGCTGAAGGTGAGTGACAGGCTCCTGTAGGACAGCTCCTCCTTTTCTAAATCAATACACCCTGCAGGCTAAAGGACGATAAGGCTGCAGCATCAGTGGCACCAGATTCGCATCGGAGAGAGTGTGTGGCCCCCAGACATGCTCATCACACACACATACACTCACTGCCCACTTATTCAGAAGCTCCTAGATTCTACTTTCACTAACTGGCCACCTTTTCCATCTACGGCTGCTGCACAGCTTGCACAATCTGCAAAAATATACTGACAATCCTAAGACATAAATAGTGTAAGTCAGGTAAGTGTGTTAACACTGTATTTGAATGCTGCTACGCCTGTACCAAAATGGCATAACACAATTGCACATGACTGACCGTGCTAAACAGCTAGTGGTCTGTTAATTTTGATTTGAACCATGATATTTAAACCTATTTTCTTAAATTTTCTTTTACACATTCAAAATGTCAGTTTAGCCCATTTGTCCTATTAAAGTGAGTGTTTTGTTCGGAGAATCCAGCGAAGGCTTCTTAGGCTGTTTTCACAACTAGTTTGCTTTCTAAAGCCCAAACCAGTGTCTGATTTTTAGTGACATTTTATCTCTTTCTTTTGGTTTGGTTGGTTTCACATTGCAATGGATAAAGCGCAGCAAATTACACATGTGAGTGGCCAGTGATTGGTTAGATTGGTGGGCAAACAAGCACTCAGTTGCTTTTACACAAGAAGCCTTTCTATAACCTATCACTGAATAAAATCCAGGTGCATCCCTCACTTACATTATTGATATAAATGTATTATCCTATCTGTAATTTGTATTAAAGTAGAGATGCATAACATACATAAATTACAATCAAAGCAGTGAACACTGAGAAATCATGTGATTAATGAAGAAGAGCAGATGAAATGGCTGAAATAGCCACATTTTTGTGTTGGCAGTAAAGAGTTAAAAAAAATAAAGAGAAAAAAATGTTCTGTATATTGAGACTCATATAGAGGCTAATAGAAAGCACTGGAAATGTGCCAGTGTTTCATGTGTTAATTAAGCTTGAGCGTAAGTTTCAGATTAAACAAAAAGGCTTATAAAAAAATCAGACAAACAATTTGGCTGTAAAGAAACTGAAATTAGATCAGAAATTAGTTAGTGTTACTGCTGTAGTCAGAAACTGACTATTGATGAAAAGCTAGAGGTTGTTAATGCTAATCGTGCATAAACACCTGCAAAGCAGACCTACAAGGTGTTTCTGATAAAGCGGCCACTGTGTGTAGTACCACTGTTTGTTCTATTTTCATCCCCACATCAAAGAGACATTAGAGGTACAACAAAATGTTGGCAAAAATGGCACTTTACATTTTTTGGCCGAAAAAGAGAAAAAACAAAACATAAAAATCCCTACAATGAATGTGCAATATCTAAGACTTTACCAATAAGTGTAAATATAATGAGATAATGAAGTGAGACACAATGAGTAAAACACCACAAAGTGCAGATGCGTTAAAACAGCTTGAGCAGCAGCAGATAAACAGTGAAAATGTCGGCCATGTGGAACCATTTCACATAATCACTGTTCATGTTGAGTATCAAGAGGAGGTACAACAACCAAGAACTTCTCCACTGCTGGCTTAAAACCACTTGAAAGCATGACATCCTGCTCAATATGCAGAATACAGCAAAACAAGAAGCATGGTTTCCATCTGTAGCCTCAGTTTTTGAAATGATGAAAAAAAATCACAAACAACAGAGCCAAAGTGCAGAGAATAACAAAAATTACTTTATTACCTTGAATGATCCACCATTCTCTGTTGTCGAGGACGTTGGTTTATGTGGCAGATACTGTAGCCCCTGTACTGTAATCATTTTAGTAAGTTTATTTTATTTAAACTGTTTACTGTTAAATTTGTTCACCCAGTTTGTCTTGAATTCTGGTTTTCTGCAGAGACTTTTCATTTTGGTGCATCACTAACACTTATAAGCAAAATGTAAACACAAACCTCCATTTGACTGACACACACACACACATATACACCTACAAGCTCCAACAAGCAGAGACCAAACCACTGAGACAAACTAAGAGAGAGGGAGAAAAAAAACTGTCATTTCATTACCATCAAAGTCCCAATTCTTCAAAGGTCTGTCACCCGGACCTCTGTGACAGAGCAAGAGAAAAAACGCTAAATAAATAATGAAACGTTTCCCTCTTTAATCTCCACCCGGCTTCTGCTTTATCAAGCTCTCAGTCACGGCAACTTTCGCTCCACATTTGTCTCCCTGCCTTCACTTTCTCCTCCTTCTGCAGGTGGCTTTGAGCTACAACAGCTTTAGAAAACTACAGAGGGAGAGAGATGGGGTGTATGAAACGTCCCTCCATGTTTTCTCCAACGTCCTGCACCAACAAGGCCTCAGAGAGTCACCATAATAATCATAATCACTCTGAGCTTGTTTCTAATACTGGCAGGCTCTTTGATTATTCTGGACACTTTTGGGCAAAAAGGGAGAGCCAAATACAAGCCCACCCACCTTGCCCCCAACACATACAAACACATCTACCTTACACTTCACTAGACCACTCTGAAGTGGACATTTGAAATGCAAATTCCTCATTTTAAAATTCCTTAACCCCTAAAGCAGGTTCAAGCTTCTGTTACACAGCTCTGTAACTTAAGAATAACTCAGACAGTTTGCATTATAGTCCATGTACTGAATAACATGCCTTAAGGTTTTAAGGCTGACTACTAAGTCAGGTAACACTTTATTTTGAGTAGTTCTTTGTAGATAATTAATAAACCCTTAACAGATTATCAGTAAAACATCAACAACATATCAGTGAAGCAGCAGTAGTGAAGCATCTGAATGCATTGAAGTGAATATCTTGTAGATGTTCTGTTGATACATTACTTACATTAAGTAGATGGATTGTTAATATGTTACTTCCATTACACAAAACCCAACTTTACCAACCTTACCCAAAACCAAACCCTAACCCTGGCCCTAATCCTAACCTTAACCTTAACCTCAAACCAAAACCTAATCCCAACCCTCATATGTTTGACATTTTACCGAGAGTCCATCTAATTCATCTAATAGGACCACTCAAGTGTCACCCTAAGTCACTATACAGTATTACTTAAGTGATACTTAAGTTATAGAACTATATTATAGTCTATTCATTCTAAAAAGGAAATTTGTCCTAACTACGCCCAGTCTTGTGACAGAGGGGGGTTAAGTGTCTTGCCCAAGGGCAAAACCAGGAATAGTGGGTCAGTCCTTGAATTCAAACCCATGACCTTCTGGTTACTATTTCATCTCTCCTACCCATAGGATACCAGTCTCCGTGGCCCAGTAGTAGGAATTGCCTCGCCTTGCAAACTTATAGAACCTACTTTAGGCAGTTTGTCAGTGAAATTACGTGAGCATCTCAAGCAAAAAGATTCTACATGCAAAATCTTACATTGAGCTCTCCTTTGTGTTTTCACTGTTTATGTTTGTTTAATTGCTAAATACATCACAAATCTTTGGAAACAAACTTGGTCATAAGGTGATGCAAACTGCAAATTTCTAGAATGACTTATGGATATTATAAGGATTTAAACTCTGGGCTTCTCTAGTTATTAATCTTAAGGCTTATTACCCAATAACTACTCTTTAAAATATGTAGTGAGGAACTGAAGACAACACCTACAAAATTGAGTTTAAGTGGTTTATATCCACACAGAGCTGTAAGATATAGATACAATACCAGATGGTGATTATATTATGACAGATTGCTATTATGTCATCCCTATCAAATACATTACAGTACTGATTAAAGACTTGTATTATTTTGACCCAACTTCTTTGTGAATGTCTTCATCTACACACATCTGTGATTGGTCATTATGCTCACAGCACATTCAGTAATCTCCATATTGAAAATTTCTATGATATCAGTAGCATGAAGCCTGACACTGTGATAATGATTAACATATGATATGCCATGCAGCCCTATTTCACTACCAATTACTGAGATGGATCGCAGTCATGAAAGACTAACAGGATGGATTCTCAGATGCTTTTCTGGACAGTCAGATGGACGGACTGCAGAGGCAGTTTCTGGCTCCTGTGAGGACTCCTCTGCAGCGTGATGGTGCTGTGCGGTGCCAAAATTAGCACTCAGAACATCCTGACCTTTTCCAAACGAATGAATAACACAGGACAGAATAAGGAGTAACGATGGACTTCCGTACAAATCAAATGTCTGTGTGTGTGTATGTGTGTGTGTAGGAGCAGCATGCGAGCTTGATTCAACTCTAAAACCATGTGAAAACTAATTTATCCCCCCCAAAATGTTGTTTATTCATTAATTTATTTTTAATGTAAACCGTAGCACGACACTAATATTCCCACATGGGAGCATAACTGACAATGTTGGGTGAATTAATATCCTATATTAAACCACATTTATTGTACCTAGCATAGTTTAGTATTTGGACATTTAGACATTTAGACATTTATAATCCAAAATTAAAATTTTTAATTCTCTCTCTAATGGGAAGCCTATGCAAAAACTAAAGGCAGAGTGATGTGCGGAAATGTACTGGTCCTGGTTAAAATACGTGCAGTGTAGTGAACATACAACAATCTCTGGATACTCTTCCTTGGAAGTCCAGCAAAGAGGGCATACAGTAACCTAACCACAAGGCCACAAATGCATGAACGAGGATTCTGAAGATGACTGCAATAAACAATTATTGCTTGTGGTTAATAAGCAATGTAGTTGAGGAATTCAACAGATTTTTCTAAATTTCTGCATAATTAAATGGCTGAGATGTAAACAAAATCTATCACAAAGTCATTCAGAGTGGTTTAATGTGAATGTTCTGTTCTGAAGCCAGAACTGTTCACAGTGGGGAGTCATTGGAACCAGACATTCGACTCTAAAAGCTCAACCATGAAAAGTTATTATATGACACACTTGATGCCTGAGACATTGTTTTATAGTGGTTTTATAATAAGGTTTTGGCCTGAATTTCCAAAATCCTTCCATGGTGGAGAGGTACATGCAGCACATTACAAGACAAGAAAAACTTTGTTTTTTTCAGATTTATCACCATTTTATCATAAATCAACATTACACATAATGTTATGTGGGTTCACTGGTCATTTAGGATAGTAAATAAAAGGCCAATATTTGTGTTGTAGACATTGTGACCACTGATTCCTATCACCACCACTGTAAAGACATCACTATGTTCTTAAGTTTCTCTACAGTGGAGCATTTTCATCAAACTATTTTGAATGACTATCACAATAACTGAATTCGAAATTGGTGAAATTCCCCTTTAACAGTGTTCTATAGTTGCCAAGCATACAGAATTCAACTGATGAGTGTGGTCAGGTATGTATTAGGTAAATATTTTACAACAGCCTTCAATGTGGATCAGATTTTAGAACCAGAACTGTCTGTTTAATAAAACTACTACTAACGACATTAAAAACATGTACAATTATCTGCATGACATCTGCTGCCATCACTTACACTTATAACGAACCAGTGAAGCACAGAGCAGAACAAACATCGCACACACACACACAGATAAGCGTCCCATAATGTGGACAAACAGGCGCGGCGGCTCTGCATCTCTCTCATTATGAAAGAGTGGAGGTTTTCACCTCAGTGCCCTTCCTCATTGGCTTCCCATGTTTAATAATTATCACCAGCGCAATAGCGCCTTTTCAAGCTCACAAAAGTGATTATGGAGTGATTCATTTCCCCGGAGAGGAAGTTTCAGCCTCCCCAAAGCCGCGGTTTACCATAAAATTACAAGGTCAAATGACTGCAAGGCACCCACAGAAACGCGAGCGCTGGTAATTTGATTTGAACTGATGACACGCATGGGCTGCACTTCGCAACGTATTCCATTTCTCTACCGGCTTTAACTGGAGAAAATGAACAATGAATTACTAATCCCAGTTACTGAGAGAGTGTGAGTGTAGGGGGATCATTAATGAGAAGCCCAATCTACAGCATCTCATCTAACCCAGTACTGAATAAACATCTTTCATCTCTTTTCTTATTTAATTGATTAACAATATTATGTTAGGGTAGTGTGTGATTTCAGGCTGCAGATGGTGAGTTAATATAGGTAATAAAAAGACACTTGTAGAGATGGAAGGATGAATGAAGGCACAGAGAGGGGCTGAAACACAGCTAAGGGGGGAGAGTGTAGAAGGGGGCTTCTTTAAACATGTCCAATAAGAACACTGTTTGCATTTTAATTATGAATGCAACTTACAGCTCTGTAACTGCTGGTACAGTATGTGTTCATATGTGCCTCCCTCTGTAATTACAGTCTTTGACCACTTTATTATGTTGTATCTACACTCACTGTCCATTTTACCAGGTCTGCTTAATAAACAATTTCACTTTCATGTTTTAGGTCATGTTCTCTTACTACAACATCCAGCATGTATTACACATATACATCACACGATGGCCAGGAATCCCTGTAATGTCACCCAATTATAACTGCTAGCCTAGCAACTGACCTATACGCTAATGAATACAACCAAGCCAGCTTTGGTTTAACTCAAACTGAGGTCTCTAGACAGCGAGGTACCTCGCTAACTATAGATTTCGCTTGTCCTCATATGACATGTCATTTCTATCATTTGAGTAATAAAACGACAGAAAAAAACAGCTCATCCCCAAAAATCGACCCCAGAGTTGCTGCAATTTGTCAAAAAGTCCTCCTACCTTCAAGATACACCATCAGAGGGGGGGTTCCTTCTCCTTAAACAGAAAATCTTTGTCTAGAGACCACTGTGGTGCCACTGTAGGTATGTGAGTAAGCAGGGTTACAACTGATGTAGCAATATTTAAACTTTTCACTTTGTCTTGAACCTTTAACCCCTTAAAATCCCAGGCTTATTACATACTAAGGCTTATTATTGAGTAACTACAGGGACTTTAATGCAAACTACCTGAGCTATTCTTAGGTTATGGAAATGGGTAATAATACTTTGGACCCACCAGTGGGTCCTGTCCATTTAAGGGTTAATCTCTGTCCACGCTTCTCCTCTGTCCAAAGCACAAGCTTCCTCACAAGTGGTCTCATAACACCCACCTTTCCAGTCAAAGGCAGAGTGAAAGCAGAGATGCCAAAGGAAACAAAAGGAGGAGAGCAGAAAGAGCATTTGGGTCCTGCTCCTTTAATAAAGATGGAGTCTGTTCTGCTCCTGCAATGCTCTGGGGAGCTACGCTGGCTTTGTAGCTAATTAACTCCAACACATGTGGAAGCAGACACTCGAGCATGGTGGGGCTGGTGGGGGTTAAACCGGCAGACCTTAACGCATCAGCGAGAAACCTGGGGGGTGCGCTGAGAGCCATATCACAGCTCAGCTAATACCTCCAGAGACGTCACGCACACTGTATACGCAATCAGTGGAGATTAAACACCACTGCTCTCCCATGGCAATAGCCCAATTCATCTACACGGCTCGCTAACAGCTGTGTCTAAAAATCAGACACAATCAGGTGTGCCCAAGGCTTCTAGTGACAGCGCAACAAATGACTGCATTACTGAGACCATGGAAATAGAGCCGAGGAGAGGGAAGGGGTGGACGCTTCTTTAACAGATATGGATTTTTCAAGTGTCAAAGCAAAACACTGCACATGGATCTTGTATTGATGGACTGATAGCCGGTAAAGTGATAACGCAACTCTTCATAGCCCTTGCTCCATTACACCCATTACAAGAATATCAATTCAGCCTCAATATCCCATTGGGTACATACATTTGAGATAGAGGTGGGCAATAGAGCATTAGTTTATCGTTATGGAGATGATAATATGCTTTTCTGAGCATATCATGGATACCATCCATATTAAAGAACACTGACCATCTGCGTGTTTCAATAAAAAAGAGGGCATATTAGGCCTGTTTAATCGGATTCAGTGCTGCACAGTTTGTGAAGAGTTTGGACAGCTGTCTTTAAATGCAGCACTACTAGTGCATTGTGTCAAAATATTACATCATGAAAATGTCTTTAAGTATCATGATATGATATTTTTGCCATACTGTCCAACCCTAATATGAGGGATAACCCTTATACAGCATTTACATTTTGGCACTTGAAAAAAGCTTTGCTCTATGCCGTACAGTGGTACATGACTGAAGGCAGTATGCTGGCACATGTACACTGCCATTGTGATAGCATTCCTGGAATAGCTGTGGCATTCCTGTCCATGTCCAGCACAATGGCCACTCTTTTATAAGTTTCCCTGAATACACACGTTTCTAATGGCCTATTTGTTAAAGCTGGGCTTTCTTGTACATCAACAGGTACAGTATCCTTGTTTCTGAAAAAAAAAAAACATCTGGTTTATTCCACTACTGCAACTAATGGGAAGATGCAGAACTTGGGAAAACTGAACTTTTGAGGGAACGTTCCACTGACCGCTGCGGTATGCTGCTGTTGCTGCTGGCAGTGACAGAATTTTCCGCTGCTGCTCCACCGAAAAACATTACCGTTGACTGTCTACCATCTTTGGCGATAACAAAGACATACTGAAACTGATAATATCTCTCACTCGGAAAGAAGCGGAGAAGCTCTGTGGGGAGAGTGGATTCCACACTTTCAATCTGTCATCTGCGTAGAACAGAGGATATTTTTTTATGTTTTAAAATTTAAGTTACTGCATTTGGTCTTCTTTTGCCCAGAAAAAAACATCCTTTACATTCTGAAGAGCCCAACTGATATTAGTTGGCCGTTAATATCAGCCGATATAGATGATTTGGTAACACTTTATTTGGATAGTCCACTTTAGATGATTTGTAGATACTTCATTTTCAAGTTAAATTTAACTAAACATTTACTAAATTGACTGTAATGCTCTTTAACTCCAATTCTGGCTCTAATCCTAATCCTAACCTTAACCTCAACCCAAAACCTACACCCAACCAGGATGACCTGGTCTTAATCCTGGTCCAAATCCTAACCCTAACCCCACCACTGTTTAGAATCAACTGAGTTTCAACAGAAAGTTTGTTAACAATTTGAACATCTGTAGATAATCTATAGGGGACTATATGAACTATCCAAAAAAGTGAGACTGATGATTTTATAGTTTTTTTTTGTATCTGCTAAAACATTGTTGATAATGCACTGACAATTAGCTACCTTTTCATTGCTGCACCACTGGGATTCAAACTGAATGTTCTGATGACAGGCCACAAACATCCAAACCATACCACTAGAGTACCACCAGAATGTTAATCCCATTATAACAGACAAAAACTTGATAAAACTAAGAAGCAAACTGATAAAAAATAAGACAAATTTAACAGAAACGAAAACCACAAAGACTTTTCAGTATCTCCACCCCAGTGCTACAATTTTTATATTTTTTATATTTTTTCTGTTAATTAGACATATATATCGGTATGAGTATATATCTAAAATGTTTAATACATTGGATATGTTTTTCAGTGATATTGAAATAAATGGAAAAGAATTCAGAAGTGATACTCAAACCCATCATTATAGAATGTAAATCGAAGGAAAATGTAACAGGTGTAATCTGTCATTAAATATGTGCTAACATAAATACATCTAAATACTATAGCAAAACGACAGTAAAAACTGGTTAATGGGTATCGCAGGTAGAATCTGCACCACCCAGCAGACTTTAACATCCACCACTACAAGCACTCGCTGTCAACAAACACCTGGTAAACCAGCAATGCTGACATCCAACAGATCTCAGCCTGCGATTTCAGCCTACAGTTTGTACAAGCAAAACGTTCACAGTTCAATCCTGTCAGTCTCACTCCGTCCTCATGTCTGGGCCTGGAAGATAACCACATCTTTCCTCTGCAAACACACCCGTGTTTCTTGACCCATACTATTGGCTGTATTTGGTCTCGCAATTCAGTGCTCTCTTAAACCCTCAATAAGGGCAATGGGGGAGCAAGAAATAAAAACAGAATCCTCACCAAGGGCAAATGAACAAATCATGACTTGAATATTTATGACTAAAGGCTTGAATTTCCCTCCTAAATTAAAAAAGCCATATTAGGGGGCGTGTGATTAGCATGTTCGCCATATATATGAGAAATTGGATTTGGAAGTAGAGCGAGATGAGGTGAGGTGGGCCTTGGGCGATTGGGCTGGAGGACCTTTGAAGGAGAAATGTTCACCTATGAAAAGAAAAAAAAAACATCAACAGCTCCAGGGATCTGCTGCGCTAAGACACAGGAACATCACACATGGCCTCCACTCACTCTGTGGATCCACTCACTCTGTGGATACATAAAGCACAACTGAGCTGCAGTGCTCTGTAAATGATGCATATATTACATCTTATAGGCCAATGTCAAAACTGATGATAGAGGCTGTCATGAATTCAAATTTATTCATGAAAATTTGCATAGCAATATCGAGTGCTTTAAAGTAATTTCTTTCATTAAGTGGCAAACCTGAACAGATGATTACTGTTTATACTATTTGTCCTCTACAAATTAGTTTCTTTGAACTCAGCTTGGAATAAATAAATAGGAGTTTAAAGGTCCAACTCAGTATATAAAGAAATACAACTGGTCAAATGAGCGTTCTTTATACACAGAGTCTGTGAAATTCAAAACTGTTCATAAACAGATCAACAAAGAATGGTCATTTTGTGGGGTCAAACTAATTCCAGTCTTTGACCATCCCCTTTTCCTCTAGAGACAGCTTCATGAAAATTCAACCAAGAGTAACTTCATCTGAGTTCAGTTTATTAAGAACATCTATCAATCTCACTGCACCATTCTCAATCTCACTGCACCATTCTCGTTCTCCCTGCACCATTCTCAATCTCACTGCACCATTTTCAATCTCACTGCACCATTCTCATTCTCACTGCACCATTCTCAATCTCACTGCACCATTCTCAATCTCACTGCACCAATCTCATACTCACTGTACCTTTCTCATTCTCGAAGCAGCATTCTCAATCTCACTGCACCATTCTCAATATCACTGCACCATTCTCATCCTCACTGTACCATTCTCAGTCTCACTGCACCATTCTCAGTCTCACTGCACCATCACTGCACCATTCTCAATCTCACTGAACCAATCTCAAACTCACTGCAATAGTCTCAATCCCACAGTCCCATTCTCAATCTCACCAAACCATTCTCAATCTGACTGCACTATTCTGATCCTCACTGTACCACTCTCATTCTCACTGCACCACTCTCAATATCACTGCACCACTCTCAATCTCACTGCACCATTTTCAATCTCACTGCGCCAATCTCAATATCACTGCACCACTCTCAATCTCACTGCTCCATTCTCAATTGCACTGTGCCATTCTCAGTTTCACTGCACCATTCTTATTCTCACTGCATCGTTCTCAATCTCACTGTATCCTTCTCAATCTCACTGCACCATTCTTATTCTCACTGTACTAATCTCAGTGTCACTGACACTGGCATATGTCAAATATTATGACTGGCAAAAATGAATGACTAAATAAATAATAAAAAACCACATCGCGCCACATGGATCCACCCAGTCTGATCTGAATCCTGGCATAGAGATTTCCGATGAGAGCCGATGGGCAGTTCTACCGTGTCCTTGCTGGTAAAGTAATTATCATCTATCTATCCATCTGCATCATTTAACTGTGGTGAGGTCCCTTGATCCCGTCCACGAGGGGGGTCTAAGAGAGCCTCCCATGCTGCAGGGAAATCGATGGTTAAACAGCTTTGTGCTGCTCTGTCGCTCGCTGAGCATTGCGTTGTGTGATCGATAGCAAATCTACTGCACTTGAGCCACTGCCGCCTGCTTCATTCTAACACATTTACGTCATTAAGGAATATGCGGTGCTGCAAATGTACTGTTCCAAACACCTCTCTAGTCTTGCGGCTAACCTGCTGTGATTGTAGCCCACCCTGCACTGCACGGTAATTTAACACTGATCTCTCAATATACTTTCATCTGAATGAAGTTTAATAGGTTCTGTGTTTGTGCTTTGGAAGTTTACTGAAGTAAAAGAGTCTATTTCTCTTTTTTTTAGGATTCTTTCTTCACAATAGCTGTATTGTCACTAATCTATTTGACAAACAAATTTCTCCCAGAGGGTCAAGTTTTGGTCTGTAAAAGAAGAAAGCAAATTGGCTAAATTCTGAACTTAAAAAGTATAGAAAAAAATGAGCATAATTTGCCAGCAATATTTGTTTGACCTTCGCAGAAAAAATTACATGTTGTGCTAGAACTGTTTGATTTTGTGCAATTTGTTTTGTAATCTAGTATAGACAGACAGCTTGTTTATTACTGTTATTTCTTAAAACTACTTTCATGGAAAACTGAATTTTATTTTATTTTTTTTAAAGAAAGCTGAAGTGAAACAGTGTAAAAGTATAAAAAGTGTAAAATATAAAATATGTATGTTTATGGCTGTAGTTTCTCTCTCAGGATGCTCTGCTGGTGTTATGAAGGCCAGAGAAGCCCAGTAGATGCTTAGTAGCAAGAAGATCTCGAGGGGAAAATTGGGAATTGTGCCGGATAATGATATTATATATCACACCTATCCAGCTTACCACAGTTTAGCCCCGCCCATCCCTACTAAAGTTGTAAGAAGAGTTTCAGCTCAATATAGAGTGTTTGGAATTTAGGTCACTTCCATATATCAACCTTAAACTGACCTTTTACTTCAGGAAAAAAATAAACAATAAGATGCAGGATACGAGCCCTGTAAAATATTAACTGGCCTTCTTCAACTTCTTGTCCATCACCTTCTCTTAGCCATTAGAGGCTGGACACAGAGGCGAGTTACGCATCTTTCACCTTCACATTCTGTCAGGGCCTCCCTGCAATCATAATCACAGCACCCACACATCCACATAAATTGATCCGGCTGTCACGGACAGTCTTCAGCAGACATGCACCGCAGTTATAAATCTCCACTAATGGACCTTTTCTGGACTGATCTCGTCTCGATTCAGGCATAACGACTGTGGCAGGCGAGCCAAGAAGGTCAAGGGTGACTCCAGGGACCAAATGAAAAGGTAACGTAGTGACTTTATCTCCGGCTTCCTGACTCCTCGGGGCCCGCTCCCGCTGATAAAATAATCCATCAAAGTGAGCAGAACCAACATCCACCAGGGGAGAGTCAGTTACAAGCGATCGTACTGACCCAACAATAAGCTTAACTGTCCTATGAAGCAATATATTTAAAATGCTCCATTTGTTGAGGTGAGTAAATTGTTCATGGCTGTAGTTTCCTCCCTCAGGATGCTCTGCTGGTGTTATGAAGGCCAGAGAAGCCCAGTAGATGTTTAGTAGCAAGAAGATCTTCAGGGGGAAAATTAGAAAATTGTGCTGGATAATGAAAAACTGTTGGTCCCCAATAGTACAGAAGCTTAGTTTCACAATTTTAAGATTAAATGTTCATTATTTTTAAAACTCGAGTGTTTAACCAGTAACATACATAACTGTCTCACTGGATTTTATCACACATGGACATGATTTATAGTCAAAGTGGGAGGTGAGTACATTGAGTTATCCATTTTTCAGCCAAAGAAAAGAAAGAAAACATATATTTAACAGGAAATTATGAGAAGCCTCAACAACTAAATGGAGTCATGAAATAACATGAGTTTGGGAGAAGGACCAGCCCTAAACTCTTCCCCCTCTATATTCTACACTCTATATATTCTCACTTTTCCCTTTAGTTTTCCATGGCAAAAACTTCACATCCCACCATCTCCTCCTTTCTTCCATCACTATTCTCTCTTGCTTAGGGGCACGGGGGGTCAGTTTCGGTGTGGTCCAAACATGCAAATTACAATATCTTTTTTTTCCAGTATTTATTGTGTCCACTATTTGCTTTTATTATTATTATCATTCTTTTCAGGAGACTTGCTTTCAGTGACTCTAAGGTCTGGACTCTGGAGTGGTCAGTACATTGTTCTCAGAACACCAGCAGCTTCTTTGTCTGATGTGCAAATTTTATTCCTTTTCTCAGTGAGGCTTCTTGTCAGCTACACATCTTTTCAGACCCACAGTGCTGAGTTGTCTTCTCACAGTGGAAGGATGGACAGAAACACCTATGGATGTTTTCAGATCTGAAGCAGCTTGATTTTCTCCTCTCTCTCAAAGATGAAGCTTTAAGTGCTGTTTATCTGATGGGGACAGTGTTGGTGGTCTTCCGGGTCTTGCATGATCGTTATGAGTCCCATTTCCTCTGCACATTTTAACAATTTTTTGAACTCCAGTTTTGGAAACTTCTGTTGTTTGGCTGATTTTCATTTGACTTTCACCTTCCTTAAGAAATATCTACTATATCTTATATCAAATCCTGAAAAATATCTCATAAAAAATACTAAAACTTGTGTTTTGACTTAAATAAATCAAGGTAGTCTCTGACATTATCCCATACTGCAGATGTTTTGTACTATATTGACTCAAATTGTATTCCTCCACAAAAAAACAATAAAGCGAAAACATATGTTACTCGTCATTTTATCATTTTCATTAAAGAGGTTCAATAAAGAATGAGCTCCAGCAGCACTAGATATATTATACGTATAATGAAGATGACATTAATGCACTGTACTATATAAGAGAAAACCATTTAGAGCAGAGTCAAAGCCACAATGAGAAAGACAAGTATTCTATTAAGCTTGCTTGTGTGCCGACTAAATCAAATAATCCACTGTCTTGGCTTCCTAATCAATTGGGTCTGATGGGGGAATTGTTATTTCAATAAATTATCTCCATTGATTGAGGCAGTGCACAGCACCCAAATCCCATCTTAATTGAAACATGATGTGAGTCCATGTTAAGGGGCAGGGTAATTAATTGCGGTGTCCCAAGCGTAAATCAAACCGCCATCTGTTGTTGTAGCAACTGACCAATCCGCTAATAACTCCATTACTCTCCATCAGTAGAGAGCTTGACTACTTTCACACCAGACAAATCCAGCACGAGGCAAAAAGCAAACTGTGACGTAACGTGGCGGACGCGGTCGGCCCACTTTAGTACCACTGTACCAAATTACTAAAGAGACTGGAGGTAATTTTTAAACTATAAGTTATAAGTTTTAAAGCAGTTTTGTAAAAAATAAATAAATATTATATATAATAAATATTATATATAAATAAATTATTATAACAATAATAAAAGCTTTAAAGCCTTGCAAAAATAGACAAACAGAAATACTGCATCCAAAACCACCTACTGCCATACTAATTAGCATGTTAAATCTAGTACGCCACTATTAGAAGTCCATTCATGAGAACAGTATGTGTAGTACAGTAGCATGCGGATTTGGACGCAGCCTGTCTTCAAGAAATAACCGATGGCTATATCGAATACATAGAATAAAAGGATTTGACTAAATGTCTGCAGCAATAGTGTCGAACTAACTGCTTCTTCATTTGTTTTGCTCCTGGTGATTTTCCTGCAGAGTTTTATTGCAGCTCTAATGAGATCCACCTGATTCTCATGTTCAGATGCTCCTGAAGCCTTAATTAACCCTATCAAACTTAATGTCTTGCTGGGGATACATTCCCAGACTTTAGCTGCACTCCAAAAGCTACGTGGCAGCCAAGAAAGGCGCGTCCTTAGTAGCACTGTCCTCTGAAGGGTCCTTGCTTGTATTACACTACAGCCATTGCATGTTTATTGTTATCACGACACGATGTTTTATGACTATTCTCACTCTAGTGTTGTGTGTAAAATGCACACTGTATGGTAAAATGTATGCTATTGTCACTGTCACGCATCCCTCTGGCTCTGACGCGTCCAAGAACTCCCGGGCTTTAAGGATAGGTTCCTTGTGAGGTATTGCTACTTCTTGTGAGAGCTACTGAGCGGTTTTCCTGATTGCCCTTTTGTATATTTGACCTGTCTTGGATTCCTTGTCTTTTTGCCTTTGCTCTTTGGATCTGGTTTGCCTGGGGTTTGTTGTGTTTTTCCCATTTTGTATTTGAATATTTTTGGACTTGACCATTGCCTGTTTTTCGACTTAGAGTTTAGCCAAAGCCCCTAACAATAAGGCCTCATTCTTTGTTTTTTACAGTGAGCATCTGACTGGTTTGGTTTTGTTACAGTCACAACAAATTTGCATCACCATAAGAGCTTTTTAAGTAGTTAAATATATATATATATATTAATTCAATTCTGTAGGTCTAAATCGAAAAGAAACAATATACATATAAATTCGTTTATAGTTTGACGTATTTTAGACTGAAGCACCTTGTGAAACTCACGATTCGCACGCTACAGATTCTCCACTAGGGGGCACCATTAGTATGCCCAATTTATTGCACAACTGTTGATATAAGTGGCAAGCAAATATTAATTTGTTTGTAATCAAATGCTATCCTGAAGCTAAAAACTGTTCAACTCATGAAATTCAGGTGCATTTAATTCATTTTACATGCACTCAAACAGATACTCAACTAAAAAACTAGCATACTCTACATTTTGAGTTATCTAAATAACATAGCAGCTGGTTTCAAGCATTTCTTTTGAACTTTCTTCAAACTTTTTCCCAAAAAACTCCAGCAAAATCTGACCCGACACTACTGACTTTAAAATTATTATTTTAGGATTTAAAGGGTGACTTGCAGCAGCACATAGACATCATATATTAATGTGTTTTTTTCTCCTTACTCAGTAAGGCTACTTCTTTCAATTTCTAAATAAATAAATAAATAAATAAATAAATACCACGCTGTGTTGGTTTGCAATTTGGCCAAACTGTATATTTTTGAAACTTAAAAAACAAATCACTGCTTGTTTCCGTGTTTTCTGTCTGCAGTGTCCATCTCAATAACTTCACACAGAAATGCATACAGACTCGAGAACGATGCTGTGGGTATACTGTCTCCACAGCTAGGCCAAGCCGTAACATCTCTGAATCTGTCCATTTGATGTGCGACAGTGTTGCAGATGAGCTATCAGCATGGGGTCCCAACCAGGGCAGAGCCAGATAAGCCCACCACTGTGAGAGCAGATAGTCCTGCCATCCGACTGCCAAACACACCAAACGTTACAGGGCCTGCCAAAGCTCCTGGTCTTGGCTGGCACTCACAAGGTAGGCCAAGCATGACCTGTGGTGACGTGTTCATACACCTGCAGGAAAAACGCAAAGGCTAAAAATGTGCCTGGCTCATTAATCTTATCCAGCATTTCTCAGATGTAAAGTGGAACAAACTTGATGCAGAAGCTCAAAGTAGATCAACCTTCCTCAAATGGCATTTAATACAACCACAAAGTAATAAAGAATAAGCTGACACAACCATTCCCATAATAGTCTGGCTACAAATCAAATTTACAATTTTCTCCTCACCCCAAATGTAGTCCAGGCATGTTTGGTGTCTGAAGTTTGCTTCTTTAGTTTTGTGCTGGGGCTGCAAGGCTAATGTAGCTAACATCTCTAATTTGGTCACGAGTTAGCACTGTACAAACTGCACATCAGACACTTACCTACATTAAGTTGTTAAATAACCCCAAACATGCTCATGAAGTTTCTGACACTATGACATACAGTCACCTACGAAAATAGGAGCAATATCTGTGAAAAGCAGAGTCACAAAGCTAAAAACTGTAGTAACAACCACCTGGAAGACTGAACTTTGTGTGTACTTTTGTCTATAATTTTTTTTCACAGTGTTATTTCTGCATTCAGTGTAACTTGAGGGAAGGTGTAGCTGAATTACATCATTTTCGACCTTCACACATTGGAATTACAAAGTGGGGAAAAACATGGATGCCTCCATGAAAGCAAGTACTGTTAGCAACAAGCTAGCCAGCTAACTAAGTAAGTAATACAAGTAATAACTTTAATGCTAAGGATGTATTTATGATGTATTTTTCTACTTCAAACATTGGACTCTATGGTCAGTATTATGGACTTAACCAGTTGCTGTGTCTTGCTCTGTCAAGCTCAATTTAAATTAGATAAGTTGTGCTTTATAACTATTGGTGTGAGCAGCCATGTTGATTCTGACATCATATGTTGAACTCCATTCCAACTTTCCAAGTAGAAATTCCCAGTTGAGAGGACGTTTTCTTTGAAGTTTCCCAGTCAGAGATCGGACATCTGAGTTATGCGCTGCTCAATTAGTAAAATATGTACAGTTAGCTTCATTACCATCATAGCTCCAGTACAATAAGAAGCAAACTTTGGACATCAGATATGCCTTGTCTGATCAACTACTTTTACACTGAGGGAATCATTTTGACTTTTTGCCGAACTCTTTAAACTCCAGCTTTGGGCTAATGGGGATGAGAGTTGATGTAGCAGAAACAGGCCAGGAGTCCATCCTGGCTGTGCAGGAACGCAGCGCAATGCTAATCAGCCCAGTGCCCCAGGCTGCAGGGAGCAGCCCAAAGCCATTCCTTTTCGTTTTGTGTCTCCTCAGGAGCGTGGGGAGAGAAAGCTCTTCTCTGAGAGACAACAGCCTGCCCGCAGAGCAGAGGAGGAGATGCATGATCTGTAATCATTTAGCGGAGAGCAGAGAAACGGAGGGGAGAGAATGATAACAGTGTCATCACGGAGTGGAGATAACACGATTAGCTTCAGCTGTGATTCATCAGCCACTCCGTTACTGTTCTCCCCGCTGCGGTGGAGCACAAACTCCTTCCTTTGTTCTCTTCCTCTACTGCCCTCACTTCCTCTGCTTTCACTAACAGCTTCTCACTTTGTCTCCCTCATGCTAGCAGATCAGGAAGGTGAGACAGAACACTAATTTCACTCCGAAACAGAAGCAAAAGCACATGCGGTCTCCTTGGACTTTATGGCGGTCTCTAAAACTTCTGATTTTTGGCTACATCACTGTGCCCCAGTGGACGGGGAAAAATAATATTAAGGTTCCATAACTTAATGGAAGGAACTTTGGTGCACCCGTTGCTGACATCTGGGCACACACATCCTGTATAATCTCCACAGTAAAGCACTGATCAGTAGACTGGGACGCTCTGGAGCAGCTGCACATGAGCCTAAGTTCACCAGGCCTCAAGGCTCAGCATTGCGCTGTGGAGCAATGGGACTGTGTTATCTGGAGCCCTGGAGCTCTGGGATTAGTAGGATGGACCCATAACTAATCATCCAACATCAGTGCCTGACCTCACTAATGCTCCTAAGGCTGAATGCAATCAAATCCTCACAGCAATGTTCCAACATCTAGTGTAAAGCCTTCCCGGAAGAGTTGAGGCTGTTACTGCAGCAAAGAGGGACGGACTCCCTATTAGTACCTTTGATTTCAAAGAAACGCTGGATGAGCAGGTGTCTACAAATGTCTGTACATGCAGTGAATGTGAACCGTTTTGCCCTTCAGCTTTAAAAAATGCTGAAAACACCACATTATAGTCTTTTTCTCTGGTTCTCCTACAAAAATCACCCAGAAAACATCTGAAACCACAGACGCACACTCGAATAAACAAATTCCACATTAAACCAAGCAGCCACTTCATTTGCATTTGAGCTCCACTCTGCATCCTCCGCTGCCTCGGCGATGGTGCGCCTTCATTAAACCCCGCCTCCTCCTTCCATTAGCCCAAGCAGAGTGTTGAGTAAACAAACATCATCTCACATCACTTCTGCATGTCCGTATCATTAACAAAGCCGGGCGTGCGGCTGACGGAGGCGTCCAAGCAGGCAGGGATCAGTGTGAGGCATTCAGAGAGATGGGTGGTGGGTGGGGGGGTGCATTATACCAAGACAGAGTGTCCCGTCTGCTGTGAATGAGGCATCATGGGTAATCATCTCTGCTGGAGCCTCGGTGTGGAGGACAGCAGTGTGGAGGTTGGGCTGAGGCTGCAAGGCCGGGGCACCGTGGAGCTGACTGACCACATCACTCAGCACAGCGTCAGCACTGCGCGCAGCAAAGCGCACCGATGCACCACGTGCCAACTCTAGACATGATTAGTGATTTGCTGACCTTGTTTGGCTGCTGAATGCAATAGCAGCAGCACAGCAGATGTGAGCAGTGTTAATGCCTAGTAGAGCTGCATGATACAGACAAAATACTAGTCAATGCAATTATACTATGTATTGTGATATATGTTAAAATACAGCAGTGAATCAATAATATGACAAAGCAGGACTGCATACACCTCCTAGTATCTAAACTCATTGTCCATTTAATCAGCTCCACTTACCATATAGGAGCACTCTGTAGTTCTACAATTACAGACAGTCCATCTGTTTCTCTGCATACTTTGTTAGCCCCCCTTTTACCCTGTTCTACAACGGTCAGGAGCCCTACAGGACCCTCACAGAGCAGGTATTATTTGGCTGGTGGATCATTCTCAGCACTGCAGTGACACTGACATGGTGGTGGTGTGTTAGTGTGTGTTGCGCTGGTACGAGTGGATCAGACACAGCAGGTTTGCTGGAGGTGTTAAACACCTCAGAGTCACTGTTGGACTGATAAAAGTCCACCAACCAAAAATATACAGCCAACAGCGTCCTGTGGGCAGCATCGGTTGACCACTGATGAAGGACTAGAGGATGACCAACACAAACTGTGCAGCAACAGATGAGCTATCGTCTCTGACTTTACATCTACAAGGTGGGCTGACAAGGTAGGAGTGTCTAATAGAGTGGACAGTGAGTGGACACAGTGATTAAAAACTCCAGCAGCACTGATGTGTCTGATCCACTCATACTAGCGTAACAGACACTAACATGCCACCAGCATGTCAGTGTCACTGCAGTGCTGAGAATGATCCACCACCCAAATAATACCTGCTCTGGTGGTCCTGCAGGGGTCCTGACCATTAAAGAAAAGGGTAAAAGGGGTTTGCAGAGAAAGAGATGGACCACACTCTTTAATTGTAGAGTTCTAAAATGTACCTATATGATAAGTGGACCTGATGAAATGGAGAAAGCGTGGATACCAGGAAGGTGTATTTAATGAAGAGGCTGGCTGGTTGGTATTGACACGCTATATTTTGCAGTATGTACACCAACCAGCCTCTTCATTAAGTACACCTTCCTGACACTATATATATATACATATATATATATATATATATATATATATATATATATATATATATATATAGTGTCAATACGCTATATTTTGCAGTATGTACTATATATATATATATATATATATATATATATATATATATATATATGTATGTATGTATGTAGAGTGTTGAAAGGACAAATAACAGCATGAAGAAGGAGAAACCAGCAACAAACTGCTGCAATTCATTTTGCCTGTTTTGCTGACTAAGCACAAGTTCAGGAACTTTCAGCCACAGCTCTGGAAACGTGACAACTTTGTAATTTTCTTCGTATTTTCCCCAGCTGCGCTGTAAGTATGGCTCAGCGGTGGAGCGCTTAGTTAACAAGAGCATTGTGAAGGAGAGGCCAGTCACACAGCGGGTCTCTAAAGCCATTACACTTTATTGAAAACAGCTCTGATTCACCTTTGTCAATTTATTTATTTATTTACTTTAAGGCTGCCACAATTACTAGATTAAACATAGTTTCTCAATTTAACACTTCACAGTAAAGCAGTGCTCATACAGCTTCACCACACCTATACACAAAACATTTATAAAGGCTTATTCCAACAGGCGTCGGCTGTCATTAGGGCCTATGACATCAATTTTCTCTGACATTGGTTGTGTCCTGACACTCTTTTTGGGTGGTATGACACTATAATAGCTGTCGTTATAGCTTTGTGTACATCACATTGACATAACATTGATGATGTGACAGTTTAAATCCTATAAATGTCATATTATCATCACTATGTCACTGTGACATACACTGAGCTACAGTGTCTGTCATTTCACCCCAGAAAGTGTCATAACAACCTAATGTCAAGGGAAAATGTTATGTCAACTTGTCATCAAAGTATGTAAACACAACCTCTATGACAAATGACACTTACTGGGATGAGGGTTTATAAATGTAGGCTTATGGCAGTTATGAATGGTTTATTTAGGTGTCATGTAGCCTTATGAACAACGCCCAACAGTAAAGTGTTATCAAAAATTCTTAATTAAAAATGATCTTGATGTATTGGCAGTGACTAGATGTTGGTGTGTTTTTGTATTTTTTTATATATTTTGATTAAGTCTTTAAAAAAGTCCCAGTTTATTATTTTCTAATAAATATTTTCGACTGTTTAAAAGGCAATGCATTGTTACTATTCAGGCAATTTATATTGCTTGGCACTTTTTAAAAACTTTGATCACTTGTTCAATCATCAAAGCATTCAGAAGGTTACTCAATTAATAATATTACCAACACTGACAGTCCTAATTTATTCACTAATTTACTTATTTATCTACCCTTTGATTTTTTTTTTTATTCTTGTTATTTTGCTGCCTTTGAAACTGAAGTTCAGATGGCGAGTGTTCATCGCTCCCGGCTTTAAACACATTTATGTTAGTTATATGTTAGTGGTGCATTTAAATGAGAAGTGATATATTTTGATAGCGCGGCCACTAAAGCGTCATCCACACTGCAGACCTATAAATAGTAAATGTGAGAGATATGATTTGGTGCCTGAAGCTACAGGCGGCTGGACTTCAATCAATTCAGTTCTAACTTAATGCTAATGCAGCACTAGTGGGTTATCAAGCGAGTGCACACGTACTGAGGTGACATCATCCATCACGCTCAGCAATACAGAGCGAGCTCAGCGGAAGAGGCAATCACGTGCAGCTTCTTTTATCTCTCTCTCTTTCTCCTCTCTGTTTTTGTCTCTCTCCATCTTTCTCTGTTTCTCTCCCTCTCTCTCTACATCTCTGTCTCTCTCTACATCTCTCTCTGTCATTCTGTATTTCTGTATTCCTCTCTCTCTCTCTCTCTCTGTTTTTGTCTCTCTCTCCATCTTTCTCTTTGTGTTTCTCTCCCTCTCTCTCTCTCTGTCATTCTGTATTTTTCTCTCTCTCTTTCTCTCTCTTGCTCCCTCCTCTGTCTCTCTCTCTCTCTCTCTGTCTGTTTTTGTCTCTCTCCATCTTTCTTTCTGTTTCTCTCTCTCTCTCTCTCTGTCTCTCATGCTGTATGTCTTTCTCTCTTTATTTCTCTCACTCCCTCCTCTGTCTCTCTCCCTCTCCCTCTCTCTCTCTCTCTCTCTCTCTCTCTCTCTCTCTCTCTCTCTCTCTCTCTCTCTCTCTCTCTCCCTCCCTCCCTCCTTCCCTCTCCCTCTCCCTCTCCCTCTGTCTGTCTGTCTAAATAAATACCGATTTGTAATTTTGGGTATGTAGAGGTTTGAAAACAATGACAGCTGGCGTATGATCTGCTTTACCATAAAACTCAATTTAATTTCTCTAATAAAGATGATATTAATCATAGGACAGCAATAATAGTCCATGTATGTCTAAAGCCTAGATAAAGAAAACTAATTATTATTATAATTATTTTTATAATTGCAATTGCAACAAGTAACATTTGCACGATTAAAAGAACATATCAAGCATCAAATAACACAGTTATGTGTCATAGGTAAAGCATACGCGCTTTACTCAGTGTCCCACTGTGCAACATATATACACATATATGTGCGCAGATAATATACACACATATGACTATAGAGGTATCAAATGACACATTTTTGTGTGTGTTGTGGTTTGGTGTTGATACATCCTCAGTCTTTCTCTCTCTCTCTCTCTCTCTCTCTCTCTCTCTCTCTCTTTCTGCAGTGCACACTGGCACCCATCCAAAGCTTCAGTCATGTGCTCTCTGCAGGGGTCCAGCATGTACC
This sequence comes from Colossoma macropomum, assembly GCF_904425465.1. NCBI lineage: Eukaryota > Metazoa > Chordata > Actinopteri > Characiformes > Serrasalmidae > Colossoma > Colossoma macropomum. The sequence continues at coordinate 13,012,019 of NW_023494797.1, forward strand.
ATTCCTGCCCCCCACATCCCCCCCGTCTCCCTGGAGACGGACGGCTTGGTTTCAGAAATGTTAGCAATTCCCCCAGGACACGTCTGCATCCTATACCACCTGCTGACTACTGCATGCAGATATACATGCACACTACTGCTCTCTCTCTCTCTCTCTCTCTCTCTCTCTCTCTCTCTCTCTCTCTTTCTCAGCCCCCCTCCATCACCCCAAGGACCACGTTGTTCTAACAGCTCATGACCCAAGCCATCCTGCAAGAACGAAGTCTACACTTCCATTCCTCACTACTTTAACTTAACAATTATTAAATAATTCTGAATTGTGTTTAAAGTTACTGAATATTATAAAATGGATAGTTCTGGTCCTAAAATCTAAATGGCTGAGCCGCATTCGAAGCTGTTCGAATCCACAATATACGAGCACTTATGACCACCTCACAACAACTGAACTCTGTATCACTGCGCCACAGCATGAAAAACCCTTGTGCTGTTAATGGAATAATCTTTGACTCTCACGCTGCTCACATGGACCACCGAGTATATAGATGAAGCAAGAACCCATTTTTTTGTTTAAACTGAGGGGCTGGCGACGTATGTTCTTAACTAGAACTAGGCTGAACTATAGCTAACAGGCTAAAAGAGCCAACAGTCTAAACAACTCCATCATCAATATCACAGGCTTGAATTAAAGTACTTAGAAGTACTTTTTGGTGACCAAAAAGTACTTCTAAAGCAAACGTTTTACATTAAACAGTGCTGTGTTATCGTATGTTCATTGTTATATGACAAAAAGTTAAACAATGAAATGACTGCAATATACAGCGATGGACAACCAAACATTCTCCTCATTCACTCTATGATTGCTTAGCAATGTTACCATACCCTAAATAAGCTACATACCTTGGCAGAATACTTGTTTATGTTGATTATTATTAATAAAAACTAAATTTATTTTCTGAAAAATTGTGTATTTTCTCAAATTTTAAGTCTGAGTTAGGAACACCCTTCCCCATGATAAAATCGCAGTAATGCACAGCCTCTCCTGGCTTATTGCTTTAATAAACCCTGGAATGCGGACATCCATGAAGTTTAAGGGGTTAATGTATGTTAACATGAGATATTATTCCAATGCTCACACAGTGTAAAGGGCAACTGTCCATCATCACTCTTATTATCAGCAATCACGAAAGTAAGGTCAATATTAATCAATATTATTCAACATGAACTATTAACTATTTCTCAACTCATTGTGATTGAATTTGAAAATTGTTATTGTTACTGTTGAGTCACATCCTTTAAATTTTTGCCATTGCTTTTGCTTCAAGGTTCTGTAACTGTTTTTTTTTGCTCAATTTAACCTTGTGTAAAACCTAGGACACCTTTAATATTTTAATTTCAAAATGATAAACAAATAAATAGAACTGCAATAAAATTTGCATAAAAATGCCATGTGTGTCCCCCAAAGAGGATGTGTTGACTTATTTTCACTTAAAAAATCAACAAAACATGTCATTTGACTGGGGGTGTAGAATACAGATGTAAATGTCATCCAATGCATTAGTTAATACAAAATTAAACATATAACTGTGTAGTACAGCAAAGCGTAAGTAACGGCTCTGGACCTCTAAGGGTTAAAACACAGTACTGGCTATTTTCTGCAGTATATACAGAAATCGATAACCGTTTGGGGAGAATCTTCCCCTTTAAACGCAGCTGTGGGCTCCAGCCTCCTCTGAGAGAAAACTGTCCTGGGTGGAATTCAGACATAACCCTCTTTAGTGGGACCTGAGAGCGAGTCAAAGAGCGTTTCTCTGTGTGTTTGTGTGAAAATGTCAGGGATGACTTCATTAGCTCAGGAGGGGTCAGCAGGGCAGCGCCGCTCTCTGTGAGAGCCGTGTTCATAAAGGCCAAACTTCTGATCCACACACACACAACCTGACACTCAACACACTCAACACACCCCCACCGGAGTCACACACACACACAGACACACTTGTGAGCACACACATACATTTGCACACAACTACAGTGCTATGCGAAAGTCAGAGTCCGCCCTTCATATACTTACAGTCAAAACAGCCACTAAGGCTGGGCGTACACGACACGACTTTTAAAATCTTAAAAGATTTCTAAAATGGAGAGCATCTCAAACTTAACGTCAGGTTGTCACAGAATTTCTGGTCTTTTTGTCGTAAAGGCGCTCATGACACAAACAAAGCTAAGCTTGTTTGTGCTTTTATGCGCTGCTACAGTGAAAGCTGGAGAAATATTTCACTACAAACTGGCAGCTGAGCTGAAATTGTAAGGAGAGCTCTTTGACGTCTGGATTCAAACATTATACACACAATAACGGCTCTTATTTGCCCAAGTTTTACATGCAGCTCCTCTGTCTGTTCAAGTGTGCAGGCGCGTCTTTTCGCCTGTTTCTCCACTCTTCTAGCTCTCTGATTGGCTGTTGTTTGAATCACTCACTGAGTAAATCTCTGACCTTCTTACACCACAGGACTCGTGAATGTTCTGAGTCATAAATATCAAACATGTTTGATAATATCGGAGGGTCTGTTGTGAAAATTTGTTGTAAGGGGTAAAAAATCTTAAAGTCTTAAAAGCTTAAAATTGTGCAAATAAATAGTGTAGTGTAGCCCCATCTTAAATACAAGTTATTCATCTTTCAGCTTAAAGAAAAAAGCAGAGAATATTTATACAGAAAATCATACTAAAGCCTCAATTACTGAATATAATATCACATTTTCAGTATTTAGTGTGTCCACTCTTTGCCTTTATTACAGCTTTTATTTTTTTCAGGAGACTCACTTTCAGTTTTTCAAAGAAACCAGCAGGGATATTTTTCCACACCTCCACAGTTCAGTCTTAGAAGTTGGTTGCACTTTGAGTCTTACAATCCAAAGTAATCCCAAATACATTCAGTGATGCTGAGGTGCACCAGTCCTGTCTGCTGGCATTTTGATTGAAATGAAATAAAGGAGGGAGATCTCTGACCTCTGCATTTTGCACAGTACTATACATAATAGTGATGCACCGAACCAATACTTTGGATTTATTAATAGAACAGAAATGCCACATTTTGTTTAGAAAACATTTTAGAAAACATTTTGTTTAAGGGAATTAAATTAGCAAGCGTAAATTCTGCCACTGTTGTTTCTCTATGCTGCGGTGCGTCAGAATAAAAGCCCCATACAGCAACTTTTCCCTGTACTGTATAAGCTTTGTGAGGTTAAAACATTGTTTTTAAATTATATTAAATTAATATGGTCAAACTTGAAGTGAATAATAAGGGTGCCTTATTTTAAAAATCCTCAATTTAAATGTCAGCTAGCAAGACAAGCAACATGACTCATGCCAGCTAATAAACATCTGCAACTTGGAGGTATTTTACACTTGATTGAGCTGCAACTTTATACTGTAAATATTACAGCTACAACATGTTTTGAGGGGTAAACTCTTCAAGCTTTAAAACTTTTTTTTGAATGGTTAGATTTTACAACATTTATTGTTGCACAGAAATGTTTACACTGAAATTCATATAATTACTGTATATTTTGCTGTGGCATTATCCAGAAGCATATTAATAACAATGCTTTTTGTAAAACTTCATTCTTGTTTTTTTATTCTTATTCATTTTCATTTGTATGACTCTTTTGCTCCAGTTACAGCCTTGTGTTAGACACAGTGAGGTACACAGAATTTAAATCAAATAAAAAAACACGAATATCGGATTGGTACTCGGTATCAGGTTCAGGTATCGGAATCGCTATCGGAAGAGAAAAACTGGGATCGATGCAGCTCTAATACACGGAGAGAGATAAAGAGAGAGAGAGAGATGCACAGATAATTTGCACATGCAACTTATACACAATGTAAATGCCAGGCGATGGGAGGTCCTGCTTGGGGCGGACTGAAATAAAAGGATAAGGGAAAAAAAAACCCACAAAGACAGGTGACCTCCCTCTGAATGTCTGCAGCTATGCTAATACAGTCATTGTTGTTTATTTATTCATTTAGCCCTGTGAGCGGATGGGGGGGGGGTGGCTCCAGCAGGCTAACAGCAGCACCTGCCTCACACTTTACACACAATAGCAACTGATGTGAAAGGTTACAGAGAATGGAAATCTAATAAAACACTGTGGCAAAGGCTGAACAAAGGATGACTCTGCAGCTGGAAGAAAAAGCAAAGCCAAAAGGGGACACTGTATTCACGCTCTGCTCTCGTCTTTTAGAAAAGGGAGAATATGTTGAGTATGCTGAGTCACAAACAGTGAACATGTTTTCTTTTGTCTCAGCAGTTTATTTCCATCAGGGCTTTACCAATATATCAGTTTCACAGTCTGTCGGTATCCCAGATTTATCAGCACTGGCAAAACTCCTGCCAATGAAGCACTAATATTAAATGGCTTGTTTTATATCGTACCCAATAGAAACCTTTGAAGAAAACTATTCAATTTATTGACGCCGGTAAGTGCTTTCAGAACGGTGAACAACTGCATGTATCATTAAAAAAGAGATTTAGACCAATCACAGACAGCTTGTAAACAACAACCAGTGCAGAGTAACTGCTTAAACTGCATAGCAACAAGTAGTGACAACAAGTGATTCGATGGCAGCCCATTATGACATTCATGTATCTTTATCAAATGTTTGATTTTTTATTCTGCTCCTTCATAAATACATATCACCACTGTCCAAAGAAAAAGCATCTCTAAAACACAAACTTACAGAAGGCAAAAACTGTCTTAGCTTTCAGTGTAAAAATGTCTTCAAAAGTAATTTTGGAGCATTTCCATTGGTCTATTCATCATGAAATTTTTACATAATGTAAAAGGATTTGCATTTCAAATGATGCAGAAAAACAAACAATAAATATGGAAATCCTTTTTTTTTGTACAGCGATGATATTTATTCATTAATTGCAAACAGTTAATGGGCCAATATTTTGCAAATAAATTGGCCTCATTTTTTGAAATAAAGTAGTTTGATTTAGCCTGTAAACAATGTTGAGGTTTTAAAATGTACCACACAGTCCATATATGGAAACTAAGCTGCAAAAATAGATCATTTTGAAGTTTCTGTTTTGTGATGCCACAAAAAGCAGCATATTTACGTATATTTTTGATGCTTTTTGAATCAGGCAAAATACAGAGCAGCCAAACAGAACAGAACATACATCACTCTTAAAGGCAGAGTAACAAACAGGTTTTTCAATTCTAAGGGATAAAGAGAGATTGAAAATGACCATGTGAACAAATACAATAGGTGGACTTTAGGGGGAGCAAAAAAAATTCTTTTTCATGCTTAAAATATCAAAAAAATATGTAAAATATGTAAAATGCATCCAGACCTAACCTTTATCATGAAAGAATAACACCAAAAACCTTTTTATTAAGAGAACTAATAAGAAAAATAAGAAATAATAAACAGAAACCAGTAAAACCGCCTTATTTCTGGGAAGCTCCGCCTCCTGGGCTACAATATTTATATTATTTAAGATTTTGTGGGTGTTTAAGAAAGTTTATTACTGACTGTTCATAGTTGAAGAGACAGCCATATCAGTCACTAAAGCACTGTTACATTAAAACTGTTGGGGTCCATATAATTCTGAGTGTATAAAATTATATCAGCCAATGTTATCAGTTATGGGACTTTTTAGCACCTTAAAATCAGTATCGATATAAACATTTTCACATCAGTGGGGATCTTATTTCCATTTTTGACAAAAACTCTCTTTTGTACTCATTATTTGAGGGAACCATTAAAAAGAAGTACATAATCATTTCAATCAGAGACATCATTTTCATCCCCTTCCCCCAAAAGCCAATCATGTCACGTTCCCATGACAACAGCCTCTAAGAAAAGCTAAAAACAGGAGCAAAAAACAAACAAAAAGGTGCCGGGATGACCTTCAGAGGAACTATAGCATCCAGCACATATACCCATCAGGCACGCGATCTCCATTAAAACCCTGAGGGCTACAGTCAAACAGCTTGTACAGATCAACTGTCTCCCCCATGTGATCGTATCACACTTTAAAGGCGTAGACAAAACAAGCAGACCCCATGGAGACAGCCAGGTGCAGCTCTGTCTACTAGTAGGGGTGGCAATGTGATCATATGTTATTGTTATTATGATAAATGTCACACTACTCTTTTCTGAGCGTATCATGAGTATCATCAGTACTTCTACACTACTGAACAACTGCATGTTTTATAAAAAGGACAGGTATGAACCAATTATAAAGAACCTGTGACAACAACCAGTAACTGGATAGTAACTATATAAACTGCATAGTAACAAGTAGCCAATAGTGAAATCATCTCATTTTAATTATTTATTTTTTAACAGTTGTTTGATTTTTCCTCAGTATAGACTCCTGAGTGCTGCAGCTGTCCTAAAGTCAGTCCCGGTCGACCCCATGCTCTGCACACTCCTGTCCTCCCTGCTCTACCAGCCCTGACCCAGCATATGAGGGGCTTGTTAATTAGCTAATGGGTTTAATTTAGGTGAGCTTGATGAGGGGAAGCAAAAAAAAAGACTAGGATTGGGAACCCCTGGTCTAAGCGTCAGCCCTATAGTCAGAAGATCGTGAGTTCGATTACAGGCGATGCCAGGTTAGTTATGTCAGTTACTGTTCTCCTTCAAATGCACTAAGCACCTCCCAGCTTGGTAGAACCGTGTGTTGGGGGGTGCTTAGGTAGCAGGTGGGACTTGGCCATGACTACAGTGGGAAAAGAACTGGACAAAAATTCATCTAGTGTGGGTCAAACAGAAGCTTACAGGCCTCAAATACTTCCAAGCACTAGAACACTTGCTCTAAAAACTACCATTAAATGTTTCCATTTCATAATTAATTATAATTTTTAAGTATGTTCGTTAATACAGTTCCAATTATCACCATTAGACCCCAGTATGTTCCTATAGAAGCCACAATTGAGAATAGTAGTACAGCAGTACTCGAATAAGGATTACTCTGCATATTTTAGATGATTAATCAAACTTGCTGTCTTATTGCAAATTTTGCATTGAACATTTCTCTGCATTGTATGATAATTTAAAGCACTCCCACACATGATTGCTTCCTGAGGCAACTTCGCAGTTTTAGCTTCAAAGGCCACGTGGCAAGTGGTGTAGTTTGGTGCACTTTGAGACGAGGTGACGTGAATGTGAACATGAATTTATGATGCCTTCAACTAAACCCACTATAATTAAGTTTTCCATATATTAATAGAGCTGGGCGATATGGGAAAAAATGCAATATCGCAATACTTTAAGACGTTTTTGCGATTTTTTTAGACATCTCATAAGTTGGAACAGAGAAAAAAGAACCTACATTTTAAAAATGCTATCAAAAACGTATAATACTTACTTAATAATAAGTTATAACTAAAAACTAATACAATTATTTTTATTCAATATTTGGCATACTGTGCAGCTAAACAGGACTAATCTTGCTCTCTTTACAATGATACAGGCTGTGGGTCAGTGTTCTACAAGCACTGACAATATACATGGTGTGCTCTCATGTTGCCCCGTCCTCTATATTAACTATAATTGTTCTTGTTACATGCCTGCGATGCTGGCTAGGCAGATTGATAGCTCATTGTATTATGGTTGTTGCTCTTTCTCTATAAATATTACTCTTGTATCATAAACTTTTTGCAGATTAAATTCAATTAAAGAAAAAACCTTGACTGAAATCACAACTACTGTGCCCTCATGTCCCTCCCTTCCTTCTTCCATCACAAGCCACATGTTACCTCCTCTCTACCCCAGCTATATCAGAGGAGTACATAACAGTTCTTCTTAAAGGCCTTCGCTGTTGAAACATGATGTAGTCTAGGATGAAATTTTGGTGGCGTCAAAAATACTAAATATTGCCTCTAAATACTAAATAAAGAACCGAACACCAATGTAACTATTGAGTATTCTAATTATTCGGGTCAGCCCTATTGTACTCCTGGCTTTTGTGAATGCAGGACTACCATTTTGCATTTAGCCCATTCACAAACCTCATACCTCAAGTATCATGACATATGTATTATGAAAATGGAAAATATTATCATGTTATGTTTTTGCCATATTGCCCACTCTCACAGCCCAGGAATGACAGAGGCCCTCCAGCAAAGCACACACCTGCAGCAGCTCAGGGACTCTATTCAGATCAGATGACTATATCAACTCTCACATCCAATTACAGTGTGCAGCCAATCAGCTCAACCTACAGCACAATCGGCCCGCGGTCCAGCAGGAGTTAATGAGCCATTGACCATTTAATGAAGCCAATATGATAGCAGTCACAGAGCGGATGGGAACGATGTGAAAAAAGTTTGAGTTTTTCCCTCCATTTTTAAGCCTCACCTATCATTAATGTTAAAAGAAGGCCATCAGCAGAAAGGGGGCAGCGCCGGTAATTGGGAGCAAATCGCTCGTTTTGCTGATTCGGCAGAGCGTTCCAGAACAGCGCCACTGGTCCTGCACATCACAGAGACAGCGAGCGGGAAAAAAATGCACAGGGACCTTGTGCCAAAATGCACGAAAAGCCTGCGCAACGCCTAATCAACAAAAATCCCCACACAGCAAAAACTGTTTGACAAAAACTGTATTTCTGTTCAGTTTTCTTCACTTTCGTTAGGACGTTCTGTCATGGCCTGCTGCCTCTCTTTCCCTGCAAAAATGTCTATGATGTGTTTGTTTTCTAACAGCAGCAAGCAAACAGCAGTACAGAGTCTAGGCCTTTCAAGGCTAATAGATATTCTCCCCATGCAATAAAGGGAATGTAAAAGAACCCTATTGTTATACATACAGTGCATGTGCGCATATGCATTTGACACAGAACAAATTGTATACCAGAGAAATGCTCGGGGGCTGCATGAAATTGCATCCACTTTTACATCAATTATATTCAAATCAGGTGCATCTGGTTGTTCCTAGATATGGCGACTGCACACTTTCAAAGACTATTACCCTTAATCAGATTACGGACCGTTCATTTCCCATCAGACCCCAGGCATGGTATTTCAGCAAGAGATCAATTAGTCTGAACACATGGAAGAATATATGAGTAGAAGAACATGCGTGGGTGTGCGATTGTAGCGTGTATTCATATGGTGGAAGGAGTGTGTGAATAAACAACCTGAGAAATGTTCTTTTTACAGCCATACACCGATCAGGCACAACATTATGACCACCTCCTTGTTTCGACGCTCATTGTCCATTTTATCAGCCCCACTAACTATATACGTGCACTTTGTAGTTCTACAATTACAGACTGTAGTCCATCTGTTTCACTGCATACTTTGTTAGTCCCCCTTTTACCCTGTTCTTCAGTGGTCAGGACCCCCATGGACCCTCACAGAGCAGGTACTATTTGGGTGGTGGATCATTCTCAGCACTGCAGTAACACTGACATGGTGGTGGTGTGTTAGTGTGTGTTGTGCTGGTCTGAGTGGATAAGACACAGCAGTGCTGCTGGAGTTTTTAAACACCTCAGTGTCACTACTGGACTGAGAATAGTCCACCAACCAAAAACTATCCAGCCAACAGTGTCCTGCGGGCAGCGTCCTGTGACCACTGATGAAGGACTAGAGGATGACCAACATAAACTGCAACAGATGAGCTATCGTCTCTGACTTTACATCTACAAGGTGAACTGACAGGGTAGGAGTGTCTAATAGAGTGGACAGTGAGTGAACAGTTTTTAAAAACTCCAGCAGCACTGCTGTGTCTGATCCACTCAGACCCATGCAACACACACTAACACACCACCACCACATCAGTGTTACCGCAGTGCTGAGAATGATCCACCACCCAAATAGTACCTGCTCTGTGAGGGTCCTGACCACTGAAGAACAGGGTAAAAGGGGGCTAACAAAGTATGCAGAGAAACAGATGGACTACAGTCTGTAATTGTAGAACTACAAAGTGCACCTATATAGCAAGTGGAGCTGATAAAATGGACAATGAGTTTAGATACTAGGAGGTGGTCATAATGTTATGCCTGATCGGTGTAGCTCGACAAAATATCAAATGTTATGAAATGTCAGACGGTTTTCCCCCTTAATGTATTTGATCAGCCAAGATATGTTTGATGTCTGAAGTTTGCTTCTTTCATTTTGCACTGGAGCTACAAGGCTAAAGTCGCTAATAAGTTTGGGCGATAATGTAAATTTAGACCAATGATTATTGTCTGCAGAGTAATCACAACAAATTATATCATCATGATCCGAATTCAGTTATGAAGCACCACATGTGAGCATTACATATAGTTCACATATACACTCTTAAAAAAGTATGATTCTTCAAGGGTTCCTTAGTAAAGAAAATAGTTCTATATAGAACCAGGAACACTTAAAGAATTCTTTGCATGATTAAGCAGTTCTTTGTATACTGAAAGCATTCTTTAGATTGATGGAGAATGTGCTATAGATGGTTCTATATAGAACCTTTTTGAACAGGGTTCTATTTAGCCCCAAAAACTGTTACAATCTTGACATTGTAACAATAGAAGAATCCCTTTTGGTTCTATCACATCAAAAGGCTGACTGGCCTTGTGTCCAGGCACACTGGACTGCTGAACTGTGTGGCACTCATCAACAAAGCCACGGAACACATCACATGACTGAAAGCTGTCACATCCCATTTAAAATACTCTGAGGACAAGCATCTGCACTGGAATGGCCTATTCTGACCCGAGGATGACAACTAGAGATTGTGGCGAACCTCAGCTGAACTTCAGACAATCAGCGTCCAATCTCCCTGACCACCGCAGGCCTGCAGGGTTTAATCTGAGGGTGTCCATGAGTCTCTACAAAAAATGGTGCAGCTGTGAGAAGAAATGAGCAGGAGTGAGAGCGTCCGCTAATCGCTTTACATCCAGCAAAGGAACCCTAGACCGCAGTCCAGCTTTGCTGCAACCCAAATAGCTCATCCTCCAGTACCAGAGTACTGTGACGAACCGTTCTTCAGTGCAGTGAGTAATGGGCTGAAGTTGTCCACCAACAAAAGCTGATACTAGAAAACCATTAGAAAAGAAAAATAATAGAAGCTAAATGATGCTTGACCTAACAGGTGAACTTATTGTGTAAGATATACAGTGGGGTCCAAAAGTCTGAGATGCTTCTTTTATGCATTTAATTTACAGTCTGAATGGTCATTAAGTACAAGTTAAAAGTACATTTTCAGTGTCAGGAAAAAAAGCAGAAAACAAGAAATTACACAAAAGCCTAAAAGAAACCAAATATCACTTCTCAGTATTTAGTATGTCCATCCTTTACCTTTATTACAGCTTCCTATTTTTTGAAGAGACTTGCTTTCAGCTTTTCATAGAAATCTGCAGGAACATTTTTCAAAGTTCAGTCTTAAAAGTTGCTTGCATTTTCTGTTTCTCCAAATCCAAGGAATCCCAAACAAATTCAGTGATGCTGAGGTCTGGACTCACTCTGGTCAGTCTATTGTTCTCAGCATCTCTGTTTGACTGGGGAAACTGGCTTGATTTTTTCATGTCTCTTATTTTCCTTTGACTTTCCCTTCCTTATGCAAGTAGATTATCTTATATCTAATCTCCTCAGAAATATCTCCTGAAAAAGAAATAACTTATACTAATAAACAAAGGGTGGTTATTGTTCCCAGTATTGTACAGCCTACAGAAAAATTCTAAAGAGCTATTAAAAGAAGTACATTGTTTTTCAGCCTAATCATGTCTGTATTATATGGTTGTTTCCCACAGACAGTAATTTTAATGTGTTTATCCATATTTACAAAAGAATAAAAGAACCCACTGACTTATAGTAGCACACACTCATAGTAGCAGCTAATGGGCAACTGCTTCAGCACCTGCACACTTCTATTACACGTGCATTACCTAGTCAGTGGGTTTGTGTTCTATTACTAAGTACAGGTAAATACATTGAAATGACTGTCCATGGTAATCGACTGTATATGCATGATAGAGATTAGGCTGGAAAATGCTGGAATATTCATTTAATGTGCTCTTCTGTGCTATAAATGAACTGCACATTGGCTGTATAAGGCTAACTATTACTATTACTACTATTAGTTTGAGGTAATAAATACAATTCACAAGCAAGTTCTGGAACCAAAGAAACTGCATAGATCTTACCTTCATCAATACTGATTCGCTGAGTTTCTCCCGGTTCACGATCTTTATGGCAACTTTCTGACATGTGACGCAATGGACTCCCAACTTCACCAAGCCTAAGACAAAGACAAAAGAGAGGAAAAAAGGCTACATGTCAAAAAACACACAAAGAAGCATTACCCAAAGAGCACTCGTCCCGGCAATAAAGCGCCTGTCTCAGCAAGACTTTGCCCTGAAATGAAAATTGTCTCTGGGAAGCCGCCATCATGCGTAAAATGAAACTCGGGTGCACTTTTCATGAAGCGCAGTAAATGTCAGGGAACATACATAAACACAAACAAGGCCAGATCAATGAGGAAAATCCCTCAGTAGCATTCTGTCATAACAACAATAAAGAAAGTAGCCCCCCTCGCGCTCAAAGGCTGACACGGGAGCAGGCGTATATCACAGGCCTTTCTCTAAATGCCACATCTTTGCATTCTTTTATTGCTGCCATACATTTTTCCCTGCATGCCTCTGCATATGAAACTGTTGATTTCCCTGCAGGGTTACCCAGGAGGCCGAGGGCTGTAAACACCTGACGGGTCCCCGCTACTCTTTCATGCCTGAGAGTCATTATAGAGCCTGAAGGGCAGTGTGCGACGGTCGCCCCGATATTGGGAAGTGTACAATCCCCACACAGGCGCCGGGACGTCCTGGAACCGCATGAATATTTCATCTCCGCGTAATTGCTTTGGACAGACATGTGTCAAAGCACAAACAGGCACCAGCAGCGTAACATGCTCACCTACCGAACTTTGCCAGATTACAAAGCACCAAACTTGGGCAGGGAACAGAAATGTGGAGAAGAAAGTCCAGGTAACATTTGCCAAGAACAGGCAGGTGAAAAGGTGTGTGCTTGCCCACTTGGAGCAAAGCAACAAAGTCCTCCGAGAACAAATTATTCAAATTACAAATAAACGCTAATAGCTTCCAGCAAAACTCTCCAGGATAATATGGATAAGCATTGAGGGCTACTGGGCAGAAAACACAAAAGCCCTGTTTGCAAGGCAAGGCGAATTTGGATTTCAGTCAAATGTATGAATAAATGCATACATAACAGGAAAATTAATTGTGGAACACATGTTAGACAGAGAGAGTGGGCGTCAAGGGGGCATTTGCAGAAACAGCAGGCAAAGCCTTCACATGGCCTAAAAATGGAGTCATATATCCACATATGTGCTGGCACAAACATACATGCCATATGTATGCCTAAGTAGAGACTATCGTTCCCATACCTCTTCCCTCAACCACGGCAAGCATGGATGAACCCTCACTATACACTCTCAGAAATAAAGGTAGTAAACTGTCACTGGGGCAGTTCCCCTCTTGTCACTGAGGTGGTACCCTCAAGGGTACATCTCAGTACCTTGAGTCAAGGAACATAACTGTACCATAATCCATTGAAATTATATATTATATTTTCTAAGTTATATTGACTCCACACACCCCGTCTCGTCTCGAGTCTTTTCATTTTATTGTTGTGTTTTAAAACATTAGGCTATGAAAAGGTACAAATACATACTTTTCTCCTGGAAAAACTTATTTACGGTAAAAATTAGACCTTAAAAACCACTGTTGCTCCTTTGAGGATACATTTACATTGTTAGTACCTTGATGAAGGAAAAATGTACCTGCACAGAAGCTCTATTTGTAACAGTGTATCTCCAAGTGTCTGAGGTAGAAATGTCCAACGCTGTTCCTGCACATTATACAAAAGGTTTGGAACTAAACTGTGCGAGAAGGTTACTCAAGAGTTTAGGCTACGTTTTTTCCTTCTCCTGTAAAGTTATAATTTTTGAGATATGAGGTTTTGTTCCGACAGCAGCGATACATACATATAGAATGGAAAAAAAAATGTTTTTTTCTTTCTTCCATTCTACTGGAATGGCCCACCTCTAGGGGGCCTGCAGAAAGACCTTAACATGATATAAAGATTCTACACCAAGTAAAGTTTTTCCTATGAGCAGGAAGCTGTAGTGTAGTGTTGTGTAGTTTGGAATGAAATGTATTGTGTGTTATCTTATAATACGCTTTGAAATACGCTTTGAACTAAGCATGCAACAAAAAACTGTGAAGAACGTCAGGACACATGCAGCTGATATTGCAGCTCAAATTAAATGAAATGAAGACATGTAGGCAGAGCCAAACATGGGAATTATTCAAACAACAAGATGTCAAAAATGTACAGTGGATTATGTGTGACTTGGAGATATCATTTTGTAGATCTGCTAGTTGTGTATTAAATCACAATAACCTATCGACATAAAATAATTTTATATTTCAGCAGTAAAGGAGGTTTAAATTCCCATATCTATGCTAAACTCTACAGCAGTGTAAATCTACAGGAGCCTGGTTTGACACCTCTACTGCATACTCCACCAACTTCCTCCAAAAACCCTTACGGTGAGTAAACATCTTAAATTCATACAGCAAGCCTCCAGTGGCTGAGGAGCGAGGCAGCCATGGAAACGGATGTTTGAGCTTCTAACTGCGGCTAAGCAGAGAAGCTGCAGTCACATTGACCCTCTTCAGTCACTGCACTGTGCAGAAAAACAGATAAACATGGGTGAGTCAACCGTGGCTGAGTTCTCCGCAGAGCCAGTCAGCGAGCAGTGTTCTTGTCATTTTTTGCAGAGAAAAACAACACTCTTCCATGAGAGATTTGTCCAATAACACTTTGCAGATAACTCCACGGGCTGAGGCAGCTGAAGGAGGCATGTGTGAAGGGAGCTGTCGCATTTCAGTGTAAAAGCAAATCGGAGCAAAAAATTACTAAATATGCTGAACTAAAACATCAAAAAATAAAACAAAGAAGGACACAACAACAAAACATGGCACAGAAAATAATTAATTTCTGAGAAATTAAAAGAAGAATTACACAAAAAAACTGAAATGTGGGGCATATTGACTTACAAACTGAATATATATCAATATTAATTGGAACTGTCCATGCTCCACCCATAAACATGTTCCTTTGTGGTTCCTGTTGCAAGGTTGGACAAGCTGTACAGAACACTTGCAAAAATCCCATTTAACGTAAAACCCACTGTGTAGAGTCGGTACATAACGTTTTCAGTTTAAAATGTTACGATACCAAGTTGAACATTGTTGCTGTAGCTGATCAAAACTCTAGGTTAGAAAAACGACAATGAATTTGCCAACGTGCTAACATTAGCTTCAGACTGGAAGAATCCATAGGTGTTTCCATCCTTCCACTGAATACAACTCAACTCTACACTCTTAAAAAGATGGTTCTTCAAGCGTTCTTTAGTAAAGAAAATGGTTCCATACAGAACCATGAACACTCAAAGAACCCTTTGCATGATTAAAGCGTTCTTTGCATTGTTAAAGGGTTCTTCAGATTGATGGAGATATAGCACCAAAAAGGGTTCTTCTATTGTTATAGGCTCGACATCATAACAATAGAGGAATCCTTTCTGGTGCTATTTTGCAAAAAGTTTCCATACAGAACCATCTACACCACATTCTCTCAATCTGACGAATGGCTTAACGATGCAAAGAACCTTTTAATTATGCAGCGGGTTCATTGAGTGTTCATGGTTCTATCTAGAACTATTAAGAACCCTTGAAGAACCATCTTTTTTAAGAGCTCTGTATGAAAAGATTTGTAGCTGTCAAGAAGTCAAAGAAGGTTTACCTTTTGAGTGTAACAGAGAAATGAAAAACAATGGATGATGTTTTAAATGCAGTTCACCTCTAAAAACTCGAATACAAGCAGAGGTACAGCAACAGTGTCATGTTTCCTTTGATGACATGGAAGTCTATGTTAGCATGTTAAAGCATGTCCCTGTAGCCACACCTCCCCTCTAACCAACACAGGTCACTAACAGATCGATAAGCGGGAGCTCATCAGTTACAGTGAAAGAGCCTGCCTGTGACCTTCAGAGGAAAAAGGCATCCATAATGACCAGGGATTCCCCCATTTACCACCTGCATGTGTCAAACACAGGCTTACTGGGGGTGTAAATCTCCAAGCACAAGAATCACTACTCAGAATTATTTTTAAAAACATGCTGAACAAACAAAAGTGACTGAATAGGAATTTACACAGTAGTGAAAAGCCGACAATAAATACAAGCTCTTATATTTTGTATACAAGAGTGAAAGATACAGAAGATTTTTCTTTTTTGAGTTAGAAACATAAGAAACATACATTATTTTTTTTCTACAGATAAAACTGAAATTATGGAATGTTCTGTATATGAACTCAAGAAAGTGTTCTGTATATACAGAGTATGAACAGAATTTTCCATTAAAAAGGTGACAGAATAATTCATTAATTTTAAACTTAGATAAGTTATCTAATGTTTTTACAGTGTATAACAATCCATTATAATCAATTCTAATGCTACAAAATCGATGCAATGAATTGGTGCATTTTTACACCAATAATACTCACTCATACATTCCTCTTTCTCACACTACTGTCCTCAACATCACACAGAAAGGTCACCCAGAAGCCCACTCAACAATATCTGCATTAATAGAATCCCTCTATAGTCTGTTACTGCCTACTGCTGGACACTTAAGGGTTCCAATCTACTAGCTTCAGCAGAAGAGCTGATGCAGACAATAGGCAGCCATGCTGCAGCCATGCCAAGCCCTGCAGTCCCACGCTTATCTATTTTTGATTAATGCACTCAGCGTCAGCATAAAAGACTTCATAATTATACAGCAGCCGAGGCAAAAGCAGCCTGCTTGGGTCCAAATGGAATGTGTGAAAACACTTTACTTGCAGCCTGCATATATGACGCATTGTGATGCATGCATGATTCATATCCCCAGCCGCTCATAAGGTCCCACTGATTAGTGTTTCCTGTTTGTCACCATTTACTGACAGCCTACAGATTGATGATTAGTTTTTATTTAAAAGCTGAGTTTCACAATTTTGCAGTAACATGTAAGTCTACTGTGTCCTGATGTCTGCTAAGGACATTTTTCACACCTCCAAAGTTCAGTCTTAGAAGTTGGCTGATTTTTCTACTTCTCATGATCCATGTTATCCCATGATCCACATGTGGGGTGTTCAGTCCACTGTTTTGAGAACACCAGCAGTTTCTTTCTTTGATTTAAATTTTCTCCTTTTTGTCTGTTTTCTTTTGCCAGTGAGGTTCTTCCTGGCAGCTACACATCCTTTCAGACCCATAGCGCTGAGTTGTCTTCTCACAGTGGAAGGATGGACAGAAACACCTGCGGATGTTTTCAGATCTGAAGCAGCTTGATTTTCTCCTCTCTCTCAAAGATGAAAGCTTTAAGTGCTGTTTATCTGATGGGGGACAGTTTTGGTGTTTACCAGGTCTTGCAATTGGTTGTTGGGAGACACATTTCCTCTGTAGCTTTTAATCATTTTTTTTAATTCTAGTTTTGGAAACTCCTGTTTGTCCACTTATTTTCCTTTGAATTTTCCCTTCCTTACACAGGTGGATTATCTTATATCTAATCTCCTCAAAAAAATACAAATAAATAAGAGGTGGTCTCTGACTTTTGCACAGTACTGCACATCCATAAATAAGTGCATAAATGGCAAGACAAAAGACTTTAAATATTCTGATAAAATTAATCTATAAACAGACAAGTTAACCCTTAGAAGCAGTTGAAGTAACTAGCAGTTATTACCAGTACTAATTATTTTGTAATTTTTTTTTTAATTATTTCTTAAAGCTCATTGAAACAAGTGGAGAAATTCAGCCAATTTCAAACTATACTACATTTGCAATCCTAAGTAAAAAATTATTATTATCATGATATGATTATGATATTAGAATTACTATTATGATTATGAGTCTTGTTATTATGATGTTTTAAAATTAATGGAAAGTTATTGTTGTGTATAGAGTCTTGTTCTGCATAAAGAAATGATGCAGTTACATTTAAACAGTAGAGCAAAATGACAGTAATAACTAATTCTAAATAACAGTAATAACTCCACCTCTTCTCGACCTGTAAGGGTTTGATTCCCGCAGTGGCTCAGAGGCAGTATGCACTAAGTAAGTGTACAGTAAGCGGATGTGATGAGGGCTGTGTTCTTTGACAAACAGCAGAAATGCAGCATCTGCTCCAGCACTGAGGACAACACAAACACAAAGCTCTGCAGCCAGCAGCAAACACACCCAACATGTCAAGCATCATCCTTTGTGTCTTTTTTTCCTGTCTGTGTTTTGGCAGTGAAAATCTCTCAATTAGGCTTTTTATAGCTCCTGGCCTGAGGGGCCACAGTAAGGGGGGGTTGTCTGGAGATCGCCATCAACACCATATTATCCACTGCTATCGAGTAGCTAGCCATGAGCCTCCTGCTTGACTTCAAGGGGCTATTTTTACCAGCAGCCTCTATAACCTGCAGAGCAGACATGCAGTTTTTCGCTTTTCATATCTGGTCTGGGAGACCAACCATGTGGCCTTCTCCTTCACTCTGACCTACCGGGAGCAGTCACAGAGCACTTGGTCATGGAGAGCAAGGGTTTTATTTTGGCCAACCAAATTTGATCAACACTGTGATATCATTGTGAGTTTGTGTGATCAACACAATGTTAAAAGAACAGAACTACCTCACATACACTGTCAGGAACGTAGCGTTAGAAAGCTAACATGCTTTCCTGAGCCAGACCTGAATCCTGTTCTCCTGAGTATAGAGTTAGTTACCTAACTACTCTGCTATCATGTAAAATACTTCAAACATGGTGACTATTCTGAATTCGGAGTTGTCTGTCAAGTGTGTGAAACAGTAATGGCTTCTGTCACAACAAACCTGCATCACCAGAATGCAATAAAACAATGTGATAGAGTAATATATAATAATAATGACTAATAAGGGAGACCATTTTTCTTGCTATCTTAAGTGCAGATACACTGCTGTATTAGCTCAAGTGTAGTTTTTTAAGTACCCAGTT
The DNA here is from genome assembly GCF_904425465.1 of Colossoma macropomum. Lineage (NCBI taxonomy): Eukaryota > Metazoa > Chordata > Actinopteri > Characiformes > Serrasalmidae > Colossoma > Colossoma macropomum. The sequence goes on from NW_023494797.1 coordinate 13,031,074, forward strand.
GGAGACTTCAGTATCAGAATCTGGCCAAAATTCACTGCATTCCGTTGCCTTGTCATTTTCAAACATCTGTTTATAAGTTGGAGCAACACTTTATAATACTTCATAACTAAAATATTCAATGACATATGCATAAACTCTAAATAACACTCTCAAAACGCATTAAGTATTTATGAACAGTTTCTGTCAAGATGACATAAAATGTTTAATGAAGTAAATGATATTGTCATTGTATTGGCATAAGAGCCTATAAACCAGTGATTCTCAGAGCAGTCCTCAGGGAACCTCAGACTGTCCATATTTTTGCTCTGTCCTTATGTGTTGGGAGTTGGGATTGAGTAAAAATGTGAACAGTCTGGGGGTCCCTGAGGACTGCTTTGAGAACCACTGCCTTAAACTACAGAGATGGACATTTGTTTCTTTGTAAGCTTCATCTTGGCAGAGGCCTAGTTAAGATCACCATATTCTCTATGAAAATGCCCTCAAGCCAAAATGATATAGGAAAATGTACAGGAAAATATGCATGAAAATGATCACTTCAGCTTGAGGGCATCAAAACCATAGAACTGATATGATGGTTTAATTAGGTCTCTTCCATTGGAATGATGTTATAAATGGAACACATTTCCATCACTTTAGTTTAAGAGCCCTAATGTCAATACAATGTCACACACTCCATATGACTTCTTACATCATTTTCTGAATTTGGACTTCAGCTGTTCATAAATACTCAAGTATTCCTTTTTTTATTATATTCTATTTAATGCTAATTTATGTGTTGGGTAGCCTTCAAATAATGTGTTACCCAATTTTCTATGTTCAAACTGAGCTTTATGTAGCAAACTACATCATCTGTCATACAGTCCTATGCAAACGTTTGGGCATCCCTGATCAAGGTTCACGTTTTGTTGATTTTCTAAGTGAAAATAAGTAAACACATCCACTACAGAGAACACACTTCTGCACATTGTAATGCACAATTACTGTTTATTTGTGAGATTTAACATATTGGAAAAAAGCTAAAACATAAAATGTGGCCTGTGCACTGTGTGTTATATTTTTTTTCAATTTTAAACTGCAAAAATGTAAACTGTGCAGAAGATTTGTATCAAAATGCTATTTTTAAGTTTGTTTCCAGTAGAGAATGTGTTAGAAAATGTGTCTTAGAAAATCAACAAAACATGCAATGTGACCACGGGGTGTGCAAACTTTTATATGCGACCGTACATGACCGCTGGTAACATTATGCTAGCTCGCTAGTAAGTAAGCTAAGTACTACATAACTTACAACAACAAAAAGAGAATGGCAATATACAACAAATCTCATTCAAAACCTGAAAATTAAGCCACACAAAGCAATTAATAAGTTATTTATTATCATTAATTATTAAGTTTAGGCATGTTAGGTTCTGACTTTTCCAGAAAAAGTTCTGACTTTTCCAGAAAAAGTTCTGACTTTTCCAGAAAATTACAAAATTTGCTTAGCTAGCTAATTAAACACTGTGCTACATACAGCCATGTTGTGAGTCAAAGCTGATAATGACACTGAAATACAGGCTTTGATTCCTCACAATGTCTCATTCAGCACTATGTCACAACATATTAACTAGAACTTTGTGGGAGCATCTGGATTTTTTCATTCGCATTAAATCCGACAGTGAACTGAAACTGTGGAAATGGTGACCTGATAAAGCAAATCATATATGTGTGTGCATGTATTACGCTAATATTAGAGTACTATCAAAGCGCTAAGCCTTGTAAGGCTCAGCACTAAAGCAAAGCTTTATGTCTCTGTGACAAAATCTCAGAGAGCGTGAGGAGCGCCATTCTGCAGGTGACTGGCTTTATGAGAGAAGTCATTTGGAAGCCCAACAATGTGCCATCTGGGGCTGTCACAGCTATGATTGATGATGGCCTAATCTGAAAATGAATCACATACACACAAAATAAACGAAAACAGGCTTGGCTTCAGTGGCAGCAAAAGTCCTCCATAACTTTGACAACCCCATAAAAAAGGTAGTGGAGAAGCTAAACAGTGAGATAGTGGCAGGAACCGAGCCTCTCAGCGTGCCCATAAACACGAGGTTCACTCGACTGGAGGTCTCTCTGAGAGCTCTTCACCTAAACCAACACAACAGCCTGTTGGTAATACAATTGAAAATGCCATCTGCTTATTGCAAATGAAGAGACTTAATGGGACTTGCCTGAGGGTAGATAGTGGCACCCTGTCTACCCCATATCCCTCCAACCCCCCCAGTCCAGACTGCTGCTGTGCAAGCGTGGGGCAATATGAAGTCAAATGAATGTCTATATTGATCTATATTATATTGACCTCCAGTCAATGATGATATTAATAAAATAATAATGTTTTTGTGGTCACTTTTATACCACCATACCTCCCATCCCTATACAGTGAAATGAAATACTGCAGTTCTTTTGTCGTTTCACTCCGGAGGTGATAACGAGATAAAATGGCTCCAAGGGCAATACTGGGAAGGACGACTGTTATCATAGCATTTTTGCTATAAGGAATAATTTAGGCTAAGTTCTAGTGTTTTAGAGCCAAATTCTAGAAGAACCACTCAAGGTGGATATCACAAACTCTTTGTGACTAAAAGCTTGTCTGCGGCAGCGGCCACTTAACACTTAGTCAAGCTTCCTCTTTATCGTTCCCCAGAGGCTTTGGAGAATCAATGAACTGTTGATTCCCGCAGCACTAACCAAAAGCTGTGCCTAACAAATTGGGAGTCTATTTCGTATCATAAAGGCCTCGGTTCAAAAGCAGCAGGCTAGCCAGTCCTGTAGCCTCAAGGTGCAACTTCCCAGATGCGAAAGGGATCGGGTGCCAGACAGATTTCCAGCTGCTCCCGGGCGTCGCACATGCTCCGCTAGCAACTTGGGTCTGGTTCAAATAAAGAGGCTACGAGCCAGCAGCATTAAATATGTGTTTATTGCCCTTAATGAAAGCCAAGGGGAGCCAAATATATCCTCAAGGGCTAAGCTGTTATCTGTTGCCTCATGGCAGGCTGTGAAAGTGACCAAGATGTCTGTGGATTGGAGAAAAAACAGACTATCCAGAGCTGTTTTAAGACAATTAGACAAACAAAAATAATAAGATTCCACCAAAACAAAACTAACACAATTCCTTGATTTTCAAATAATAGGTTTAGCAAAGATAATGTACACTGGTCAAAGACTGACTAGCCTGCAATGCTATCCATAATACTAACCTAACCCTATCTCTTAGCAGCTAGTAGCTAGCAGCTAGCGAGACAGCTGTGGGCAGGCCTTGAGCAAGCTCTGAGTCCTGGAAGCCTATGGAAAGTATAATTGGGGGGAGTGTGGGGGTGTATATGGAGGTAAGAGTCATTATACTGGCCACCATTGTTGGGCCTGTTGACATCTCTTTCAAGCAATGGCTAATTCCATCGCCGCTCGGGCTAAATCAATGTGTCAGCAGTGACTGGCTCATTATCCTGCTGCCTGCTGTATATTAACGGCTCGCCGCGCTGATTTCGATTAGCCAGGCCTGCCTCTCAACACATCATCTGCACACTTTCTCACACGTGGCCTTTTTATTCTCTCTCTCTCTCTCTTTCTGGCTGTCCACTCAATGGAAACAAAGAAGTCTCCATAATGGCTCTTCTACAGCTGACTCTAGTGACAGAGGTGAGGACAGAAAAGGTTCACTGACTAGAGAACAAATTAAAGGGGAATTCCATCCATTTTTCAATTTTTTTCAAATTTTTTTCACTTTAAAAAGTTGCTGAGATGTAAACAAAGTCACTTAAATTGATATGCTAAGAAATGGTTCATTGCAAAGAAACGTACAGATCCTGTTGATCCAAACAATAATAGGAACCAGAGTTGACCAAATGACCAGTGAACTTGCATGTGTCATCTGACTGCTGATAGACTGAAATCGCTGATAATGATTACATAGTGGCAAATCTGAAAAACCTAAAAAAAGTTTTCTTTAGGGACTGTTTAGCCTTACAACACCCTGTATGCACCTCTCCACCATCTCATCTCCAAAATATGAAATAAAACAGTATCACAGGCGTCAGGCATTCATAACCATTTCATGCAATATTTTTCTATCATTACCACTGTGAATAATTCTGACTCTAGAATTAACACATTACATCAATCCGGTCTGAATGACTTCATTTACACCTGAATGACTGAATCTTTGAGAAATTACAGAGAAATTTCTCTTTAATATGGAGCTCAAGGGCGCTACCTTGTTTGCTGACCACAATGGACCTTGGCTGCAGATCAAAATGGAATCATTTAAAATGGAACACATCAAATAATTTATCACTATGTGATGAAAAATGGCATAGTGATGATAACTACAACTGCACAATATCACATCAGCATCACAGTAGTATACAATACAACTCAGAAAAGCACGCCAGACATACGATTGTTTCTATGCTCATTGTACATACACTTACTATATAGGTGCATTTTGTAGTTCTACAATTACAGACTGTAGTCCATCTGTTTCTCTGCATACTTTGTTAGTCCCCTTTCACCCTGTTCTTCTTTGGTCAGGACCCCCATGGACCCTTACAGAGCAGGTACTATTTGGGTGGTGGATCATTCTCAGCACTGCAGTAACACTGACGTGTTGGTGGTGTTTAGTGTGTGTTGTGCTGGTAGGAGTGGATCAGACACAGCAGTGCTGCTGAGTTTTTAAACACTGTGTCCACTCACTGTCCACTCTATTAGACACTCCTACCTTGTCAGTCCACCTTGTAGATGTAAAGTCAGAGACGATAGCTCATCTGCTGCTGCACAATTTATGTTGGTCATACTCTAGTCCTTCATCAGTGGTCACAGAACGCTGCCCACAGGACGCTGTTGGCTGGATATTTTTGGTTGGTGGACTATTCTCAGTCCAGTAGTGACACTGAGGTGTTTAAAAACTCCAGCAGCACTGCTGTGTCTGATCCACTCAGACCAGCGCAACACACACTAACACACCACCACCACATCAGTGTTACTGCAGTGCTGAGAATGATCCACCACCCAAATAACAGCTGTTCTGTGGTGGTCCTGTGGGGGGCTTGGGGGGCCTTTCCCACTGAAGAACAGGGTAAAAGGGGGCTAACAAAGTATGCAGAGAAACAGATGGACTACAGTCTGTAATTGTAGAACTACAAAGTGCACCTATATAGTAAGTGGAGCTGATAAAATGGACAATGAGCGTAGAAACAAAGAGGTGGTCATAATGTTATGCCTGATCGGTGTGTATGTATATATATATATATATATATATATATATATATATATATATATATATATATATATATATATATATACACATACATACACACACACACACTATACTAACATCTCTCTCTCTCTCTCTATATATATATATATATATATATATATATATATATATGCAACTACTTAAATCATTTAAAACAGGACATGGACATTTCATTCATAACTATTAGACCTGTTTTTAAAGTGTTACCATGCTTACATACAAGATCGAATAGTTTTGTTTTAAAATATATATATATTTTCCCATATCAATATTTTGAACACAGCCCTAATGGCAATAGTGCGAACACAGACTCCTTCAGTCCCTTAGTAATAACAACACCTTCATGGCTCATTATAACTGCTAATGTCCCTCTTAACAACATATACATTACCTGTACCGACCGTGGAACAAACCCAGCGCCCCACATTTACGTCATGTAGTAAGTTAACATGATTGAGGACATACAGAATTGCATTAGAGATAGTCACTTATACCAGCTGAAGAGGTATCGACCAGCTCCCTGTTACCGTCCACGGATTTACCGCTGTGACACCTCACTGTCACTCCCCCGCCCCCAGCCTCGACCAATCAAGTTATCCCACCGCTGCGCCTTCAGCCAATGAGCTATTGATTAACTGCCTTTGTTACTTCTCAAATGAGACTTAGGACGAGGGGATCAGAGCGACTCTGGAGACCGAGCTGCAGACAGAGCGGACATAAATAACCAGGATTTATTATTTCACGTATAATTCACTCAATGCATTCATCACGCAAATAGGCTCAAATATGTTCTCAGGAAAGCACAGTATGAGCACAAATTTAGCAAGATATTTTTGCAATCTTTTTTCGAGCCACGAATAGCAGCACTGCACGTTCCCCTTAAAAAAAAAAGAACTTCATGAGAATACAGAGGAGGAAGACTCTATTCACGAGGCCGCAGAGGACAGCATAATATCTGTACCTTATACTCGCCTGGTGGGGGGCTTTTAATCATAAATTGATATTGTCTTTAACCCCTTAAAAGGCCAGGGCCTATCAGCAGGCCCAAAGTTTTATTACACACATTACACACTTTTATAACCTAAGAATAGCTCAACCAGTTTGTACTGAAGTCCCTGTAGTTACTGAATAATAAGCCTTAGTATG